>NW_024581137.1:30821152-31031717 GCF_017639235.1 Corvus kubaryi | reverse complement strand
AAAGGAAAGGAAAGGAAAGGAAAGGAAAGGAAAGGAAAGGAAAGGAAGATGAGAAGAGAAAAAAAGAAAAAAGAATAAAGAAAGAGAGAAATCCAGCATAAAGTGAGCTGGAACTTCCAGATGTGCATTAGTTTACATTTAGACAGGGTCAGTTAACATATTTCTGTTCTGGCATGTGCATTCATCTTCTGAACAGGATGGAAATTCAACATAATGAGCACCTGATCATCCATTACTAATAAGCCAGATATGCCCTGTTATTTAATTTGCTCTTTCGTAATTTCATACAGTACATATTGCTTAACACTATACCAGTCAATGTAACGGAGAAAGCTCATCTTCATCCTTTTCACTTTCCTTACTAGTAAATGGATTTAGAAAAAGGAATGTAGTCTATTATTCAGAGATGGTTTTTAAGATGGTTCACAACAGGTTAATGAATGATGTCTAATACTCATATTAGACCAATCATATTAATAACAGAGAAGAGCACATGAGGGTCATAGTGCTAATTGCATAGGAGGTCCAGCCAGAAGGCATTTTTATCTTAGAATTCAAGATGCACCAAGTTTGACTAATCACCCACAGTGTGTTTGCAATTAAAATAACACTGTATTAACCCTGCCAATGTGACGTATCAATATTTTATGTGTGGCTTGACAGTTCTAAGCTGAACATTTGTAGTGCTTGATATTGCACTCACATAGAAAGCCCACAGCTCTTGCTCTGCTCTAGACTGCAGCCAAGGATGCTACACAGGAGAAAATTCAGAGGTATTTTTTTACTGAAATTTCATTTTCTTCTATTATTTTTAAGAATGGCTCTAGTATCATCAAAAAGGGGTATTTTTTACCTTAAGTTGCTTTATAGACCACAAAAAAAAAAAAAAAAAAAAAAAAAAAAAGAAATCTGGGGTATTTTAGAAGATGTTAAACACAACCCTACAGAAATCAATGGAAAATCTCCTCTGATTCATTTAGCTCCACCCTGAATTGAAAGAAATGAAGAAGAATATTTCATTTTAGTATGACCCCAGCTGATTGTTGCACAAAGTTCAAAGTAGTCACAAGGCATGCAGCTAACAATAGGTCCATGTATGAGGCAGATCACCTGGTTTGTTCTGGCACAGGGATCAGAGCATGTGGTTTCTGATAATGATGTGAGCTTCTCGTTTACGTATGTATCAATCAACTTCACTTGCAGATTGAACTCCATTTTCCAAATCTGATTGTCAAAGAAGAAGACATTTGTTCTTCCTCCTTAGCCCACATCTCCAAGATCTCCTTGACACTCTGTCCAATTTTCCTGTAGATCTGGTTTCACTGGGCACTGTTTTCTGAAACCCACTCAAGCTGAATCACAACTTAAAAAGAATAAAGAAATCCTGTTCCTCTCCCCCAAATTCTGATGAGTGCTGTGGATACTCCAAGTTCCCAGATCACATGCCCAGAATCATTGCGTAACTTTTTAGGTTTTCTTTAAAAGAAACATTTTTCCGAAAGCC
Organism: Corvus kubaryi; assembly: GCF_017639235.1. Classification (NCBI taxonomy): domain Eukaryota; kingdom Metazoa; phylum Chordata; class Aves; order Passeriformes; family Corvidae; genus Corvus; species Corvus kubaryi. Next base: position 31,030,213 of record NW_024581137.1, on the reverse strand, counting down.
AGGTGGTTTTTGAGTTTTTTTTAAATTCCACTAAACTTGTTACAAAACAAAGCAAAAACTGCGAAACACTTGAAAATGTCTGTTCACAATGAACAAGCACTAGCTTCTTTGTTGTACCTCAGGTGTTTTATGATATGTTTTTGTGCCAATGGATTTTTTTTTTATATTATTCCTGTTGGTACTCGGAACGCTTTCAAATGTTTGTCAATTGATGGTCTCTACATAATAGGTGCAATCCATATCTGGGTCAGACCTTCCAGTTCAGGTACAATAGCTTGGCTCCCTGGAGCTAAGATTTTTTTCATGTAATAGATTTGTAAAGAACTGAAATGATGCCAAGTAGACTTAAATGTTTTTCCTCAACTTTTGCAAACAGTTGTGCTTCTGCTTGGATCTTCTGCAGACATATTTATATAAAGTTATTTCAGGTTTTAAAGACCATATTGAGAGAGGCCTATGAGACACAAATCTAGTAAAAGATTTTCTTTTTAGGCCCTTATATCCTTGTATTTCTTCAGAAATACCTTCCTGAAGATTCCTGTACTTATAATTATGATCAAGGTTTTTAAACTACAGAAAACACAGAATGATGTAAACTTCACAGTGAAACAAACAAAGATAACAAAGAAAATTCTTATAGGTCAGTAGTTACTAGGTCCTGCTGAACAATAAAGAAAGGTTCAAATTAAAATCTGTCATAAACCAGTTATTTAATTTTGCACAGATAATGGCTTGAAAACCACTTCAGTTTTTAGTGTCCCAAATCCAAACCCTTTCAAAATGAAACTGGACTATGAATCTTCAGTTTTCAGAGGGCTATGGGTATGTGTTTTTGTTTTTTATTTCAGACATCTAGAGCTAACCAAAGGGTCTCATTCCTTTGACTTCAGGGAAATTTTCTGCAAAGCTATCAATTAAATCTGCATGCCTCCCCAGTAGATTTCAGACGCAGTGAAAGGTCAAGCACTGTTCAACAATTGGAAAAAATAGGCTGGTCATGTTGGATACCAAGACCCCAAAGTAGCCTGAGTGAAGTTCTGTAAGGGCAATGAACATCCCTGATCATGTCATCCATTTTTAGAAATCCAAATTGGATCATGACTCAGCACTGGGATCCAATTCCCTGTCAGGTTGGTCTTTGGGTGCTTTAGCAAACTAAAAACTTGAAATTATTGCACTGCCAGAAAGATGTTAAAATATTTTCACATAGGAAATCATAAATCACACATATATGTACTCTTTATGTGTAACTACCTTACATACTCAAACAGGACTGGCAAGTTCAAAAACTCCGGTCCATCTGAGGATAAGCACTTTACAAATCCATTTTCCTACTGAGGAGGAACAGTAAGCTAGGAGTAGTTTTGATCTCGAACCTTCCCTTGTCCATCAGTGCTAAACAGCTAAAGTATGAACATCAGAGGTTTCTCTGCACCCTGACAGAAGTGTGCGCCCTTAAGTTTCTCCCCAGAAAAGCTGTGGCCATACTGTGCTAGAAAGCCACAACATCAACAAAGGATATATTAATCTATTAAGGAATATAAGCATTTCAAGAAAAAGTTAGGAATCAAAGACCTAATGAAATTCGTATAAATAAAGGTGGTGTTTCTTTGTGAAGAGTGGAGGTGGTTCTTTCTATTTTTTGCAGGACAGGGATATTATTTTATAAGATTTGGCCTGGTTTTGTTCGCTTGTTTTTAATAAGACTTTTGTTGAACTGCAGAAGCCAAATGTAAATCCAAAGCTTCCTACTGCAGTTCAAAGAGTCATTGGAGAATCTTCAGGACATACAACTGGTATAATTTTTTCTTCTGTTTCTAGGCAGAGATTGTTTTCACTCCCAATCAGACTAGTTTCCTAATACAGATTTACAATATAGATTGCCCATTTTTTACTTTAAAGTATTTTTTTTTCTAATGAACACTTAACTAAAGTTTTCTATTCCTGACAGGAAAGAGACTGCATCACCAAATGAAGAGTTTAAACCTCCAAAATTCAATGTGAAGATTCAAGGGCTGCTATACTGTAGTGCTCAGCAAGGTCTAAAGCCAGTAAGTGAAGTGAGAAAAGCTTTGTTCTCTTTCTGTGCACATGTGTACCTGCATTTGGCAGCACCCTCAGCCTGTTGCTGGTGGTGAGAGTTTCTTTACAAAGAAACCCTGAGAAAGGCATAGCAGACAGCAAACTGGCAGATACTGGGTAGAAAGAAGAATAGGATAGGCAGGAGGATTGGATATCTGCATATGCAATCACAATGGTAGTGTACTCAAAACCTTTCAGAAAAGTAAGAAAGACTTCTGGATATCTCTCATTGTCTTAAATGCATTGAAATATATGTGTATATATATATATATAAAGAGATAGTATATTTTCTAAAATATTCTACTCAGGACATGGAATTATTTCAAATCTCCTGTTTGTTGTTTTTGTTTGATTTTCTTGTTTTCACTTTGTTTTGCTTTAATTTTGTTAATATTGGAAAAAGAGTCCAGTAGGCAGTGAGTAAGTAAGGAAAGATTTTGGTAACATTTCATCTCTCAACACATACTTATCTACTCAGCCTCTTTAACCACAGTTGTGCACCCAAAGAGAGCATACACCAGCCTTGAGCTAAAGCATTCACCGTGTGGCTGTTGATGAGCTGATCGCTCTCCAAAGGGCCTGATGAATTAGGCATAAGAGCTGCATGATAAGGAGGGTTCATTAGCATGAGCTTGCTCTCTCACCACCCAGAACATGCATCCCTAGACTGCAGGATGACTAAGGGTAGAGGGAGGGAGGCCAGCCAAAACCTTGCCAAGTGGTTGGTGGAGGCACAGAGCAGAGCTGGGCTCCTACTGTGCCCTTTGCAGGGTGGTAGGCCATGGAACACTGCAGACTGTTCAAGCCCTTTGTTGTTAGCTCTGCATGGAACAGAGCAGAATAAATATAAAGAGTCTCACAGAAGTTGTTTATCATTAAAAGTTCACTTGTTTTCCTTCAAAGTATTTTTCAAATGTTATTTAAACTTCTGTGGTCTGGAAACAAATCCATATGTGAGTGTGAGTATTTTGTGGTTTCTTCTGGCCAAGAAATACCACAGTACAAGAGCAGGCTCTGGTCTTGATTCCCCCCTGCAAATATTGGTGTATGCACACTGGATGCTGCTGAAACTCATCTTGTGTAATCTCCAGCAGTGTCCGTTCTGGAAGTGAATCATGAAAACTGCATTCCCAGAGATCCTTATTATACTCGTTTTTCAAGGAGCATCAGACTGAGTTGATTCTGCTCTGCTGCTGTAATCCAATGTCTGCCTTCCTGGAAAGAAAATAGATATCACTGGGGGTCTTGTACATTAGGATAAACCAGAAGCAAGCTTTTTTTTTGCTTTCTTCCCACTTCTTTCTCAAAATATAAGTTGCTTATAAGAGCTACTTTATAATTTTGTTAGCAGTGAATACACTCTATTTATACACTGTAATGGTTTTTACATTAAAATTTAATTTCTAGTCATTATTAATAAAAATTTCCCAGGCTGTCCAGTAAGCTATAAGAAAGTAATCTGTACCTGAGCTTCTTCTAAGCTATATGAAATGGAGTTTTAGATTTTAAATTAGGCAGGACAGAAGTACTTGAAACAGCAGTCACTTCAAACTTCTTCAGGGAAGGAAGACTTGTGACCATTTATTTTATTAAGAAAACTTAATAAAATTTGGTTATCTTTTTAGAATCATAGAATTATATATTCATAGAATGTTAAGGCACCTTAAAGATCATCTAGTCCCAATGCCCCCTGCCATGGGCAGGGACACCTTCCACCAGATCAAGTTGCTCAAGGCCTTATCCAGCCTGGCTTTGAACATTGCCAGGGTTGGAGCATCCACAGCCTCTCTGGGCAACCTGTTCCAATGCTTCAGGACCCTCACAATAAAGAATTTATTCCTAATATCTAAATTATTCCTATAAATTCCTATTAAATATTCCTAAGTACCTAAATTTCCCCTCTTTCAGTTTGTACCCATTACTCCTTGTCCTATCACTACACTTCCTGGCAAAGTGTCCTTTTCTGGCTTCCCCTTCAGATACTGGGAGGTTGCTATGAGGTCTCCATGCACCCTTCTGTTCTCCAGGCTCAACAGTCCCAATTTCCTCAGTCTGTCACTGAACTGTCTGAACTGTGGTTCATTGTTTGAAACACTGTATTCCGCTAATGACCTTAGGCTGAAGTTTCATGAGAAAAGAGGTTGTTCTCTTGCTCTGGTGAGCTTGCAATTTCGAATGAGGTGTGTGGGGGAGCAAAAATATTGTTTGGAGTTAAATAAAATATTATTATTTTATATTTCTTTGGTTTGTTTGTTTGCTTTTTTTTCCCTTTGAAATACACCTTTAAAATTTTTATGGAAAGAAACTGAAATTCAGGACAGTTTGAACTGAAAATTAATATGGTTGTTCTGAAATAATGAGGAGATACTTTTCAACTTAATTTGCATTACTAAGAGAGAGATATCTTGTAAGATAATAATCTGAGTATTGTCATGCCTTGCAGAATAGGGTAAAAATAAAAAGGAAAAAATTTAACAATTGTGGGGTGGGTTTTTTTGTTTTTCTCCATTGGTTTGGGTTTAATCCCCAAAATTATAAATATTCAAAAATATGACACACAAAAATATAAGTAGACACTTTGGAGAAACTATCAGTGTACCCGAGAATTGAGGATAGACACAGAAGCAGCATGGAATTTCTCAGTAGGCATCGATGAGTAATTTAGATCATTCTGTCTGCTCTCTCCTTTTTCTAAGTTATTTGGAAAACACATTTTCTTTGAATTTTAGCAAATGCCATATGTCTGTGTAGAGAACATGGATTTCTAAGGACTAAATTCCAAGTATTTACATAGCTGTGTCTGCATTGTCTTAAAATAGCTAGAAAGCTTTGAGTATATCTAATAGATACTATCTTTGCTTAGAATCTAATTAGTATATCTAACATGTACTTAATAACACCTCTGAAGAGCTAACTAGGCTGAAGAGGCATAGGAATTTTGATCTCTCAGTGTAAGCTGCCACTACAATTTGCATCTTCTGCTTCGCCCTATTCAACTTTATAAGTAATTTAATGTTACAGTACTCCCACCTTACTCCACAGACTCCCTCTTTACCTCAGACAAAGTGAAAAATAATCCCACAAAAGAAAGTAAAAACTTTGTGCTTTTCCTCATTCCAGTTCAAGAAAGATACAATAAGATATATGGCCATGAGATAGTGGGAAGTCAGGAATAGCCTTTTTGGCAGAAGAACAATCTTGAATTGTCTTACATAGGTTACAAAACTGCACTTAGCTATCAGTGGTTGAATTCTGCCTATCTCTTTTTAGCGGCTTTGGAAATCTTCCCAAGATTTTAGTATAATATACTGTCTCAGGTGTTGACTTTGCCTTGAGTTAGACATCTAACTGTCTGTTGTGCCCTTGAAAATAGGTCCTTTTTATTATAGCATAAACTTAAAACAAACTCAGTAGAAAACTCCAGGATCCAGGGGTGCTTTTTGTCAAGATGACACAGTTTGTATGTACTTTATGAGACTCATGTTTCCAACAGCAATTAGGATGTTCTGAGTTATTTCAGTGTGCGTTTGCATTTGAATATTTTCATTCACAGGTTTATTTTAGGATTGTACACTGCATTGCAAAACATAATTGGCCTTACTCCACCTAATTAAAATTCATTTGATGAATATACAAACTTAGCAACCAACGTTTTTTAAAGTTGTCTTTTGGATTTTGACCCCATGGGAAATACTCATGTAATCTAATGTAGTTGTTCTGAATAACATCCTTGTTAGAAACCTAAGGTAGGCTAAAGTTAGGAGTTTACACTAAACAGAGGGACAGAGGCATTTCCAGAATATTATTCACAGAAGTTAGATGAATGAAAACACTTTACATAAAGATTTCTTCACTATTTAGCATAACTATTCACTTTGAATGCTGGCATTTCTAGGTAAATTTGGAAGAAAACATAGAAAAAATCTTGTCTTATTATGTTCAGAGAGGTAGCAGTGTAAATCTACCTTATGTTTCCCTGCCTATGCTTTTATCTAGGGAAGATACTGTATTTAGCAGGTTTTCACACATATATTGCTGTGCCTCTGGAATTCAGTCCCCTGGATAAAATTATGATGGAGCTGAAATGCCTTGCTCATGTAGTGCTCTGGCACTGCCTGTAGCCAAATGCAGGAGTAGTTTTAGGATTAAAATTCTGGCTATACCACTGCTCAGGAAGATCATGTGGCTGTTGGTAACAGTGGAACTGAAGGAACTGTTCTTCCCAGAAGATTTTTGTTTTTCTCCTGTCCTTGGGCAGCAGCAGTGGATTTTATGAACACATGGGACAGTTGTGTGAGTTGTAAATTATACCTTGGTCTCTTCCCCAGCCATATCCAAAGTATGGGAGTTCTGTGAAAGGAGCAGCATGGACTCTATATTGAATTCTGAAGGCAAAGCTGCATTACTTTTTAGATCCTTTTTACTTCAGAGAGTCTGTAAGTCATTGTGCCAACCTGCGATTTTTAAAAAATTTAAGGTACTTTCCTTCAAAGAAACAACATTAGGAGCTACTTGAATGGTTATCAATGCGAAATGCTAAAATCACGTAAATCTGTATTCATAATTTTACAGATAAAATGCATAGTGATTTAATTGCCCAGGTGAGATTTTTGCACTCCTCTCCAACAGACATACTTGTAGCATGGTAAAGGTGAGTCTATATGGCAGAACAACATCTTAAGCTCACTTTTAAGTTTAAAATGTTATATTATTCTGAGTAAGAGGAAGAAAATTTTTTTTTAATGTTAAAAGTTTTTAGGGTCCAATAGTTCAAATATTTGTCATAGAGCTGAGATGAAGGAAGGAGGATTTCTTCCTTCTCTTTATTTGCACAGAGATAGGACTGTGAACCAAATATTTGGGAGAGTATATTTTTTAGATAGTTCTCTCTTAATCTCTTCTGTTGGAATAGTCCTACAAATTATTCAAATATTCCTGGATTCAGGGCCTTTAATTCAGGTTTACACTTCCAGAGGACTTCTCAGACTGCCAATGTAGAGTTACTCTAAGTTTTCTTTCTTTGTTTGAGCCGAAAAAAATTACCTAGTTTTTTAAAAATGATACTGTTTTTAGGTCCAGTCATCAAAATGAAAGTTCAGCTATTCATGTAGTCCCAGTCATCCTGGAAAAAGTTCTGCCACACCATCATGAAATTAAAGCAATAGAATTAATATGCTGTCTCATTATAAGTATATAAAATACAGGATTCCTAAACTCTTCCAGAAATAAGTAGAAATGTCACCACAAATTCCTTTTTATGTGTGAAGATTTTACATTAGTCTGTAGCTAAAAAATCAGAAAGATAATAGGAAACTGTGATCACAGAAGAGAATTCAAATAGCATATTAAATCTTGGAAAGAATGTTTCTTTTTTATTGTGTCTAATACTAGTCTGAGAGAAAGTGTGGGATACCTTTATTAAACTAAAATAAAGCAGCATTCATCTGTAATTGAGAGCTTAATGCCATGATTTCAAAGTGCCACAAAGACTATCTTGAGTATTATTTTAAGCTGTCTTCTAAAGCATGGTGTTAAATATCAACACTTCTGTCTAACTCCATAGTCTTAACAAGAGCTGCTGCCTGCTACAATGTCTGATAACTACCTGTACTCTCAAAACACCCTCAGCAGGCACTTCTTCCCAAAACAACTCACAACATACTCTTATCACGGCATTTTTTCCTAGTATTTTGTTTTTCTGCCCTTATTAAAACATAAAGTAGGGTAATGTTCTACTTCAATTGTTCAGTACAAAAACCCTTTTGTATGTCTCACTACCATGATGATACAGGAGCCTTGTGAATGGCTGTTGTTGAAGAGATACAGTTGGGAATTTTCTTAAGAAATGTTTTTCTCAGAATACACTTGCTCCTTGGAACTGAAACATTTTTTTCCAAGATGGTATATACCTGTTTTAATAAGGCAAGCATTTCTGATCAGCAAGAAGTAGATGCCCTGACCCACTACTCATCTGGCCCATTTAGGGTATTTAAGTTCATGAGATGAGCCTGGGAACAGATCAACATTTGATGTGCCTTTATTTCATGAAGTATTGTAGAACCGTTTCAACTTGTATTTATAAGTCAGAGTTTAATGGATGACTCCAGGAGGTCTTCTGCATATCTTCATGTAGAGTGGACACAGCATTGCCAGCCTAGAAAGCAGCATGGACTAAGCAGAATCTCAAAGCAGTGTGGTTGTGTCAGCCTGCTGCTGGACCAGCATGGTTTGCCTGTGCTGGCCACTGCACTGATACCAGCAGTGCTGCTCTTTGCTGCCTACACTACTTTGGGGTAGTGCCACTGTACCGTGCACCACGTCAGCTAGGGCAGCTATAGCTGAGGACCTCTCAGCTTCTTCAAAGTCCTCCTGCAGACTATGACTTCCTGTTAATTTTATTTTCCTACTCCTCACTCTTTTTCTTTTCTTTCTTTCTTTCTTTCTTTCTTTCTTTCTTTCTTTCTTTCTTTCTTTCTTTCTTTCTTCCTTTCTTTTTTTCTTTTGAATACTTACTGGGTTTTTTTTGTATTGTTTTGGTTGTGGTTGTTGTTAACCTGGTTAAAAAAGTTTCTTGCTCTTAATAGCAAGAAAACTTAAGGAATCTTGTAAAACTTCCCTTGGATGAGAAAACAGTCTCCCAGGCACTTCTGAACATTACAGTATCTGGAAGAGGAGGGAAAAGGTAGGAAATTGCTAAGGAGTCTGCGGTGTATATTTATAACAAGGGTCTGTTAATCACGGCTAGAAGTTTGACTCAAAGCATGGTTTAAGCATGAGAATTGCTGAGTGAAACCCTTAAAGAAGTATATCCTTCTCTATGTTGCAAACACATGGTCTCTGTAAACATTACTGATATTTCATCTTCAGTACACAGTGGTTAGTAAGGACTGAAAAAAACAAGTGATGACAGGTAATAGTTCTTGTATCCATCTGTAGTCCACAGAACTGAAAAACTAACAAGGGGTTAAGACAAAAACATTTAAGATCTAAGATTGAGGCTTATGCCTTGCTTTTAAGGCTATTCCTCCTTTTTCTAGAGTACTGTCCAGCAATATCTTGCTTTGAAGATATACATGATGCTTAAATACAGTTCCAAAGTAAAAAAGTATAAGACACAATGACAGGAATGATACACAAAACGTGCTTCCAGCATGCCAAGAATTAAAGAAATTTTACAAAGTCCAGTTCTTTCCAACTTTTCTGGCAGAGGGACAGTCTCTGTTTCCAGCCTTTAAGTTTTAAAGAGGAGTCAAAACAGATATTTGTCAATTTTGATCAACTTTGACTTGAGTGTTGGTTTAAAAAAAAAAAGGATTAGATTCTCTGTTAGACAAAGCATATACAAGTTAAGTGACTCTCTTAAGGACATGCAATATATTTGTGACACAGCCAGGAATTGGAATGACCTGATTTTCAGAACTAATCTGTAAGCAATAAATAAGCTCTTGATATCTAAGTTTTAAGCCAAGGCTTCATCTTCTTGTCAGAAGTGACACTATATATTGTTAAATTTTCCCTAACTTGACTGCTGGTTGTCCTCTTTAAGGAGGGCCCCAGCAGTATTACCTCCAATTCACAACTGGTTTAAAACCTAAGAAGAATTGGCAGGATTACTTTTTTCCCCACTTGTCATGTCCTTCTACCGAGTAGTCGAATAATATTCTACTTACAGGGAGCCTAGCTTTTAGCTCAGTGCTATGCCATCACCAGTTCCTATTTCTCCTTGCCTTGCTAGAAAGCCAAGGCCCAAGAACACCTATTACTTGCTGGTTAATTGTATTTCTCTTCTGTAAAGCCAAGCCTTCTTAGACCCAGTGAAACTCCTTTACATAGACATTCACCACCTTCAGTTTCCCCCCTCCTTCTCAAAATCATGCTTTTTTCTGAACCTTTAAGTGTGTCTTTCAAAGATTCAAGCTCTTTAAAATGGAACAGGGCAGGGGAAGGGGGCAGGGGGATGGGTACCCACCACTACCAAAACAACTAACTTGTTTTCTCTGGCTTTTAGCTACAAGTTGAGAACTTAGTTTTGTTTATCTCTCACTGGATGCTTTGGCATGAAGCATCCAAAATCTAGATTGCTGGACTTATTCATGACATTTCAAAGAGAGCATCATTTGGGCCATACATTAGCAAGCAGGCAAATAATTAATAATAACACATGTGGAAGCAAATGAATGTTTTGCTTGTTGAAAGAGAATGAGAAAGTCAGACAAAGGCCTGGGCTCTATGTCCTTGCCCTCTGCAGCAGCAGAAGAAATAATGTTATGAATAGCATTTAACTTGAATTTGTAGCAAACTGCTGCTTTTATCATAAACAATTGCCAGATGGTATACATTATCTTCCTTTTTTCTCTTTTCACAAAAGCAGCATTAATTGCAGAGCAGCCCAGGGCTCCACTCAGCTCATCAGTGTGATAACACTTCATGACCCTGATTAGCCGTCAGTCTACTCAATTAAAAAGATCATTTAGACATTCACCCAATCATTTGCCTATCGAGCCACCTGGGCCTCAACCAGGGGCTCCATTTTTAACATTCTCCTGCCCTCTCTCATCTCGCCTAGCTTTTTTACATATCTCCAAAAGACGTAATTGAATTAAATAAAGCGTCTCAGGGGCAGCTGCAACATCTGCTGTTTGTGGTATGTCAAGCCTTCAGCATTAAAAACAGTTACATATGCTCCAAATTAGCAGGTCGCAGAGATGAAACAGTCGATGATAGTGTTTTTGTGCCAGCGTGAGAAGCAGCTCACAGCTGTGTGCAATTTACAATTAAAGGCTTTATCAGAGCTCAATTGTACTAGTGAATCAAGTGGTGAGAGGTCAGTTAGTGAATTAGACCAATTAGAGCTTGTACAGTTAAATTATCTGTCTTATTACCTACTGATAAACAGCCTTGTCATATCTTTACTCAGATGATGAAGCTGGAAGTGTTTTAGGAGGGGATACTGTACTTTTGTCTGTGTGTGTGTAATGGAACTCAGTAGCTCAGCAAAGTTGATCTGATGCAACAAGCATGCAGTCTTAAACTGGAGAGGGAAAAATCCCCCAAACACCTGCAGTTAGAACTTTGAAGCAAAATTAAGTTAAAACTAGAGTTAAGATTACAAATATTGGCTGTGTTTTAATATGTATTTTTCTGCTTGGCAAAATCTAACTTCATGAAGTTAACAGTGGGAAATGTTATACTTTTGATTTCTAGGGTTTTTTTTTTTTAATTACTGTCTTTCTCTCTCTCACTCCCACTGTGAAGGAGGGATGGGAGGCAAAGGAGAGAATCTAATAAAGCCAGGCTCTGATTTTTATACTGTAAAATAATGCAGTAATAATGGACAAAGACAGAAACTGTTGCTTCTTAATCTCAGGATTTAAATGGTTCTGGAAAGTATCACCTGTAAGCCTGTACAGAGCTGACTGAAGATGGGTGAACTGAACAAAGGTGAGCCACGAAAACCTTTTGAGAAGTATTATGCATACACGCGTGTCAGTTTATAACTGAGTGTTATTGCCATGTCACCCTAGTATGTGAGTGAGGCATGAGCTGCATCAGCTACAGCAATGCCAAATTTATAACCACCTGGCCCTAAGAATAAAGAATTTGCTGTCTGGGGCTTCATATATTTGGGGGAGGGGGGGAGGGAGAAGGGGGGGAGTGCAGTGGAGGGATAGGGAGTGGTGGGGATAAAGATAAAAGTGGTATGGCAATTTGAAAATGTTGCATGTTAAATGACGCCTTTCCAAGGCAATGGTAACTAAGGACCAGAAGCATCAGAAACCTTTCTTTGAAAGGGACTATCTGCACTTTGTTCTTGAAAATGAAGTAATGAATTAAAGCTCATACCTTTCTTTTAATCAAACACTGGTAACATGTTGGTACCATTCTCTTTTAGAGAAAATCCTAGAGAACAGATCATATGCTCAAATCTCTTCTCTGACAAAGATAATCAATGATGTGTTAGGCCTTAGGAATGGACTAAAAATATATCTGATTCTATAACCCAATAGTCAGGGTATTGGGCTTAATAAAACCTTGAGCCCACCCCCAAAGTTGTATTCCAGTCTTTCACATCATCTTGTTATTGGTTAAAAGGCACAAAAGTTATGCCTTGTAAATCACTCTTGGTATCACTTGGTTTGGTATCACTCTTCCTTTCATCCTCCACAGTGGCACAGCTTTGGAAGGAAGGAAGGGTGGTGAGCAGCTACAAGGTGAACAAGCCGGCTCATAGGCCATCAGAGAGTGGAATAACTGGCACACTCAGGGTTAAATCTCTGTGAACAGAGGATGTTTTACCTTAAGGTCTGTAACCAGACTCTGTTCTAAGTAACTCTTCTAAGTTGTGTGGAACTGCATTGTTGAAGAATGTTCAGATCCAAGTGTAAACTGAGATTAAATGCTAGCCCTTTATTAAGGGGAGACTTGGAGGGCGTGGGGGATGTACTTTTATTCCACCCTAATATTTCCTTGGTGGAAGCATACATCTTTGGAATGGCCTTTTGATCGTGTTCCATGCATCGCTTCTATGTATTCAGGCATATACATTTTGCAAAATTAGGAGAGTAAGTTTCAAACAGATGTCTTGGGATGTCTTATTACATATTGTGATTGAAATAAATTAAGAAAGTTGTAATGCTAGCAATGAGGGGTCTTCAACTGCTTTCTGCCAGTGAATAATGTTGACTAATTTTCTGCAGGTTTTGGACTTGCATTTAAAGAAATTCTAATCAGCATCAAAATGGCTGTCCTGGGTTGCAGTGTATTCTATTACCATCCTCAGGAGCCGTTGAAACCAGGTGGGGCAGTGTTTCCTTGCCTCCTCCCCCCAGACTATCTTTCTGTTAATTGCCCATCATTGTCCTGCCGCCTGACTCAGAGATAACTCCCTCCGGACTATTCTCCTGTTAATGAGCCTAATCAACACTTGGCCTCATGACTCGTTACCCCATTGTGAGATGCTCCGCCCAGAGGGAGGAACCAAGCATCCCAGCGTGGATATAATCTGAGGCTGAACACCAGAGACAGCGGCTTCCCACTGGATTTCCAGAGGACAGGAGCTACACAGCCACCATTGGACTTCCTGAGGAAGAGCAGACTGTTTTACTACAGGATCACCGCTTCAGAGGACTGCAGCCACCATTCTACCAGACTGCTACCACCACCCTGCCTAACAGGGTGTCAGGTTGTACCTTGACTCTGTCAGTTTGACAGTGTTTTCTTTTACCTTTTTTTTCCCCTTTTCTTTAATTTCCATTAAATTGTTATTCTGACTTAGTGCCTCCCACTGGTTTGTTTTCAAACTAGTACAATGGCCCTCTTTGAAACAGCAGATTTAACATTTTAGTGTTTTTCTTAAGTGCATTCATCTCATTGGCAAGCTTCAAAAGTTTAAAAAAGCAGTTGAAAGAAACTGAAGTTTTTGAACTTGTGGATGAAAAAAAAAAGAAAAAATAAACTTTTCGAGTGCAAATTAATACATTTTTCAACACTCTTACCCTTCTAAGCAGTAGAGGGTATTTAGTTCATTCCTCAAGTGGAGGAGAGAAACATGGTCTAAGTATTCTCAAAACTGCTGAGAATTGAATTTATAGTGAACACTTGGTCAGGACCCTGATCTCTCCTATAATGCACATGCTGCTGGCAGTTATTGAAAATCTCCATCCTCTCTTCCTGTGCAGTCTTCCAGCTTCTGAGTGACATTTGCCCCTGATAAGGCCAAAGTGAAATTCCACCTCCAGATATCAGGATTTTCTGTTTTTAAATACTAAATTGTACCTGTTCAGTAAACACTGAAATGATGAATTACAGATGATTTCATTTTGGTTTTTTTCTTGCCTTCATTGTATTACAGTTGATAAATTACTTCAGTCCCATTTTTAAAAGACATAACAGTTTCTGTAGCTTTCCAAAAAGTGATCTTGAATTTTAAGTGTCTGTAGCTTTCCAACAGAGGTTAAGTCCCTGTGTAAATAGCTCACTGTTAAGCATAAATGTGACATTTCTTACATAATTCAGTCAATCTAAAATAGGGAAAAAGTAGAAAAGTTGTTTACAAGCTAGAGTATTGCAATAACAAGACCATATTATGTTGACAGACTGAATTCTTGAAAATTCTATTCTAAGTACAAAATCAGTTTACGGAGAATATAAGATCTAAAAAGAGACAGTTATCAGTGAATGATAATTACTCTTTATCATCTGTTTGCTGAGAAAACAGGAGCAGTTAGGGCATTGCATCTCTTATTGCACTTATTAACCTCAACTTTCAAGCCAAGCTCTTCACAACACAAGATATTGAAGCTAATCATGGGCTTGAAAACACTGCTAGATGGGACACTGTCAGGATAATAATCTTTTGACATTTAGTTATCTTTTTCCTTTTCCTCTTTATTACTAGTTTTAGCACAAATATTTAAAAATATAGCCATTTTGGTCACTGTTATTTTTTTCTCTCCATTTTTACTTTCTACTTTTCTTACTTACATAATAGATTAACATGGCTCAGTTCAGCTATCTTCCTTACTGTAGAAAGCTCTGCTTTTCCCAGGCCTTTGAGCCACGGCAAGTGTCTGTGTACCTGAAAGAACCAGTGGGAGTGCCCTTTTCTTCCTGGCTGATCAGTTTAGGCAGCATCTGCTATTGCAGCATGACCTCTTTGCCTGTCCTGTAACATAGCCACAGGACTTAGATTAGTTATAATTTTACAATGAGGGAGGCAAAATACTGGAACAGATTTCCCAGGTGGTAGACGCCTCATGCCTGGAAACCTCTGGGGTCAGGTTGGACAGGACTCTGAGCAGCCTGATGTAGGTGAAGATGTCTGTGATAGTCCCAAATTATTCTGTGACTAAAACTGATCTGAATTGCTCATGAATTGCAGCTGATTTGTCTTGCTGTCTGGGCATGTCCCACCTGTGCAATCAGCCACAGCCCTTCTCAAGAATGTGTTAAAGAAACCAGTTTGGGACAACTGGACATTTAAGAACTACTACAGAATACAAATGTTTAAATCATGAATATAAATGTTTGAAGAACAGGAGCATATATGGCCTAGTGGCATTTGTCTCATAAGAGCAAATCACCCACCCAAGGAGTTCTGCTTAGATGCTTGCAGTAGTCATCTTAGTTTTGCATATACTGTGAGTGTCTTTCTAAAATCTCTGTTCACCCCTTTCCCAAACAGCACTACCACAGAGAGAATTTGAAAATTATGTAATAAAAATTTCAATAAAATACAAAAAGACATTGAAGTAATATGGTTCTGATACATGTGTTTCTCTGAAATGGTAAACCGTGACTCAAAAATTTGGGTTTCAAGTCCATTTTTACCCGTTACACTTTGGTAAAAGTATATCTTCTTTAAACTTCAATAGTACTGGGTTTATTTTCCTTCTCCACACATACTCCAGACATTCTTTTCTCTGGCATAAAACTCTTTTGGTTTGTATAGTAACTCTGAATTGCCTGAGGTGGTGTGAGGGCAGTCTTTGTCTCCATTCCCTACAGGCACTGACTGGCTATGACCAGCTTTCTTTTTCAGATAGTCATAGTGATTCCTTTTGTTGATTGTCTACTCTACACTATTTTCCTGGCTTGTCTTAGCTGTTAATATAGAAGCAGGTAAATCACCACAATTTACAATTCAGTTCAATTAACATTTTCATTGTTTGATTTAAGACACAGGCCTCAATTTCTGCTGTTTTGCTGTCAAAAGAGCCCTTCACCTGTCCTTGCAAAAGAGAAAGAGTGTTCAGACAGGAGCAAGAGCCACAGTTGTGTAAAAATCATTATTCCCAGCGGTGTATTTCTTGGTAAGCACTCGGAAATAGTTGGCTATTGCCAGAAGTCTGGCAAAAGTAGCGAGCTTTTTAGTTAATTGTACCAAAAGCAGTATTTTTAAACTGTATCATTGGTACAATAAACCAAGCAGATACCAAATGCTTCTTCTGAATTAGGAGAAGCATTACTTCTTGGTTATTTCTATTCCTCTACTTATTCCTTTAAAAAATACAGAGCAAATCAGCTGCCTACACTACCTCAGTCCCACCAAAGCAATCCGCATTAGCTGAAATAATTTTGCAAAGGTGTGAAAGCAGGGGAGTTGCTTAAAAATCTCACAGCTTTATTGTGTTTCTGATTTGCAAACCTCTAACTTTCAACCTTTAAACTTCTCTCTTTTTCCTTGCTCATTACATAATATAAGAGGTGCATCAGAAGGTTTATTAGAGTTTATTAGGTTATTAGAGTAAGTTGCAGGCAGTAAGTAAATCAATAAGTTAAGTCCTCTGACTACTGGACAGATAACTCAGGGAATAATTTACCTATACATTTGTAAAGTTCATCAGGATATAGTAAATACAGTGTGTTTTTTCCTGCCAGTCTTTTACTCCAATTTAACACCCTGTTCAGCCATTAAAAATAAAAGAAAAATGCAAAGGGCACAATGAATCAAAAGAGATGTTTGGGCTTATATAATATTTTTTAGATCTAATACTTCTCTTAGAATGCTTCAGTTAATATATTCCTGTAAAAATCATAACTATTCAGCACTCTTTACTGCATTTACTCTCACAATGAAAAGTTTCAAATTGTATAATGATCTTTTTCACCCTAGTTATTTGCTTGAGAAGGAAATCTCTAACTCTCCTTGTTAATTTAGATAAATATGGGGTTTGGGTTTGTTTTTTTCTTTTATAGGCACAGCACCAGACCTTCATATTGCTCATGAAAGTTTAATTCTTGATCCATTATTATTTTTACTCTGTGTTAATAATGTATTAGATGTGCTTATTGCCCATCTGTGGATGTATAGATGGGTACACTTTGGTTAGACCAGTCAGAAGTGTTGCTGAGATCACCCTCACTCCAAAAGGATTCTAATGCTTATTGGTTTCGTGTTTTAAGAAAAATGAGTCAGTGCATGAAGGAATTTTATTCAAGATGTACTTATTAGATATGTTGCCTCAGTGAAGGTTATAGTTTCAGTATTGATCAAACCACTCTCCCCTGGTGTACAGATGATTAATTCCCTATTAACTCCTAAGAGAAGACTAACCTAAAGTGTACATTTTAACAAGTGGTACTGCTTCCTCCAAAGTGCACACAACCCCCCTCTTATTAAAAGTAACTCCCCAAATGCCTTTTGTGTGCATGTTACCTGCTTACCTTGATGTATTATTTCTATTCACATAATACTTTTTTCTTGATTTTTGCAAATAATTCTGCTTTATTCTTGCTGTAAGTTATGCCAGACATGTGGTTTTTGCATTTTATATATCACTTCTTATAGTAGTATGTTTAGAGCTGGTTTTAAAGGCCAAATGAAATTTTTTAGAATTGTGATTTTGAAAATTTTGCTGATGTTAGAAGTTTCTGCCTTTCTGACAGCTGTTAGTTAGTCACCAGTGGCAACAACTTTTATCACAAGTTCCTGCACTGACCAAGTCTAACCTGTGAACCTGTGTTTGTGGACTCTTAAACCAAACTATCTTGACTAATGGCTATTCTGAGACTCTCTCAGTTGCATCTGTTGGAGAGTTTTATTATGTATATGAGGCCTAGAGGATAACATGTTCTTTAGCCAAGTGATTTCATCTTTCATGTAACATTTGAAAGACCACTAGTGGCCTGAGTACCATCACCAGAAAACTGTCATGCAGATCTCTATCAGAAGATGGAAAAAGGCTTAATTCTACGTGGTCACTGATTTTGTCTTACTGAGGGAGTGACAGAGTGGAAAAGCCAGGATTTCAGGCTTTTTGCACATGCTTTATGTATGTATAGGAAAGTTCAGAATGGTTGAGTCTTCATCCTTCTGCAGCATAGGAAAAACAAACCCCGAAGTACCATCCACCATGAAGACTAGTACTTTCAGCTGCAGGCACATTTCCCAATTGCTCACCAGTTTGTCACACATCACCAGCTGCTTGTAAAACTGTTTCTGCAAGACGTGTGTTTAGAAGAAAACTTGATCACATGAATGAAGCTCTAACACAATATCCAACTTGATTAATGCTATGATTAAAATACTGCCAGTCTGTCTAAGATTTAGTTTTTAATTGCTTCTCTAAAAGGTGTCTAAACTTCATATAATATCTGTGATATTTGGCATGATCCAGTCTTCACAAATTATTTTTATCTGTGAACCTTACAGGCACACAGTTTTGTATTTTCTTGCAGAATGTGAATGAAGCCGTGAGTTAGTGTGAGCCTATTACTCATCACTACAACATCTCATGAGATGCCAACACATCAAACATTAGGCTAATTACTGAGTCAAGGCTCTTTCTGTGGACATTTCTGTAAGGGTTCCAGCTAGTCTCCCAAACTAGGATTATTTGAGGGCATCAAAAGATTGGTGCATCCTGCAGCAAGAATTAAATAAACTCAAACTGAGATAGATTTACAGTGACATTAGAGACAAGTAGGGAAGAGAAGCCTTTTCCTTTACACATTTTGTTTTAAATTTTTCAGTATCCCCCTTTTTATAACAAACTGCTTACCATATGCTACTGTTTTAAAATTTTGGAGCTGAGTAGTGTGGGAAGTTTTAGGTAAAACGGAATTTTAGTTCTTGAGTTAGTAAAGATCCTAACTTGTGTGGAGAATAATTGTAGTTGTAAAGTAAAATTAAGAAGGTCCTACCTCTAATGACAAATATTTTGAACCGTGCCAGTTTCCTTTATTCAGAACTCTTTTAACACAAGAAGTTTAGAACTAGTTTCATAATCCATGACAAATACATTTGGGAATAAAATGATAATGTTAACTGGTTTAGAGCATCATCTGTGTCCTGAATACTGTTTTCTGCTTTTATCCAAATATTTTGTACAAATAAAAAGAATTAATATTTTTAAAAAACATTTCAAATTAACTTAA
The DNA here is from genome assembly GCF_017639235.1 of Corvus kubaryi. Taxonomy (NCBI): domain Eukaryota; kingdom Metazoa; phylum Chordata; class Aves; order Passeriformes; family Corvidae; genus Corvus; species Corvus kubaryi. Next base: position 31,011,253 of record NW_024581137.1, on the reverse strand, counting down.
GACATTCAGATTATCTTAATTTGACAACACTATTGTGTTTTTTGGTGTTCTGAACATAATCTTTAAAAGCAGGCTTCTAGAGAAAGAATTTGAAATGATGAATCTCAGATAAACTTCAGGAAATATTCCATGATGTTTGTTTAAAACATTTTAAATTGACAGTCATATTTAACATATTGTGAACATAAAAGATGGAAAATTAATATTAAAGGACAATATAAGTTGAAAAAGAGGATACATTAAATTGTTTACAATATATTTTTATATACCTTTCACTATTCATTAATCTTTTCGTCATTTTAATGTTTGAAAAACCCAAAATATCTTTGAAGTCTGCTTATGCATGGCTTAAACTCATCTTTACTATATATAAACATATATATATACACAAATAAAATTTCCATAGTTAGAAAGACTATTCATGGCAATAATACTTTCCCTGCCTTACCTGTAAAACAGCTCAAAGAATCATGTTCTTTGAACAGAACTCATCTGTAGGTCCATCTTGCTCCCTGTCTAGCACTTGCAACAGAAGAAGGCCTCAAGCCTGGTCACTAGCTGTGGTTTGTTGCCCTAACATCCACAATTACTAGGTGAAGGACAATAGAGGGTACATCCCCACCTCCCCCCTTTAGTATCTACTTTTGGATATGGTTGTCCATTGTTTTGTTTAATCTCTTCTTGAACATGTTTTTTTCCTCCAACTCTGTCTTTGGCAGGAAGTTACACAATCACTATCCTTTGCATAAAAAAGAACTTTCTTGTTTTAGTCCAAGTTGATATGAGTTTCAGCAGGTAACCCTCGGTCTAGGTAGTTAGTCTGTCTCTCTGCCAGGACACCAGCACCAAGTCCTTATTAATTTTATTTGCTCTTCTCTTGCTTTTTCTGACTCTGCTATATCCTGTAGATATGAAGAGTGCTGCATGCAGTTGATAGTGACAGTATTACATTTCATGTTCATCCTCAGTTATATTCTTGATGATGGCCAGCATTTTATTGTTGGTTTTGCTTAGTGGCATCTGTGGGACTTTGAGCTGATGCTTATAGAGAATTGTTCATGATGGTTCTGAAATCTGTCTTCTGAGTGCTACATCTCTGATAAAAGGTTTTCATGTATCCAGTATGGAGCAGAGGGCTTAAAGAAGTTAAAATATAGAACTCTTTCATAAGGAAAATCTACTGAATGCAAGGCAGATTTAAACAGTATGTTTGAAAGGGTGTTTAGAAAGAAAGTAAAGCTGCACCTTCTGCAAGTAACAGCTCCATCTAAGAAAGGGTACTATTTAGATAATATATCAGAGCATCTATACATATAAGGCTTTTCTCTGAGGAGCCTGCAAAAAATTATTTGACATTTTATCCTATCAAATTTTCAACACACTAATACAGAAGCCTTCTATTTGCCTTTTGTGCAGGATGAATGGCTCTTGCTGTAGCCACATTACATCATAGTACAGCATTTGGTCAATGATCTGTGTTCAGAAACTGCAGGATCAATTCGATGCAAATATCACAGAAGAATTGCTTAACCTATCTTCCCCTTGTTCAGAACTCTTCAGTGTTAAGTACAAAATGAGCCAGGGTTATGATTTCTGCCAAATCAATAAAACCAAAGGATTTGTGACCAAAGTATTAATTGTCTTAACAAGAGCATGTATGCCTCTCAAACTAATGAATCATCAAGTATTATTGGCTTCTTTTCCTTTAAACCTTTTGAATAATGCAGATTTTTAAATAGAAGGGTAAATGTTATGTGTGTTAACAGTTTTACAAATTAGCTGTGATTTTGTACTTTGGACTATGGCACTCATTACTGGACTCCTCCTGCCATTTCCATCTGTCTGTGTCAAGATCAACTGATTCTGCACTTTTGTTGGGTTGTTGTTTGGGGTTTTTTATATCTTCAGTCTGTACAATCTGAGAGGTTAATTCAGAATTACTAATCACATCCACCAAATAGATAAACAGATCTTTCCTAATACTGATTCCAGACACTTGACCAGTGATGAGTTTATTCAGATGTAGTGTAAAACCTATGAGCTGGATTAAACTTTTGTGTACCTGGGATTCCTGAAAGAGAACCTATGTTATGAGGAAGCTGATTCTCAAAAAAATTCATGGCCTTCATTCTCAGAAAACTGTATTCACATTCACAAAAGTTGTGTAAGAGGATTGGCAGCAATCCTTCTGCTTACTGGTGAGCTGTAGAAGACTTCACTGAGGGATTTTGCACAAGGAAGTATCATCCCTCAATTTATAGGCTAAGTTTAAACAGTAACAGTAATCCCAAGCAAAATTCCAAATTCAATTAACACTATATGTACTCTGAAACACTAATGATGTCTAGTTCATATTTTATCAACTGTTGAAATTCAAAGCTTATAAAGGTCTCATCCTGCCATAAACTGTTCATGCTTAATTTGTTTCATTGTCTACCAGACACATTTACTCCCAGGTAGATGATATATAATCAAGTAGATCCCTTACCAGATCTCACAGTAAAATGTCATCTCACAGTAAAATGTCATCTAAGAACTCACAGTGGTACAATCCAGAGATGGCAAAGATCGTTCATTATTCGTCTGGCTCTGCAGGACAACAGACAGCGTGAGAAACAATCTAAGCAGGCACTAGCAATGTACATAGAAAAGTTTCTCTAAAAGTGCAGGCTAGCTTCCTCTTATTTATTGAAGAATACTGCAGAGAGCAACCCTGCAAAATTGCAAGGTATTTGCAGAACTAAGAAATTTATAAAGAACTTTGCTGAAATACTGTTGCTAGAGTAAGGAAAGACATAACCTCCTAATCATAAATTAACCATGAAGGTCGTGGTCAACACACAGATGACAGAATGCGACTGAAGGACCACTTCATTCAACTCAGCCTCAGGCACTGGAGAAAAATTGTACTTAAGTGTAGTGATATGTCAGAAGGCAATAAAGAACCAGAAATACCATCAGCTTCAGGATGACAGTCACAGAAACCTGAACTCTAACAGCATTGATCTTATGTGTAAAGGCAAGCAGAAAATGATTGTAGTTGACAGAAACTGTGGATTTGAAAGACAAATCTTAAATCACAAATAATGAAGCTAATAATGTCTGTGAGAATGTACTGTACATACATATCTCATCACTGAGTACATAACACCAGTATGAAAGTTAAAAAATAAACCAAAAATAATCTGACAGCAGAGTTTAATAAAAGATTTGATGTGAGTTATATGCTTTCAAAAAGAAAAATGAAATATTAAAAGAGAATAGCTTGAACAGTTGAATGGCATCCACATTATTGCACATCTGAAAGTGCCATTGCTAGTACCACTAAAACAATCTTCTAAAAGGGTTAAAAAGCATCTTTTTTTTCAAAAACATTGCACTGCTTGTGTATTAATCTCAGAACAACCACCAAAGGAGGGAAAAAAAGCTATCCCCTACTGTGGCAGTGAGCCTAAATTTTCACACCCCGATAACCATTATATTTACAGCAGGACAGTATGTTCTGATGTGTCTAAGCAAAGACCTTTTCAATTCCTCCATGCAATAACCAGAGTATTTATCTCCCAGTCAGTTTTTCTTATATTTCCTGCAGTGAGACATATGCAATCTTTGATTTGACAACACAAATAAAATGAGCATTTAGGAAAATTTAGAAGCCAGTAAACACAGATCAGATTTTTTTTTTAATGAGTGCATCAAACTATAACATCATAATTTTCAGAGACTGATGATTAATTGGACTTTAGGGTCTACCTCTTTCCTCTCTACATTTTAATGAATGTAGATAGATAAAAATAATGTTTTAATTCTATGCAGTTCATGCAGTCACAATTTCACCATCAGAATTTTATGCCTCAAAAAAAGTAGAGATTCTGTACATGTGGAGAAAAGTGAAAAGTATGAGCTTTAACTGCTGCATATTTTGTCTTAGTTATATATGCAAAAATATGCCTTTTCAGTGGGTTTTTTGCTTGTGGTCTCTGCAATATTTAAAAACTTTTCTTTAGTAGCTGAATTCTAATTTCCTATCTATTGATATTTTAAGTACATATAGTAGCAAAAATATATAAACCAAGACGGCAAAGAGCTGACTTTCACTACTAGAGATTTGACAGAATTGCTAAATGTACTGTTTCACAATTTAACAAAACAGGGGTAATTGTGGAGGGGTTTTTTATTTCATTGCTGTAAATAATTGAGTTAAAGAAAAAAATCTCTAAATATTGAATGAAAAGTGATAGTGGAAGAAAAATGCAAAGGAACTTTGGAAAATATATACTTGGCATCAAAAGTGGTGTCTTCTACAAGCCCAGCAGGATAAAAGCCGTGACTCCAACAATACACTTCATCAGGTATTTCTCATAACAAATTAAAATACTGCTTGGTATGAGCTGTGCAGAATGATTGCAGAGCCACTGTCAAGCCTTGTACTGAAAGCTAATCAACACAGTTCAGTCAGCAATCACTGAATGGAAGAAAAACTGGAAGTCCTGCAATTATGCAATTGTCTTATCTATTGAAAGAACTACTGTCTTACACAGAAACTGAAAATTGATAGTGCATTTGCAGTGGACAGACAACTGGTTCCTCACTTTACAAATGGTGCTTATCCATATTTCCATTTTCCCTGGTGTAGGTTTTTATTGCATTCACAGTGTCTTGTTGTGCAAGTCTAATTTCATGGAGAAAAAAAATCTTGGACATATCAATGAATTGTTTCTGAAAAGAGAGGGAAAAGAAAATATAAAATAATTTTCGGTCAACCCGGTGATGCTAAACAAGAAGTCATTGACCTTTGAAGCTTCATTCAAGTTGCCTTAGCTATCAATACTGAAAGAAATGTGAACATTAGAAAATTTATTCCTGTCCTTGTGTTAGCCTTAACAAAATCTGGTCCTTGTCTGGCAGTAAAGGAAACACTCAAATTCTGAGCATCTAAAAATTCTGCAAGCTGAGATATACATTATAGATGCTCTGACAGCTAGAAAGACAACTGAAAATAAAACGAGTTCATTTCTCACAGCCATTTATTTCCAGAATAGACTCTCTAAACTGAGTTCTGTTTAACTCTGCTGTTTAAATATGGTCTGTTTGTGAAAGTCACTAGAGGACTAATAATCACCTTGTATGCTTTAGTTGACCAGTTGACTACAAAACTATTGCCCATACCAAAGTAAATGTTTCGAAACTGTATCAGGATCTAGCAAAGACCCAGGAGAAATCCATGTGCTGATAGGTCTCTCCTGATTTTCAACTCACTTTAAACTTTGTAGGATTTTAATGAAATTAATTTTTCTGAAGTTCTGCCCTATCCACAATCTTTTACAAATCTAGACTTTAGTGGCTGCTCTGACAAGAGTGCAGAAGAGTCCATTGACAATCAGTCCCAGTAGCCTCACTGATTCTGTACCTTAGCTTAGGCTCATTATGAAGTGACCATGCCAAACCCTAGCCAGAAATGGATGAACAAAACTAAATAGCTCACCTGATTCAATATTTAATTCAAAAAGACCCAAATAAACCCTCCTGCCCCCACACCTCCTCAAAATCTCACCATCCAATTCTTACCCTTCCCATCTTAATTGATCTCTTTTGTCACCTTAAATATTTGAGAACTCCTTCCAGAGTGAAAATACTTTTTTGTCTGTTGATTCAGAAGGAATTTGATTTTGTCTGCTTTGATTTGAGTGAAAATAGTAGCTCTCTGATTTTTTTCTTCTCCATAGTCAGAACATGAAGATCTAAGGTATTCCAAAGCCATATAAGCATATTTTGAGTTCTTTCAACTTGTTCATGTCAGAACATCTGAAGAAACAAAACTGAATAGAATTTGACCATCTCTTTCAAAACAAGAAATTTTTTGAAGGATTTTGCAAGGAAATTATGTGAATGTCAGACTGAACTGCAAAGAGAATAATTGCTCAAGTAATTTGACTATTTGAGAAAAGAAATAATTTATCAGAAAGTGTGCAAAATGTATAAAATACTGATTTATTGCAAACATTAAAAAAAACCCTCAAAGTGTTATCCATCAAATGCACCTAGAAAATACTTCCCAGCTGCAGCATCATCTCAGTGTTCCCATTACCAAAACTGAAACTGATCTTCTTGCAAAGGTTTTTTTATTCCTTGCCTTAGTTCTTTCTCGATAGGACAGGACTTGGGTTTGCCAACAGAGGGCAATAGTCAAGCTAGGAAAGGCTGCATCCATCATTTTTGCAACTTCTAATGAGTCAGAAGGACACATAGAATCCTCATCTGCTTTTATGGATATTGCTGTGTAATTGCAGTGTAATTATGGCACACAACAGCTTCAGAAAATTATCTTTGAAGAAAACAGCTGGTTCTCTTTAACAAACAGAGATGAAATCCTGTCAATTTAAAAAAAAAATCCAAAGGAAAAATACTAAAAATATATGCCAATAATAAACAGGCAACAACAACAACAACAAAAAAAGAAGTATCATAAAAAATTGAAATGGATAAATCAGAGAAACTGCTATGAAAAATATGACTAAAGTATAAAACATTGGAAAATTACAATGATGTGAATGTTCTTTTATTACATAGTTTTATATTACAAAGCAAACAGGCTCATTGAAAAGATTTCCATTTTCCTTCCACTCATGAGTAGTACATAAGATCCCAATCCTGACAGCCCTTCTGCATGCTTTCCTCTCAACAGAAGAAATCCCCTTGGTTTCAGTGGAATTTCACAGCCTGATAAGGCTAGCCCCAGCCCTGTGCTCCAGCTCCAGAGCCCAGAGCTTGCCAAGCCTTGCTCTGCCAAAGAATTACTGATGGCTTCTGTTGGGGGCTGAGGATAAGGGGGCAGTGCACTGGCACCAGGGGCCAGGCTTGGGTGGGTGGTTGAGAAGATATGCCCAGAACTGGGAATTGCCACAGCAGCCCTCAGGAAGAACACAGCAGCTGGGCAAAGGAGTGAGTTGTGGGGAGAGGAGTTGCAAAGAACAGGTTTTAGCAGCCAGCTGGGGAACGAGACAAAACCGCCTCCACCACAGGCCTGGATGTGCACCAGCTGACACTAGCAAAAGAAATGGATATGGATTTGGTGCACTTCTGTAATGTGGAAACCATAAAACAGAGCAAGGGAATGTTGCAAAACACTTTTTAGTAAGTACAGCAAGCTTTTTACAAGATTTTTGTAATCTATATTGATATGTAAATACAGTTATTATTATGTAATTAAACATAACTACAAATTAGTCCAAAATAACAGTTAAACAATACATGCCGAAAAATATGTTGTGTGGCAATGCTCCGTAAGCCCTAGTGCTATGGAGCTTTCAGTACTGAGCTTCTTTATTTCTTGATGTTAAAGTGGGTGAACCGAGGGACTGGGATTATCTCCCACGGATTAATTTGCATATGTGTTGTATGGCTCTTCTGTAGGCAGCAGGCAGACAGAGAAGAGGAAAAAATATACATCAATATTAGTAGTAGTATTTGTGTGCCATGAAGAAATTCACAATTAGGGAAGTAGGTCGCACTACCAGACTCAAAATAGTTATTGAGAGGGGAGAATTAACTCACGCTTGTAAGCATGTGGCCCAGGTTATGCAGAAGAACCTTATCTGGCATACAGTATGTGAAACATTAAAAAGAATTACATTTTATTTATCAAAATCTTATTTTATCAATTCTTAATTTGCAGACATTTATAAATGCTATGAACACTTGAAATACACAAGTCTCTAACCTATGTCAGTATTCCATTATGGAAGCATCACTAATAAGGTCCCAGTTAAAGATGTACTTTGTACTTACAATAGGGTTATTAAGGTGTAATGATATATTTCCAGTCAATTTAACAGCATAACTAATAATGAATTAAAAGAGTATATGTTATATGAAAAAAATTAGTTCAGGAAGAATTGTTTAATTTTCTCAATGGTGCATATCTTTCTAGCTCCTTACATCCTTATTTGTTTAAATTTGGTAGAAACAGTGATCAGGCTGGAAAAAACCTCCAGTCAGAGACAAGAGTTCACTGTTGCGTATGTGTATTGTTCTCTATATCTGATGCAGTACAAGACTTGCCCAAATATTTGTAAAGGCTGGTCTCTAACAGTTGATCTACTTTGTGGGCTTACTGCTCCATGGAATGGAAGCTTTGAACAAGGGAGTGTTCAAATTGGAATGGAGCGTTGGAAGTATAGACAGCTAGAAGTACAGAAGCACTGAGCAGAGGCTTATTCAGAAAAATGCAAACTTAACAGTAGTCCAATCAGTAAACTGAAAAGTACCTTCTGCATTGTTATCTGTGACACAGGCTGGGGAACAAATAACTTTAAGCAGTACCTCAGAGAAGCCTGTGGTTGATGTTGCTTTTTATCCCCTCTGATCATAAAAGGTTAGGAAAACAGTCATCATTATGGATATTTCTTGCCAAGCGGACAAAAAAGACAAATGGGAAAGATGGCTTTATGAAAAGGCTGTTGGAATGTGTTGCTGCAATTGGAGGAAATACTGGCAAAGAGTATAACTGAACAAAATATTGAACACATATGAACCTGTGTTTTAAAATGCTCAAACCACAGTTCCATTTTATGGAACTAAATAAACTACAAGCCATACCAGCAATCAATTGTGTGTAGACAATCAAAAAGTTTTTTCCATGAATTCTGCTGTTTACTTAAAGGAATTGTTAAATATTAAAATTAAATGTGGATATTAATTTCTAGAGAAAGGCAGCACTGTTTTTGAATAAAAGTGTTTAATTAATAATAGCAGAATTTTACCATGCAGATATTTATATTTTTCTTTACTGTGATTATGAAAAATTAATTTTTTACATGGTAACAACAATTGGCAGATAGTTTTATTATTTTCAGAGAAGGAGACATTGCTCTGGGAGTTAATAAGTCAAGGATGGGCATGAAGTCAGATGCTGGGAGGAAGAACAAGGAATTTGTGGGTACACCAAGGACAAAGAGTTTTTTTATCCACAGGGATTGCATAGGCTGTGGTTAAGTGAATTATATCATCATAACGTTGTAGTGCTGACATAGAGAGTAATTGGTTCACATAAACTTCAGTGCAGTTTGTTCCTTGGCTGGATTTCTAGAAAAAGCTCAAAATTGGAAACATTGAGAGTGAAAGCAGCTGGGCAAGCCAGATTATATTCCATAGGCAGCACCTCTAAGTGCAAAGGGACTTCAAAGAAAAGAAGAAAGAATTTTCAGATGACAACTTTCTGCTTTGAAGATTTGGTTGTGCTACTTCTTTAAAGATGAATATGACTAGAAAGGTGTACCTGGCTGGGTAATAATGATTAGTCATACTGATGACACAGCAGTATCTATATTTACATCCAACCACAGGAATAGGAAGTATCCTTAGAAGTTATACGTAAATTGATAGATGCTTAAAATTTCTGAATAGGACTTAAATAAAATAAAAACTAGGTGAGCCCTGTGAATCCCAAATCTATTAATGAATCCAGGGTAGGAACCTCTACATTTTAAGTGTTTTCATGCAGATACCCAGGTTACTGCATGTCTTTAAAACTGACTTCTGTTTTAGGGACATATTTTCTGTCTCTTGGGTGAGTATGTGGGAAAAGCACCATGTGTTTTTTGGATGTGAGAACTTTCCTAATGACCAATGTGTTTTAATTCCTAGTTTTTATCCTCTTGTTTTGCTACAAACAAGTTTTGACTTGGTTGCTTTTTGTATGGGAGCATAAGATTTTATGGCCATTTTTGTGAAATGCGGTTCATCTCTGTGTTTCCAATTATGAGACTAAATCTAATAGAAATATACCTGTTGGAAGAACACAACTTGCATGGGCAGAGTTTTGGATGGCTTGATACCTCAAGGCCATGTCTTAGATTTCTTTCATCATGTGGGAAGGTGGAGTTGAGTAGATAACAATTCAGTCTCTCAAGTGATGATGACAATGTCAAGATTTTCAGTCTTCTTTTTGGTAGCTTGTTGGTTTTTAAAAGCTTCTTGTTTTATTTCTGCTTATTTGTAGTGAGATGTCAGTTTTTAAAAATATTTTTTTCATTCTTGTTTATTTTGAGGTCAGATAGAAAAAGGACTGTGTGCACAGCAACTGAGAAAAAGAAGCAAAATGTGTACTTTTCTGAAGTTCAGACATATATGAGTAGTTGAAATAAATTTCGTAAAGGTCAGACTATTGAGAGTTTCACACCCGCAAAAGTACCTTAATCTATGGCTTCAAAATAGATATACTTAAGGTAAGACAAATATGTAATTATAGAAGTCTTGTATTTCAGTAATACTGGTTTGGGTGAGGTTATTCCATAGATATTAATGACTATATTGCTTACTTTTATCCTCTGAAAAAGTTTACAGAGTTTAATTCCCTCAAGCTTTGTAAGTCACCTTAAGCCTCATTGCAAATTTATAATATATTTAGATGACATTAGAAGAAGAATGCTATCCCATGTTCCTTCCATTTACTTGTCCTGACAAGACTCCTTACTATGAGATGTCTTCCAACAATGTTTTTCTCGGCACTTCTGAGTCTGGATATCCCAACAGCAGAATCTTTCAAGCTAAAAAAAAATTAAATAAATGGTAGAATATGTCATTCTCTTTATACAACTTCTGCTGCTGGAGATTACTTCTTAGCTGCTGTGGGAGACAGAGTTGTTTTCATTTTCTACTAAAACCCTCATCCAGATCTACCTAATTCTCAAAAGTAGGTAAAAAGCAGCTCCACAAATGCAGCTTATATTCTCACAGAAAGTCACAAACTCAACCAATAGTTTATTTTGATTGTCTTTCTTATTTTTGAAGTCAAGATGGAATGACTTCATTTCCCAGCAAAAAGTTTTGTGTTCCTAAGGATTTCAAACCAGGGCTATGGGGTGTCCTGCAAAGAACCCCACAGCTACATGCAAGCATGATCTACAGCCACCTAAAATTATCATTGTCCCAATCCAAAAGCTGCAAGCCATTTAAAAACCTACAAGCTAGTGAATCTGCTATTTTGAAAGATGTGTTTAAATTGTCCTTTGTTGTGAAAGGGAACATGTTACATATGTCAGTGTTTCCAGTGTATTTCCTGCCACCAAGACCTCCATCTTCCATCTAGTCATTTGTAAGTACCCAAAGTTGGCCACGAGCCTGTTTCTGAGAGAGTTTCTTCGCCAACATATGGCTGTGATCAGAATGATTGCTCTGGCCTTCAGTCTGCTCATTTAAACCTAATGAGGTCCACAGAGGTGACTGTATGACTCACACAATGAAGTCATTTTTCCAATTAACATTCTGACAAATGTCTTGTAAGTAGAGCTGCTTCAATAGGTTTCCACAGGTGGAGGAGAGATCAGGTATCACAAAATACTCAGTTACTTTCTTCTGATCTGAGGAATTCCATTCACTCTAGAGTGTGACTCTTCACACAACAGATGGATATTTCATGTCTGTGGAGTGTGACCCGTTCCTAAATCAAACTCTCTATCTGCAAGCCAAAGTGCTCATGCAAGGCACAAAATTAACCTTAGTCTTGAGTAGGCACTCATAATGTTCACACTAAAAAGCCTTCATTTTATTAGGAAGTCTTTTATTCATTATTGTGGGATATAATGTTTGGAAATGTAAGCAGCTGACACCTAATGGAAGACTTTTAAGTAACCAATTGAAAAGCCATTCTTCCTGTCTGCCGATGCCCTTTCATTTTAGTATTTGTGAGTGTTTACTCAAACAGCTTTTGTTGCATGAATATGAGAGGAAGAAGGGAATCAGAAATCATCTAAAGAGTACTATTTTTTTTTATTTTTACTGGCTAAGCATTATTTGTTATTTCCACTTAAAAAAAAAAAAGAATCTGTTTAGAGAGCAGAAGCAAACCCACATGATTTAGCTAGCAGCTATGCTCTACAAATTGTGAATTGCCAAAGTAAACTGTCAACAAATCTCCTTATGTACTGAAATTTGGTACATATACTGTTCACATATACAATGAAAACAAGGAATAAATTCATAGGAACTCAAATTCTTTACCAGACAAATTGGAACAGAAAAAAGTAATATAGTGTTTTAGATAGCGTATGCATCAGCTATCACTAATTGGAAGTTTTATACGTAGAAGAATAATATTTTGACCTTCTTTGATAAAAGATTGAAGTTGTAAACAGTTTATTTTTCCAAATTCAACTCAGTTCATATATACAATCAGAACTACTACCAAGTAAAACATATCAAGGGAAGAAAACAAGCAGGGAAACTGTCTCAGAAGCAATTTCCCTACCACAATGTACTGATATAATTGAGTCAAGATTTGTAAAGTGTGATAGTATCTACTACTGGACCAGCTTCTACAGCTGGGAAAAAAAAAAATTACAGGCTTTTAAATACTTATGAACTCCAGCAGATTTGAAGTAGGTGAAGAAAACTCCAAAGATAAAAGCTTTGTTGCTCTCAAAATATAAATATGGCTCAATATGAAGCCCTATAGAAATACTCAAATTAATTCTGAACTAGCCAGAATGAGGCAGTGTTGCCTAGACAGAGAACTGTACTAAGGGGCTACAGTGACCAAAGAAAGGATTTCTGCATGCTCTTGCATACTTACCAAGTCATTTCTAGGTAGCATGGATAAGGGATCCTGTAACCCAGTGAACAGTGAGCCATGGAGGCACTCAGGTGCTCATGTTCTGTGGTTTTTTTGGTTATACTGACTGTCTTTGGAAATAGAAGTCTTACCCATTGTGCGATCCTTTTCACCTCTCTTTGGGCATTCTACAGAATAAATATCTACAGGTAGGGCTGCTGTTTCAGGTTCCCATCGTGGAAGTGGGATAGAGGAAACAGGAACCCAGTTCATCTCAAACACCTTTGACAACAAATTACTCCAACAGCAGATGACTTACCTATCAAAACAAGGGACAAGAGAAGTCGTCTCTGTTTAATGCAGTGATCTCTAGACTTATAGGTAAAGTGTTGTCATCAGTATGTTTTTCTTGTTTGATTTTGCTTTGGTGGAGCAGGAAACATTTTTCCTTTTACTTATCATTTGCAGTCAAATTATTTCCTATTGGTCTCAGTTAACATAGCTTGTTGTGTGCACTACTTCTTAAGAGTATGATACTGCAATATTCAGAAGTCCATTAGTGAATCCTTCAGAGTGATTTAAAATTAATCTGTTAGCATAATATCTCAATATGTTTTTCTTCTGGTACAAAGCAAAACCAACTTTTCCCTAAAAAAATTCCATGCATTTAAATAGCCAAGTAGTTTGATGGAAAAATCAGGTCGGAAAGGGTGGGATAGAAGAAAGGGAGCAAGATACCAGCCTTCTGTGATTCCCGAGGAGGCAATATATTTGATGATCTCATCACGAAGGTTACTAAATAAATGAAAGTAAATGGCTGGTTGATTCCCTTTAATTCAACATGTGGTGTAGACACTTCCTTCCTATTCCCTCACTACAGTACATTGGATCACATTAGGCTTGACAATAAGGATTGACTTAGTGGTTTTCAGTTCTGTATAGTGATTTTGATTCTTTTTCAAAATGATTTACTGATTGCTCTAATGTGCTTTCTAATTCCTCATTTTGTTGGTGGTGCTTTTGTTAACTCTTTTTTTTAAGCCATTACTAAAGCTTTATTGACATACATTAGATGTTAATTTCCAAATTTACCAATTCGTTATTACTATAATAACAAACTTATCGGTTTTGTTATCAGATCACTGGCCTTTTAGGTCTTTATTTTCCTTTTCATTTTTTCCCTTTTTTTTCCGCTCTTTCAGTCTCTCTGTTGGGTGGAGTGGGGAATGAGCATAGTTATCAAGGACCATAACTGGCTACCAAAGTTACTATTGCATTAAGGCAGGTAGGAATTTTAGAGTGTGTTTGATGTGAAACAGGAATGTAGTACGAATGCAAATATTCCCCAGTGTAAAATAAAGCAAATGAAAGGAAATGAACATAAAGTACTGATTCAATGGTTCATGATCAATGCCAGTAAGGATGTTGGAATGGATGGTTTAGTATTTCTGAAGATGGTTACACAATATTAATCCACTATCTTGAGTTATTTAATATGTCCTTGATAGATGCTAAGGCATTGGTGAGGCTTTGCATACATCCTGGAATTAGTGTCATTTAAAGAATTATCAGTTTTTATTGCCTCTCTTACCAGTCAGTACAAGTTAACTTATTAGACTGTAAGAGACAGAGAATGATGGAGACTGCAAATTCTTTTTTTCTCAAATTTCTCATAGTCACCTTTTCATGTGACTTTCATCCTTATTGCTTAACAGCTATGATCTTTCTCTAGTTTATTAATGGTAGAACTTTTGCTTTTAAAAATTGGTTGACCCAAGTAAGTCTTACAAATGTCTTCAAATATTTTCATGTATCCAGTTTAATTAATATGTTACTTACAAGACTTTAACAGAAATCATTAGATATGGGCTCTTTCACCATTACATATTTTAATGGCAAAATCAATCAATTTCTGGTTTATATTATTAATATTGATTTACTTTCATTTTCCAAAAATACCCATCTGATAGCATAGTGCAGTGGTGCTGGTACTTCATCAGGTTTAAAGTCATCTTTTCAAGGCGATTTTGATCTTAGTCAGGACTGTTTCAACCAAAGTGGAGTGATAATCAATAGAGGGAGAAAATATTGCTGTGCTTTTGGGACAGAAGAATTGGAATTTCAATCTATTTTTTAAGTTGCTAAAGGAAGAAACTTCTTCCTAACTTGTTTTTTGCATGTGTTGTAAAAATGTGAGAGTAGCCAGACCCCTTAGGTTACTTGGTTTAATTTAAGCAGACTGTCTCTTTTTTCAATGCACGTTCACTTCTGGAGCACCCACCTTTTTAAGACACCTCTGCTATTCCTGCTTATGTAGTCTATAGACTTCCTGCTTCTGGAGCTGATGAAACTCTCTTTGAAGACAGATGTTATTCGTTTTGTGTAAAGACTCCAAAAAATGAGACTGAAAAATCATATAGGGCATCAAACCTACTCCTGCAACATTCAGTGATGTGTAACAAGCTCATTCTGTTGACATTGGCAAGTGCTGACTTTAGCAACGTGATAGCTAGAGATGTGTGAAATGTTTACAATGAAGCCAAACACCTCTGAAGTTTCAAACTTTTAGAAAAGTCCTTCATATTAAAACTGAGGTAAGTCTTCTCTTGAATTCAAAAGGATTTTCACGTTGAATTAGACTCAAAACTTCATTCTAATTCAAAACTAATTCAGGCATTTGTTTTTCTATTTATAGGCTTTTGTAAAAAATGAGTACTTTCCTCAGAGAAAACTAGTACCGATCAAAAGCAAAGTGAATATTCCCACAAGTTTTCAATGATCCATCACAAAAATTTTCATGGATCTCATAATGTAAGATTATCTATTAACTCTATTATTATGCTAAAATAATAAGCACGTTCATTTAGATTTTTCCATTTATTCTAACTTCAAAACATTCTGGTGCAGTCATCCAGCCAACAGCCCACACAACATTTCTGGCCTCGAGGCTGACTCAATCCAGGCAGATTTATCTTTTGAAAAGCTGGTACCACTATTCTGAGACAGGAAAAAAAGCTTCTGACTGAAAGTGAGGGTTGCCAGACATGACTCAGTCCCCAAACCCAGAATCCTGTGCTATGCAATGTTTAAAATGCCATTTCACATTAATAAGTTATTTTAAAAATAAAAGAAAAAAGAAAAAAAAAAAAGAAGAAAAAAAAAAGAGAGAGAGAGAGAGAGAAGGAAACTGGCACCGTGCCTACATTCCTCCTGAGCCAATTTTGCACTTGCCCAATTGCAAGCATAAGTGGAACCTGCATTTGGATGCATTTTTGTGAACGGCTATGTTACAAAGCCAGTGAAGCTCAAGAAACAATAAAGTATTGGCTGTTTTACAGTCATATATGGTTATGGTGCACCTGCTGAGGTATGGCCAGTAAACTGAGTGTGATACGGAATGTGTGAATGTGATTTGCTTTGACCTTGGTATGTGAGGGTATCACCAAACATATATTTTCACTCAGACACGTAACTTACCATTGGACCAGAGCGAACATGCACTAGGACATGTGATTTGTGTATTTGTAATAGAGGGAGGGGGCCTGTACTAGGCACGGGATCTTTGATGTAGTAAATATCCTCAATTACGGAGTCTGGAGGGAAAGGAGAAGGTGAGAAGGCCAGATTGTGACTGTCTAAGGAGGTAAAAGGAACAAAGACTGTTTCTTCCTTTGTACTCACCTAACAGTAACCTGTGAACCATTTCCATCTTAGCACTATTTTGACCTGTTTAAAGGTCATGCATAAGAGAGCAAAAAGGAGAAAGCTTTCTTTGTCAGCTCTTGTAAAAATGCACAAGGGACAGGGACCATCTTGCCTGATCTAATCAAACTTCTGAGTTTCCAAGCACATTTCAGAAGGGTAATTAGAGCTGATAACACCAAATAAAAGTCTGTGTCTCTCCTTGTGTCAACGAGTCTTCTGTATTTGACTGACTGAATATTTGAGAAAAACGTACTTAGCTGGAACTTTTTTCAGAAAAAAGAATTAATTTTCATTTTCTCTCCTTTTCATCTATTGATAGTCATATCTCTTGCAACTTATCAAAAATTTTCAAAATAGGACTGGTTATAAAAACTGAATCATTGAGATTCCAGCACACTGTAAAGATCTTATCAAAAAATTGGTAAAATGTATCACCTCCTTGGACATGAAAGCATGTGATTTCAAGTGTACGAACTAAAAAGCCCAATGTAGAAAAGCCTATGACTCAGCTGTAAGACATTTCATTGCACGAGAGCCTCCACGTGTCATTTAAAATGTATAAGTGTCATCATAAACCTCCCACTCTCCTAAGAATAGAGCTATCACTGGACCCTGTTATCTCACAACCCCAAGGTACATTATGATAATGATACTGCTTAACATCAGTGTACAGAGAGAAAAAACACTGTAGATGCCGCAAGCATCTCAACTATAAAGAAAATCAAATTAAAATATTAATTTACTGATTAATATAACATTAGATGACCCATTTCTCCAGCTTGTTAAACAACAAAGACTTGCAAAACTAAATAAGGGCCTAAGAGATAAGTGTTTTAAGAATTCCCATAGAGATGTTTAGCTCCTTTTTAAACATCATTAAAGATGTGCTTTGCATATAACAGGCAGTTTTATTTTTTTGCTGCACTGACAACTCCTGCTTGTTTTTATTAATATATACTTTCAGAAAAGGTTACAAAGTGAGTGGTTTGGTCACAGAGTTTGAACAATCAGCTCATACTGTAGAATAAAAAAACATAAGTACAAGGCAGACTTGGGAGGAAAGAGAATAAAATCATGCAGGTAAACCACAGGGCAGAGGGTTTAAACTTCGATATGTAAGTATGAGAAAAATATTTAACCATTTGTACCCTCTGTGCCTGGAAAATGCAAAGGAGAAAAGTTTCTTTGCTGATTTTTCCATATAAAATGCCTGCTGTTTGGAAAAATGGGAAATTTCAATGCATGATTTTTGTACAGGAAATGGCAACCTAAATTAAAGTAACTTACTTCAAAACTAAAACTGCCATGGTTAAATTCTACAGCAAGTTTTATCCCTGTTATTGCACGGTAATGTCTCATGACATCAGGATATTGCTCGAATTTTTGTGCTATATTTTATCGAAGAATGCCAGTAGAAATATTTAGCAAGGTTTTTAAAAATTATCTTTCTCAATAAGCCAAACTCTCATAATATTAGAATTGTCATTGCACTCCTATGAGACAATACATGACTTGATAGGGGAAGAAACTCTGAATCTTCTGTTTCCATGGATAAACGCTTTTGTTTTTTCCTTAGTGATCCCGAAGATATCAGCCTGTAAGCATGGATATTCACCTTGTATGTCACATATGATGTGTATTTTAAAATGAGCTCAAAGGGAAGAGAGAGCTAAAAAAAACAACTACTTCTGTAAAAGGTACTTAATATTCTCCTTACAAAATTTTGCCTTTCTGACCTTGGCCCCATCATGCATGTGATTACATAGGTTGGAAATAAGGCAGTTTGGGCTTCCTAAAATAAAGGGGGGGTGTGTGCATGAGTCTGTTCCCTGAATGTGCAGTGTTCCAAGTTCTTATCTCTCTCCTTTTTGTTCTTATCCCCAGTCACTGCCTCCAGGGTACCAGCTTTCCTTATCCCTGCTCCCATGGCAACAAGTCTCTGTTCCAGCAGTAGTGGCTCTGTCTCTTCATCTCCTCCCTCTGCAGCTACGTTCTGCAACTTAGGAGTAGCTTGATTTTCTCTCACTACTTTCTTTCCTTTATTTATCAGGCCATGTGGGCTTGTTCCAAAACCTCTATTGTTAATATACTGATTCTGTATGTGACACTACTTTAACCAAAGTGAATCCAGGCCTGTTTTCTTTCTTGTCCCAACCTACTCTGAACTGTTCTCTTCTATGCTTGGCTGTCTGAAAGAGGAAAGAATTATCATTATTTTAAGCATTGTCCTCCCACTTTTCCATGGCAGGATCAGCACAAATTGAATTGAAACAGCAAGCATTTTAAAATGTAAATTAGATTAAGAAAGGTTAGAGTTGTATGTGCTTTAAAAACAATCCAACTGCCGCCACTATTTTTGTAGGTAGTTTGTGCACAGAAAAGAAGATGTGAATTTTTAAAACAATCTGCTAGCATCAAATGAGAAAAAGATTTTAGAGTAGCCATTCCCTTTCATTTTTGGTTGACTCTTTAATATGCTACAAAGCATTTTATAATACAAAATATTGATATTGGACCATGATTCAATCAAACAATCCAGTAGCAGCTAACAGTTCCAGAATAAATATACAGCCTTTTGAAATGCTGAAAGTACATGGGCCTAATTAAAAAAAAAAAAAAAAAAGAGGCAGAAAGGATAACAGTTTAGCAGTAGGAAAGGGGTAAAGATCCAGTGTGGGAGTTATAAATCTCAGGGATGTTGTAACATAATCAGTTTATAGATAACAGTAAATTTTTCATTTGCTGATGTGTGATTATTTGGAATAAAACAATGTTGCTGCTAAAGAATATATCAGTGTGCATTACAATGACTAGCAACTTCTACAGTTTTCTCTTACAAAGTGATTTTTGTTTACTGTAGTTCACTTGATTCCTTTTTAAGAGCTAACGGGTTTGGAGCCTGAAATCTTCCTTAATCTTAATGGGAAACGCAGGATATTTAACAATTGTCAGACTGCATTCCCATGTTATGATGGTATTGAAGAGCTTCCTTCTCCTAAAATATAAGTTATTGTATTTTTTTTTAGGGGGAAGAGCTGTTTTTGCATCTGTGTGAGTTGGGGTGCAGCTGCCTGGAAAGCAGGTCTGTGGAGAAGGACACCAGGATTCTGGTGCACAGCAAGTTGAAGGAGCCAACAGCGTGCACAGCCAAAGGTAAACAAAGTCCATACTGAGCTGCATCAGCAAGCACATGGCCAGCAGGTCACAGGAAGAGTTTATTCCCACTAAGCCACTTGCATGTCCTCTTACACCTGTAGTGCCACAGCGTCCAGCTCCCCACTATAAGAGAGGTACTGACAAATTGGAGCGAAGCCAGAGAAGGCTGGGATAGACAGGAGTTGGAGCGCACAACACCCTGAAGGAATGTACTTATTTAACCCTTCAAAAAGAAGACTAAAAGGTGATTTATTTTCTAAGTACATATTGGGTGGTTATGGAGAAACATAGGTAAGGTAGTCTCTTCTCCAAGATTCACAACGAAATGACAAATGATGGTGATAAAAAGTTACATCATGAGACCTTGCAAGGGGACTTAAGGAAAAAAATTCCTCACAATGAGAATGGTTAAGTGCTGAACAGGCTGTCAAGAAAGACCGGACTTTCAGCAAGGCTTTCAACATTTTACTGGACTATGCCCTATTTAATCTGGTCTAGCTTCTGAGTTAGTCTTGATTTGGACAGATGGTTGGACAAAATAGCCTACAGAGCTCCCATCCAACAAAGATTATCCTATGATTCATGAGTCTATGAATACCAGTTCCCTAGGAAGATGAATCCGCACTGTACTTTCAAGATTCCCAGAATAGGAAACACTAAATAAAAATAGAGTAATGTTTGCATATTAAGACAGACTAGGACAGAACTGGTTGATTCCAGCTCTTTGAGTAAGTCACTTAAATGATTGTAACCTTAGGTAAACAATAGAGCATTTCTAAGCTTCAATTCTCCTCCAGTAAAATAGAATGAATAATATGTCTTCACATTTTTTTTCTAAGAGTGATTCACCCATATGCATCAAAGGTTTTTTAACAGACTGAGCTAAATTAGTTACTGATCAGAGATGCTATGGTATCATAGCAATTGTGCATCTGGTCAATGTACATATTAGCTCACAAGCATAATCATCAAATACGTGGGGGAAAAAAAGGGCAAAAAAATTATTCCAGAGTCCTTTTTCCTGGATATAAGAACCTGTTTCAGATAGGTCTGTCATTCAAACAACTATTTGAATTATTATGCCATATACACTCTAATAAGGGATATAAGCACAAGGGAACATCCTTTTCTCTCTAAACTTTTTGAGAATTCCTGAATTGATGCCCCAGCATCTGGTCTACTCTAAAATGCTGTCTCCAGGTCCTTGCTTCCTGGTCCTGCGTGCTCTACTTCTTGGCTTTGTACTGAGATGTGGTAGGTGGTAGGTCAGTACTGTGTAAATGTTTTGTGGTTAAAACCCAAAGATGTGATTTGTGTTTATAAGCTTTAAATTGCCTTCCTGAAAAATATGTACAAGCTGAAAGCTTCTGCTCCTGTAAAATTGTGATGGATTGCATTTTATTGGAACTTATGAATAGCTCTTTGATTTGAAACAATGAACCCTTTAAATGCCTTTAGAAATTATAGTGGGACAAAGGTATTATTCTCCCTCTGTCACCACCATCAGAGAGTGACAAAAAAGGCCTATTTTTCAAGACAGACACACGCACACGTGCACACTCACTCCCATATATAAACAATCACACATTCAAATTTATAGAGGATGACAAACACAATGTTGAAATTTTTAACTTTATATTGGATGGATGCCTGATTTTCAGATATAAACTCTGTTGTAAGTACACAGAATATATCAGAATACGGACACTATATTTTTTAATATATATAAGTACAAAATATGGATATTGAACTTAAAACATTATATGTTCAAAGACACAGAACACCTGTGAAAACTATTTAGTGTTTTTCACCTCTAGCTGATTTAGTTAGTATCCTAGAAGAAAAAACCCCAGAGATTAGTACATTTTCCCAGAAGTTTGGTGTGTGAGAATATATAGATTTATTTATACATATACACCTTCAGTTTTCTCTTTGTGTTTATTTATACCCCCAAAAATGTCATTTTCATATTTTAAACATTTATTTCAGGTGGGGGTTACTTGTTTTAACGCTCCCAAGTTAAAGGGGATATAAAGTCAAGGGAGTATATAGTTAAGAGTATGTTACTTTTTTTCATCAGATTCTGTCAAAATAGAAAACTTTGTGTTTCATATGTATGTATATTTAACAGGAAAATAGGGGAAAATAGTAGAGTTAAAACTGTGTGTGAAAGCTTGGCTTTTTTTCTGGCTAGGAAGATTTTAGTGGCAATAGTTAAATGTTGAATATGGTTACACAAAACTGCTGCTTAAAACTGAAAATAAAGTCAAGCATACTTGTGAAGACTGTTTCAGAAATTTAAAAAGTAGTAGTGCATAATTTATCAGTGTTAATAGCCTTAGGTGCATTTCTGAGGTAATTCGCCTAAACAGTCAACAATTTATCATATCACAATACATAAAATGTACTTTTAATTAATAAATAGACATTCTATCGCCTTTACAGCTACAACAAATCAATCCTTCCTTACCTTCTGTCTACAGTTTGGGTTCCTTTAATGGGTTTTAATGGGTTTTATTCTACGCTCCCTTAGCAAAGCTTATTCATTTGCTTCCTGGAAGACTTTCTGTATTTTGTGGCATAATCTCAGTGTCTTTAGGGTATCTGCCTGATACCTTAAAGCATCATTCATTACTCCTGAAATGACACTCTAGCCTACCTTGGAAGTAATGAAGTTACTGTAATGTATTGCAGTTCTTGTTAACAGGCTGTCTGTGAAGTCCTTAAGTTAAAACAGTTTCTTGGGAAAACAAGGTGTTTCCAGTATCTCTGAATGGTTAATGAAGTACTTCATAGTCTCAAGCCAGTTGGCAAAAGAGATCTTTATCATTATTTTACACAGAAGTAAATCAGATGGACCCATTTCTGTACAATAAATGAAATAAGAACTGAACTCTCAGCTAAAATGCCAAGGAATCTGAGTATGCTCAGAATTTCAAACAGAATATGAAAATTTTTTTATCATCTCACATTATTATTATCATTTTACAATTATTAAGCTTCAGGAAAAGAGACGCAAAAAGCACAAAAACGACTCCAATAATGTCACAACATGGAAAAAAAATGAGGAATTAGGACAAAGCCCAGTAACTAAATGCTTAGAAAACCACAGAAATTTGTGATTTATCTACCTGTAATGTTTTGTTAAGTTTATGTAAACTACAAAACAAAACAATAATTAAATTGTATATATTCATCGAAACATTTCCCAAAAGACTCTCTCGTGAGCCATGGTATCTGATTTGATCCTTGGGATAGTTTTCCATAGGCAGCACTGCTTAGAGGAATCTCAAGACAGTCTTACAGTGTTTTCCAGGAAAGGAAAATTACTCTTTTACATCCCTTATACTGCTATAATAATGTTAAACACATATTAGATGTAGCTGAATATCTGTCATGAAGGTTTTCCCCTTGTTATAGGGCTGAGTTCTGCCTCTACAGGAATGAATTAGATTTCACTTTATCAGAGAAACACCTGAATAATCTGTCCTCAAGGCTGTATGTATGCATACAGCTATTTAGGCATAGGTGAATCCTCTTTGGAGAAGAACCAAAGATTCAGAAACTAAGTTTAAAAATAATTATTATACATTTAAAAATCAGTATAGCTGTTTCAAAATGAGGGAGTCAACGTAAGTCCTCATGAAAGCATAAAGCAGATTTTTTTTGCAAAAATTATATGATCTTTAGTCAACATAACATAAGACAAATTATAGACGCCTGGTACAATACTATTAACAGAAAAGGGATGAATACACAGAAATATGTAGAGGCAGAAGTTCATAAAAAAAGAAAATATAACCTGAAATACTAACACATGGAGAAATCCAGCCTCAAAATTCTTTTTTCTTTTCTGCCTCTTTTCTAAATAATTTCAATACCTAAAAGTGCAGATACATATCTCAGGTAATAATCTGATGTTCTTTCTTACTTCTCACAGCCGTCCTTTCACTCTGTATAAAAGCAAGGTGCTTGTGGCTCTTTACTATTTCTATACATGCAAATCTCTACTTCTTTTGTAGAGCTCACCCACTGCACCAAAACCACAAAACAAACTGGCATTGACACCAGCTGTGATCCATATCCAAAAAATTTGTTCCAAGAACATACAAATTTTAGAATTTAACCCACCCTTCCCCAGCCTAAGCTGTTGCTATGGCGAGGCATATATGTCATCTTACAAAGGCAACCACACCTCAGATAAAGAGTGTAATATGGCACAGGTAGCACGAATGAGTAGAAGCCTGACTCAGAGACAGAAATCTTCCAGTTTCCACTTTTCTCTGTTTATGAATTATTCAAAGACTTTTGACACAAAATTTTCAAAAGAAATGGGATTTTTGAGAAAGTTATTACAAAGTAGTAGCTTAGATACTGTTTTTATCTCCAAATAACAGTATATCAAGAGTAAGAAAGATGAAGGCAAGTTTTTTGTTGAATTTAATCATTAAAGAAGTGTTGAGTGGTTGGACTTTTCTCTTGTTTCCTGCAACTTCCAAGTAGTACTAATGAACAAAGTATATAAAAAGGTTGTGAGTCCAGTAGAAGGAAAGAGTAGTCACCACAAGAAAACGGTCAATATCACTCTTTTTATGATTGCAAAAAAGTTCTATTGCCAACTGCTGTGAACTTTCACCTTTGGAAGTTTATTCAGTTTTAGAGCATGGCTAATTTTGAACCTCCTCAGGTAAAATTAGTTGTAGCTAAAGTTCTGATGGCAAAGAATGCTGAGTCTAAATTCTTCTTATGTTAAACTCTACATATCTCAGGCAGGACTTTTTACAATAATCAGATTATTTCATTACTTTAGGTCTATCCATCTGTGTAAATATATATCGAAACCTTAAGGATCTGTGATGCAGTTAAGCAGTATTTGGTGAGATTTCTTCCCACTCCCTTGACTTGATTTTTGTTATAGACAAAACAAGTAGCTGAACAAGTCGCTACCTCTATTAGCCATAGCTAATATTCTATATTTTGAAAAATGTCTTTTGCATTCATATCATCAGAGATAGCTCATAGGATCCCATCAAGGTGTTGATGCAAAACCTATTGTGTGACTTCTTATATGTTTTTCTTAATGAGCCGTATCCACTTTGAAGACTAAATTAGGTTATCATCAGACTAACATGATCTACAAAACATTGTTAAAAGGTTAAACTCTCTTAGATGGGGTTCCTGGATATTTATATGGAATTACAAATGCTTCTGTTAGAAGATTATCCTTATACCCATAGATTAAGGCCACTGCATGAACACTCTTTTACAAATCAATATTAATTAAAAATTATTATGATCAGAGAACTAAACAAAGGGCCTATGCTACTAAAGAAAGGGTATGCCCCAGTGACAGATCACTGTTAAAACCTCTCCTGCCATTGGGTGATATTTGCCATATGTCCAATGATTGATAGTAAGATTTAATGAGTTCTTACAAGCAATTAAATAATCAAGGGTTCCTGCTGTTACATGGCATAGCTTGATAGAACAGTGACAAATGAGAGAATATCTGCAACCTAATCAAAGGGACATATTTCCTTGGGAACAAAATAATATTATCCACCAGTGCAATCAAAGGACAAAAGAACACAGAGAGGACGCAACAGAATGAGATAAATTTTGTGCTCTTTTCATTATTCTGGCCATACAGTTTCCATTTATTGGATCCTATTAAATCAGAAAGAAAATTAGGCTACTTAAATATGTTTCATTTGTCATAAACTGTTAGCTAGTGGATAGATATCCATATCCAGTCACCTTAGGTCTCCCTTCCCCACGAAACACTATCCTAGGTTTACAGTTTCTGTATTTTTATTTGGTACTTATTTCTATTGTGAGTATTGAACTCCTATTTTACTTTGGATTTTGATTCACACTTTAACTAAAGGAGTACTGTAAAAGTCTGCACTACACCAAATTTGTCAAATATTTTTGATTAATGAATTGTTCTACATATATATGTGTTTTCTTTTTTTAAAATAATAGTCCATAGTAAAAAATAGGAAGGTTACTGAATTAATTTTGGAATTTCTTGGATTCAGATCATATATACATTTTGATGTGAAAGAGTTAGTACACAGATTTAAAGTCTGAGCCTCAATAAATTTACAGGCCCCTATACAATGTGCAGTAGAAGTAGTTTTATCCTGAACTGTAGCCTAGTTTGGCAACACGTTTTATTTGCTGCATTACTTTTTTGCAGCCTAAAAAGCATTAGAGTGACATTTAGAAGACAGTCAAAGAACTTAAAATTTTGCGAACTATAGACAGAAAGCCACTATTTCTCCATTTTTAAGTTAAAATTGATTGCGAGTAATGGGTATAGATTATACAGGTAACAGAATATAGATCAGCTTATAGTGACTTTTTAAGAAATATTTTATCTTTGTGATTAGAGAGAGATAAAATGATCTACCTGGATCCTGATTAATCAGTCTTTAAAACCATAAACTTCTAACAGCCAAGATCCCCCATTCAAATAAAAAAGTAAATTTGTGATCCAAAAGATGTCAATAAAATGGCCTTTGACTTTGATGTAATTTTTCCTTTGATTACAAGCCCATGATTAAGTATTCTTTCAACTTTCAAAGCATTTCATGTTAATGTTAGCTCCACTTTGGATGTGGAATAACATAATGTTTTAGTAGTAATTTCTTTTAACTAGAAACTCAAAGCTTTCTTTTTATTTCTGTCAAAAATAAATAAAAATATTCCAAGATTAGACACTACTTTATAGCTAAAATTTTCATTAGAAAATGTAAACATCGGACTATAGTTATTCTGTATTGTATTTCAGTTAGCTAGCTGGTGTGTAGGATAAAAGTTATTGAAATGCACCAGAAAACCAGCTGAACAATGTGTCTCTACTATCGTTATGTTCCAGTATTTAACATGTGATCCATCTTTAGACAGTATAACACATGACCTTTCTAAATATTTACTGAGCTCTTTCCTGTTTTTTTCTGTGTTGGTGACACATGGGAAGGGAGATGAACTCCTCTGGAGCAGACCGACCTAGGGCAGGTTGTCCCAATTCCATCATGGTTTCCCAAAACCATTTCTCATACTAGAATGTAAGCAGCAGCAAACTGTTGGGGATGATGCATGTACACTGCGCAGCAAGACCTCTAGTGGCTTTGGTAGCCATTATACAGAATATTCATGGAATTGCAGTCATGGAATCGTTCAGAGACAAAACACGGTTTGAGTTGAAAAGGACCTTTAAAGGTCATCTAGTCCAAGCCCCCCCCAACAATCAGGGACATCATTTCATCCTTGTCTCCTGCTTCTAATGGAATGTGCAAAACTGTCTTACCTGCAAGGTGGTTTTTCGTTTTTTTTCCCAGCTTTGCTCTAATGTGGGATAAGCACAAGTTGTAAAACCTTGACATTTCAAAAATACCTGTTTTCCAGCCAGCTGTGTTCAACACTGGAGGAAATATAACTGATTCTACTTTTTCCACATGCCAGTACATTTGTTTTCTTTTTCCATACACAAAGCAAATTTTTTCCAGAGTACGTATCATATTTCAGACATTAGTCATAGTGCTTAATGAGCTAATGGAACACACTCAGATGCTACACCAAAAAGTCAGTACGAACAAAAAATATATCAAATAACTATAAAACAATGTTAAAGAAATCAGCAAGCAAAAAGCTTCTTACTTTTTCAATGAATTGGGTATATTTAGCTACAGATTCTCTTTTCTATGCGTCTTCTAAGCTAATAGCAATTTTTAATAAAATCTGACTATGATAAAGCCACAGCTGATAAAAAACCATAATTCTTTGTTGGATTTCAGCTGTGGATGATTCTGCTGAAATCAGCAATGAGACACCATGAAGGTGAGATAAAGATGCTTAAACTAAGGCATGTTTTTAGATTAAGAAGATCCTTTTGGTTTCTGTAAGTCTTAAAAAGTAGATTGTCTACCTCAAATTTTTGCCTTGAATTTTTAGTCAACTCCAAATATGTCAGGTCAAGAACTGCTCAGAATACCAGCTTAGGTTGTTTGGGTACTTGAGGAATCCTGCTGCTGCAGAGCTACACATGTGCACAATGACTTTAATGTGATGACTTTAATGAACCTGTCAAGTGATGCATCAGTGTGGTTTCACATGGGGGTCTGTCAGATCACTGATCCATTGGATCACATCAAATCTGAACTTAGTGAGGTCTGAGCTTAATGTGATCTAGTGAAGATGAACTAAATGAGTTTCATGTGTAGTGAGAGGCAAGAGCCAACAGCTCCTACTAAAATACCAACTTTGTTGTTCTAGAAAGCAAACAACCCCTCAGGAATCACGGAGAGATACCAAGTTTTTGGCAGTGTTGGATTCCTAAGGACCACTCTCAATCAATATATTCACAAAAAGTACACACCTCATTAGATTCCGTACAGATTGCAAAGCTAGCTATAATGTAAAACCAGGCAGACAGTCTGTCTCAATATTATTACAGGAAGGCTTGGTTAAATTAATAGCTTCTCATTGATTAAAAAATCTTGCATTTTACATGTTCTTAAGTTGGTTTCCACCATTACCTTTCAATAACAGAATACGAGTCTTTGGAGAAATGTGGTTATATTGAACAACTGTATTGAAATATGAAGGTAGGCAAAATAAGTTGTTTACATTAACTTATTGTTGTTTCCTGTCATAAAGTTCTTTCTACCTGAAAGATAAAGACTACCCCATCAATGCATCCTAAACTTTTGTTATTTGTTCATTTTTATAATATTCCTAGACTATTACAAATATAGGTAGTTTGGAACAGTCATTGAGCATGACTCTACCAAATCATTTCAGTAACTACTGAAAGTGAGAAATATTTATCTACCTGTAGCATTTGCTATTGTATACAACTCTCTGCTTTTGATTCTTTGCAATTACTATACTAAACACATCTAACAATAATAACACTAGTTCTGATCCGCTAAAATGGTTTCCAAATCATCCTAAGGACCCATGTTATGATTCTTGATAGTACAGAGTACTTTGCTAGGCTGAGATTTTTCATGTCAATTGTATTATGTACACTCCATCTAAAACTGTTTTGAGAGCTTTGGCATAAACCTATTCAAAAGTATTTTACTGACGTGATGTTGGAAGAATTTTCTCAGTGCTGCAAGATCATCTAAGCTGAACTGAAGTACCACAAACCCACAGCATTTTTTTTTTTTAATGAAAAAATATTGTGATCTATGCCCTTATTGTTTTGTACTTCTGCAAACTCGATGTGCACCACAACTGATCTTATAGGTAAGATATTCCTCTGCCAGTCAAACAGGAAAGGCCAGATCAGGTGTCTGACATATGCCCTGACATATTTAAACCTGAGCTTCAGCATGCTAAGACCTGAGTTTCAAGAATAATATTGCTTGTTTTAGTGCAATGCATATGTCTTCTTCTGTCTCAACAGAAACACTAAACCAAGCAGCATGTTCTTGGACGCACAGCAAACAAATGGCAGCTGCCACATGTGTAGCGTGACTGAGATGTTGGGGTGTGAAAGGGAACAGACAAGGAGATTGACATATGGGGGCAGGACAGCTGTGTAATTTTCCTGTCTTTTAGACTTTGGGTCACTTACAGTAGTGCTTTCAAACAAACACTGATTTTGTACACTTTGTGGTTTAGACCATTTTAGGGACTGATTATTGAACTCATTGAAGTGGCTGCATAGAGGTTTGGGATTGCGACTGGAATAGACAACAAGGCAGTAAACTAATGCAGAGCTAGCTGCTCTTTGGATTCCTTATTGTCACAGTTCATGTAACTAGTCTTTGAAAGTACTGGCTTCAGCATCATCTAGAGATGGTCTGTGCTTTTGCCAGTGGAGTTTTCATTATAAAATGTCTAGCAGATTACTCTTTAGAAAAATATGAGTCCTTGTGCTAACTGATTTAACTTTGCTATCTTCCAACTGAGTTTTTCACAGAATCATGTCATTTTGTAAAACTGTATACAGAGCACTGTGTCCTTATATTGGGCCACTATCCTGATTTTCTCTGGTGACCACAGTGGTGTGTATGCAATGTGGCAGTGAGGCTTTTCCTTCCTGTGAGGCTGAGTCCCTTCCAAGTTACAGGGGTCAAGTTGCATGTTTACTTCCAGATATTCATCTTGTTGGCTGTGTCTGTGCTGACTCCTCTCTTTCTTTTTCTTCTGTTTTCAAATCATCAGAGTCCTGCAGTGCAATGAAAAACTGTTGCTTGGTTCTCAATGAATTCTGTGGAAGTACCAAAGGAAGAGAAAGCATCTATATTTGGAATAAACACAAACTATTATTAGACAGAGATTTTGGAAGTAGCTGTAATTTATCTGCTATCAGGAGTAATAGAAAACCATATGGATGATAAAAAACATAACCAGGGCAAGGTCCTTCCTGTGTCTTTTGACAACTAATATGCACCAGGAGGGCAATGCCATATGTTTGCATGTACATTACCACGGGGGGCAGTGACATATGTTCACACGTATGTCACCCCTCTGGCCTGCTGTCATACGGCTGTTTCCAAAGGGGAGTGCTCCCTTGAAAAACAGAAACAAAACCCATAAATGTGAGTCTCCTACATTCTATTTGTCAGCAGCTTTTCTAGGACTATCACTGCTGTTTGATGAGCAATCAGAACAGCTGCACCAAAGCAACAAAGGTTTCTGTAGCCCTCTCCTATATCTCTTCAAGGTGCTGAATGGCAAAGGAGGAAAATACGGACACCCCACTAGAACAGTCATACCTGCTGGAAGAGTCACACCTGCTGAAATACTATACCTGCTGTAAATCCTGAGGATGGTGAGCACATGCTTCTCTCAAAATATTTCATGGACTGTCCTTCTTTTCACTTCCTTTCAGGCTGGACACATCCTCACATCATATCAAAAGCAGTTCTTGGCAGGATAAAAGAAAGAGTTTGAGTATAGAGGAGTGACAAAGTGAGAGAACAAAAAGGTGTTGTTCATGATACTATCTCCTGCAGTTTTGGGGGGGTTGGAGATAAACAGTACTATTAGATTATCCTGACCATTCCCCTGTCAGTGCAATATTATTCCTTGCAATGTAATTTCTAGTGTTTTGTTCATTCCATTTAGTACTAATCCAAGCAGATAGCCTTTCTGTTGTATCTCTTGGGAGACCATTTATCCCTCAATCCACTTATTCCACTATTAGGTAGATTTTCTGAAATTTGCAGTGTATTTTTCTCTTTTTTAATTTCCTTCCTCTCTTTAATTATCTCTTTTGGTGCAAATATGGCTCATCTTTATAGATTTGCATTCCCTCAGAGGTCATCAAGTCTGGCACACAGAGCAGGAATGCAAACCGCAGCATGAAATCTGCTTTCATGCAGAAAAAGAGTAACCTGCAGGATATTTTGTTCGGTCTCAAATGTCTTGTGACTAAAAAATATTTTGGGCTTTGTGGATATGGATCCACTAACTAAGTCTTATTTGGTCTAAGTGTATTCCAATATTTAGATTTGAATGCTGGTAACTATACCAAAAGCTGTCTGTGAAAGTTTTAATAGGACTATGCAAAGCTCCTTCCTTGTTTTATGAGAGCAATCCCTTACTGGACAAAAATGGTGAGAATCTTGCTCTGGTCCATGTGCTGTTTAAAACCAAGTCTAACACTTCAGTATCTGATTATTTTCCTCTCTATAATTCAAAACTAATGAAACTATGCTTGTCTTCCACTTTTGTAAAGGTCTGGGTGTTCGCTAGTCCTCCCTGTGAAAGGGCTATGATTTCAGCTTTCCTTTTTCCTTTTCTAGACATTTGTCTGTCTTTTCCCTATCTTAGTATTCTGAAAGCAGAATTACAGCAATTTCACCTCCTTCAGTTCCTGGAAGCTTCCCTGTACTTTAGGCAGCTATGTTTATAGCTCCAACACCTCTCAGAGAAACTTATCAGGAAGCTATGAAAGAGGCAGATAGCTGAGGCAGATCCAGGGCATCATCAGAGGGTGGTCTCTGGGAAAAGTAAAGCAAGCTGAGTTGGGGTAAGTCATGGGGAGGAAAGAAAAGACATGATTTGCTAGGTGGAGACAGTCTTTCTGTTCCTGGGAGTAACTGGGTCTGCTCAGGATGGAAATTTCTGGATTAGAGGATGTGGCAGGCAGAACAGACTCACAGCACAGAGACAGGCTTTACATCTCAAGAAGAGGGTTGGAAACCACTGAGAGAATCAATGACAAAACAGCTCCGGCTTCAGAGATGGCAGAAACCATAAGTTCTTGGGGATCAGAGGCTACTGTGCAGTTTGAGGCAAAATCAAAAGGCCACCAAGTTGACTGAAACAAAGCTACAAAGGACCTTCCATGCAAGGACAAAGTAATCAAAGAGAGATTTTGGCAGAGATTTCTTTATAAAGCTTTTGCTATTTCTGCCTTTTCTGGAAATCCCAAGTTTTCAACTACTTAAAAAGAAAAAAAAGAAAAAAAACCCCACCAAACAACAACAACAAAAACAATCCCAAAGAGTACCCTCCTTTACATAAACAGAAAATCTAGATATTTGAAGTTGAAAATGTTTTTATTCTTCTCTAGGTATCTCACCATAAGAGAAAAGTCCTGAGCTCCAGCTCAAACAGCTCTAACTCCAGAACCAATACCATTTCTTAATGAGGCCACACCAGGTAAGGAAATAAAATTGTTTAATTTATGTGTCTTTTTTCTCTTTTCGTTCAGTGTTATAGAAGAGTTGAAATGGGTGCTCAGCTTTATTTAATCATCATGCTTTTATGATCACATTACATACCCTAACAAAGTAATATGGATTCTTCTGTTTCTGGAGAGGACAAACAATACAAATTTGGTCTTTCAGCTTCTCATTAGCTTAAATGAAACAGCATTTTACTTTACTTTTGGTTCACTCTCCTACATTTGGCTTTATGCCATGAACGTCAGACTTAATTCAAAATATCAACAAAGTTCTTTCCTGACTGGGCCACGGGGTGAAATTTCTCATACAAAATTAGTGAACACTTTCAAAACCAAACAAATTAGACAATGCTGTAATTGCCTTCCTTATGGATAATCTACCACAGGAAGCCTGAACTTGAATACATTATTTATTCAAAGTAGTTTGCTTTATCAAATAAAATAGGTTGGAAGTAGAGATCAGTAATTGGTAAAAGTAGATGCTGGCTAAGGATATAAACTCAAAGAAAGAAGTGAAACATGGGAATGATTGTAAGGGAGTGCAAATTGGACTAGAGTAAATAGTCGGAGCAATGAAGGCTTTCAGTGTTATGGCCAAAGGCAGTAATATAAAGAAACACAAAAATGTCTAAATTTATTGACTTTGTTTCAAGATATCTTTAAAAGTCAAGAGAAAGAAAATGAGAAGAAGCCTAAGAAATCACTGAAGAAGATTGTAGTCATATTAGGAGTCATGCAAGATAATCATAATAGCAGTGTACATCTGCACACTAGTATTATGAGATATAAACTAAGATATATGTAACTTGAGATGTATCCTTACGGTAACTTTGTTAGTTTACCTAACACCTTTTTGCTAATGGAATATTGTTCCTTCTTTTATGCTGGATAGAGAATTGGTTATGACTGTCATAATCAAGATCCTCTATGAGATCTTTCTTATCCGTGTTAAGGACTTAGATTTGTCTTTGAATGCGTATGCATTTCTAACCAATGGTAAAAGCATTTATTTTGTGAATATATGCTATCAGTAGAGTATTCCAAATTATTATTTTAATAACCTAGTCGAATATTATTTCTGCTTCTGCAGTGCTTGCACTTCCTGTTTTTTCTTTTGTGGATTTGAACCTCCATGGAAAGAAGACAAAAATATGACATCACCTCACTCAAGTTATGTTATTTACATTGAATTCTGATTTAACCTTCTTTAAATTTTACAGTGTGTTTCATCTCTTTCCTATTTTTGAAAGCTGGGTGAAGAGTAGACATTTTCCCTCCTGTATATGCCTGTATAGAAAGCAAGTACTCATTTTTATCACCATGTCTCAAAAATTTTGGTTCATCTGGGTGTTGGCCAGATCTCTACAAACATCTGTTTTTGCAAACAGGTTCTAGAGCACTTGGATGAGCTCAAATTTCCACAGCATTTTACTACCTCTGCTCTATCTAAATGTTTTGCTCTTGCTTCTAGCGTCACAGCAGCAATAATCCTATGAGCTTTGTACTTGTTCCTGACAAATGAGCTCTTATTCACTTGACAAAAGAAATGGACTGTGTTTTGCTGTACTTCATTTTGTACACACAAATGTCTCATGTGAGTCTATCTCCATGGCGATTGTGATTCAACATAGCATCTGGAAATGCATTTTGAAACCTTATTCCTCCTTTTCTCCAGGACAATGAGCTATCCAGAATACTGTGTGCTTTCTTAGCGTCATTCATCTGATCTCAGGCTCCTTGCAACAAAGCTGGTGTCTTGAAAAAAATTCTCTAAATTATAAATTGTGGCAACCTTCTTATTCCTCCCAATACTTTCATCATCCTTTAAATAAATGGGCATACTCACAACACTGGGATATGTCAATGTCCTCTGCTGCTGTTCATAATTTTGTATTTATTTAATTTTTGAAAGAGTTATCTTGTAAGGAGTGGTAACTCCTTGTCTTAGGGAGCTTAAGATTTCTCTGTCATGTTATTCCTTGGTTAGGTTGCATCAAGGGAAAATGAATCAGTTTTAATGATGGAAGTGGCAATTAGTGCTGCTGAGCTGTAGTTTCAGTTTTTTGACAGAGCTACTGAGCTTAATAAATTATGGATCAGTAGAGGGGGAAGGAAGGCCTCAAAATCTGCCTGAGCAGCACATGAACTGGTAGTGCACTACACTGCATCTCCATTCAATAAATGTCCATTTCAGTCTGGTTTTGCGGTCAAGTGTGAAGAAGAAACATCATCTGTAATTAATAACAGTTAAAAAAAATCCATATGAATACATGCCAGCACAAGGAAGGGAGGAAAAAAGGGTTGGAAACGAGAATAAAAAGTGCTTCAGAATAATGGTGAAAACCCAGACAATCAGCCTGTGGGGAGAAGAGAAGCCTCCAACACAAAGCTTTGTGGTACACATCTGAGCCAAAGGCCTTTTTAGAACAATGTTTGATTCCATAGAAATAAAAGTATGTCATCACACAAGTTATTCCAGTGTGTCAGGTAAGGTGCAAGTATCTTCCTCCATGTATCTGTGCATTTTCCCTGCCAAGACAGTGAGTATTTGAGCATTTGTGGTTGAAAAAAAAAAAACAAAACTGTCCTTCTGTGTGTTCACAGGGGCAATATTTATATTCCACCTGTACCCAAAGTATAACAAGCGTTGTCTAAATATTAATTATTTATTAGTACTGAATACTTCTTTCTTAATAATAAAGCCAGATAAATTAGCAGGCCACTTATTTAGACATGGATTTTTCTGGAAGAGGGTCAGTAAAATATGGCTTCATAGAACCTCAACAGAAACCTGAGAAAAATTATATATGAGTCAAGAGGATATGTCTCTAGCTAGCTTTATGGATCTACATGTCCTTTTCCCTGCGTCTTTCTTGTCTGTTTCTCTTTTCTAAGTTTGCTGTACTTACAAATTACACAAAGGCAGGATATAAGCTCAACTTGGGCACTGTATTTATCATATGAATTATAATTAGCACACTCACTGGCACAATATTGACATGGTATGGCTTGCAGAGTGAGTTCCCATCTGAGGAGTCTGCCCTCAGCAGACAGGCTGAGCACAGCTCCAGAGAGCAAGGAGCAAAGCTGGCCTCTGTCACAGCTTATTCCCAGTGCTCATAATACCACAGATGTCACCTTTATAGCCTCTGTTCCTGAGATATCTTATGAACGAAAACTCTTGGCCCTCTCTGAAGTCCTCTGAGGAAGAGGGAAAAGGTGTTGTCCCCACGAGCAGCTGGAAGGGAAAACAGAACTAGTGGTAGAAAAAAAAAAATCTCGTCACAGTGGTGAAGCCCCAAAAACTGGGGAATTTCATATAATTTTCTGACTCTATCATTGATGTTGGCTAGTAAATCAGAATTTGACATCACAAAGAAAAGTTTGATTTGGAAGCCTAGTAAGAAATGAAAATCAGTTTGAGCTCTTTCATATACTCATGATTAACATACTCAGCTGCTGAATCCAGTGTAGACAATGATCATGATACTGACATATAATATTGAAAACCCAGATTCAGATAATTTAGAATAATTTTGAAAAACAAATATTCAGTTGCTGCTCTCCCAGGTGCCAAGTGGGCCTCTGATGTGCCACAAGATTGGTAGAAAGGGAGATGTTGCTAATCAGTTACTCCCCATTATCCAAACTTTTATTCAATCATTATAATTTGTGTTAAAAATTCCAGTTTTGAAAAATTTTCAGTTTCTGATTAAAAAATAAAATTATTTTAAGTATCTTGGTCAGTTTTCTGCATTATAACAGCAACACTAAATTCAGTTTTATGATTTTCTATTGAATTCAATGGTGTTCTAAATCAATTCACCCTTTATGAAAACCCAAGTGAGCCAGCAAAGCAGTACCTGATCAGGCATGAAAAGTGGGTTTTTTTCAGACTCAAGGTTTCTAAAAGAAGTGAGTTGCTTTGCATGTAAATTTTGATAAACTGCTGTCCAAAAGTAATCCCAAGAAGTTGCAGTTATCTTGCTTTTATTTGCTTGCTCAGTATCTTATGATACACACATATTAGACTGCCACAGCATAGTCTGAATATTTCTCTCTTCACAATGAGGACGTGGTCTCAGTGTACTGGGTCTAGGGATTTTTTTTGCATGACTTCACTAGTAACACATTATTTCAGGTCACATTTTATCAGCTAGCTCAACAAGAATGCCAGTGACTTTCACCTTGTTCCAGCTCCCTGTAAACATAGTAATTGCCAAAATTATATTGTCTTTTATTTACTTAACAAGCAGTACTTTTGAAAATAAATAGTCTGGCATGAGCAAACACAAATGCTAGCAGTAGTCATAAGTCTTCCATGCTTTCAAACACAGCTTCTAGCATTTTAAATGCAGACTGAGAAAAAACTGGTGTGAGGAAGAGATGTCTCAGCCCATTGTCTTGCTTGAACCTTCCCCACTAATGTCCTGTTGCCATTATTCTGGGCATAGCTCCACCCACGGGTGGCAGCAATAAGTACTTGCAAAGCACTAACGCTGTTATCAATCTGCCTAACCTTGCCAAAATGTATCAAACAGTTTGGTTTACAGCAGCCCATTTTTTCTTGCCACTACTCTGATGCTTTTCTACCAGGGATGAATGGCCACAAGAAGTTTCTAGTAGTAGGGGAAAAATATCTAAGGAACCAATATGTGCTGTCAAGTGGACATTTTTTATTTTTAACATCGTTTCTCTGGCAACATGTGTCATCACCTTTCTCTTTTACTCTGCTTAGGTCTTGGTCTTGCACACTCATTAGCACTTCATGCTGCCCAACATCTGACTAAATGTTTTCAGCTCTTTCCTTCTCTGTTAGTGGATACTTTCTGGATGATTTCAAAAGGTCTATGCTTGATGACTATCTAACCTAATATATGCTTTGTGGTAGGATTTTCCGCACTGCTTTGCAGAAGTTTTCCATACAGGTATGAAGCAACGGAATTTCTCTTATTCTAAAGCAATATTTTTTTTTTTTTTTTAATTAGGAAATATGTCATCTTGCTTTAATACAAAATTATGTATAGTTATTGTTTTCAAGTACCATTCTAATTTTAGAAGGTGATAATTTAGTAAGTTAGACTGTCATAATCTGAGGAACAGGCAGAATTCTCTCTGACAGAGTTCTAAACAATTATGCCTTCAAGCCCCTGAAAGTTATGATATGCAGTTTTCCCATTTCGCTCTATCCCATGGAGCATATATTAGCCATTCTTAGCATAAACTATTGAAATTATTAAGCCACTTCACAGTGTTGTTTTTAAAATGAAAAATGCTATGATCTTTTAATGTCTTCAGTGTTATAATATGTACTAAATTAGCAGAACCCTGATGCTCTGATAATTTACACCACAATGTGCTATTTAAAACTGGAAGCCCAGCAGGAGATTTTATTTTTATTAATTTAGTATAATTTTAAACATTACAAAAATAGCTGTCTCACAGCTTCCCTGCTGAGCCCTAGATTGTTGCCACAGCCTGTGTAATACTTTATCAGGAAAGTAACATCACTATAAATACTGCATAGTTGATCCTCGTTTCAACACATAATACAAAAGGATGCAGAAGACTGAAGAAGAGACAAAGAAAAAACAGGGCTGGTTCTGTTTTAAATTTTTTCTGCCTTTTTTTTCCTTTCTTGCTTCTAAATCTTCTTTCCTTACAGGTTTTTCTCTAAGGGTAGTTGTGATTTTGTAGTCAAAGCGAAAGGGCTGAAGTTCCACATTGTAGTTAACTTTAGATGTATCACACAATGCTGCTGTAGGAAAATGAATTTTACTCTACCTCCCTTGTCTATTGCCCTGCCATTCTTGCTGACTAAATATTACTGGAATGTTCTTGTTCAAGTCTAACATGTATTATAAGAGCAACCTCCTATGAATTGCAGCTCTCCAGTTTTATGTACACCACTGGTTCACATCTGCTCACCTTTGTGTGTATTTAGTGAACTTACATCTGCCTGAAGAAAAAAATGTGACTGTCAGTTACCATATTCAACCTCTTAGCAGCACTAGGGATGGCAGAGCCAGTAGGTATAACAACTTTTGGCCCTTTTGTCATGTTTGTCACTTTTTTGAATGAACTGAATTGACCATAAATTCTTGCCAGGAGTGCCACCTTCCAAGGGAAACTGCTTTTCAACAAAGGAGGAGTCTTGGCACTGAAGCAGTATTTGCTGTGCAAAAGATGTAATTCAGTACCATAGTCCACCATTTATAATGGAAAGCTGGGATGGACTGCTGGAGGGATGAACAGACTATGATTGAAAGTTATTTAAAAAAGATGTGAGTTTCTTAATTTAAATTCATTGTGAAACTCTTCAGTCCCTATATTGTTTATATTTATTTACTGATCAATATTACACTGTATATTACAGAAAGTTATAGATTAATTTATTTTATCAATTTTTTTACTGGCTCGCTGTATCTTTTACCTGGTTTCCAGGTAAAATTCTTAAAATAAAATCTGAAAATTGAATAAAACTTAATTCCACATGATTAGGATTTACCATGTGACTCTATTAAGGCAAAGCATATTTCACTGGCAAGCAACTGATTCTCTTGTAAAACTCCTGTATTTTTCACAGAAATGTTGTGATTTGACAGATCCTCAGTAGAAATGTGATTAGTGCATATGTCCTTCGTTTTGCATTTGAACAAGGGGATATATTCAAAGGGAATATTCAAAACATTTTGGTGCTTAGATGTTAAATGTCGTATAGATATTGGTTGGGTGACACGTAGGCAACTCAGCTGTGTCTCAGACAGGAGTTGCATGTTGGCCTTTCTGGGGCATAGAAGGCAGCCAACCTTCCTCCTTGATGAGCCACCAATTAACCTTAATTAAATCAATAGTATTTTTCTTTGAATCACATTAGTACTGACTAAAACTCCCCCTCAGCTAATTAACAGGCATTTGGCCACTCCACCCAATTGGACTGAGGGCTGCCAAGGTAACCATTGTCATTTCTGAAATATTTGTTGTTAAAAATTTGCTCTGTATCCCTTGTGCTGTGATGTTTACACCTGTGTACACACATACAGGAAATAACAATTCATTTGCAACTCTTCTTTTTCCACAACTGCCAGGAGAATGTGAGTGAGGTAAATAATTCCAAGGATATTGGAAGAAATGAGGCATGAAATAAAAGCCTTCCTGCACTATCTGCTGATCATCAGGAATGTAAGGCAACCTTCTGTATTAAAGAGAAGCATCCAGGCTATTAAGCAAGGCACTAGGAGAGTGAGGAGTGAGTCTGCTGTGTGAGACACTCTCCTGAGCTGATGACATCAATGTCCCAGAACTATCACTCTGAGTTCATGATGATGAGATCTGCAAGATGTGTCAATTGCTATTCTTGCTCATGGCAATGTCAGAAGACTTAAAAACAAGATTTTACATGATTTAGTCTTTTTTTTTTAGACATTTCATGAACTGGGTGTATCCAATGACAGTGTTGTAAATAATGTAGTAATAAGCAACTCTCTGCTATTAATATTATTAATCATACTAATTAAGTTAATGAAGTGGATCAATATAAGAAGTTCCAGCTGTTTCATGAACAAAAGCTGAAGGACTCTGATTGGCTTGTACTGAAGAGTGTCCTGGAGAAAAAAAGTGGGATTTTGTTACTTAACATCGGAATTTTCTTTTCATCTGGTGGAAAATTCTTGTCCAAATTAGTTGTGCTGTTCACTCAGTAGGCTTCCATGACAAGGTGACTTAGAAAAATATTGCCACAGATTGGTAGTGGAAGAGATTTTGGGTTAGGAGGATTTGGAGGTCTTGCTCTAAGGACATTGCAACAGCCCTATAGAATGATAACCATCCTGAAAGGAAGATCGATATATTGGTATCATTGTCTTTCATTAAACTGCAATAGGAAAGATGATTCTGCAATATTGATTGGACCAGCGTGATTAAATTCAGGTTTAATATTGTCTTCATGTCAAACCAGAAATCTTCATCCTATTTGTCCAAATAGCACAAGTCCTATATATTTCAGCAATTAGATCTAACGTTGCAGTTATTCCAAGGTACGTAGAAAATGTGTATTTTTCTAATTCTCTTTCTTTTCATACCTAGTTCATAATACTGCTACAGAAGCAAAAATACATGAAGACTTCTGATTTGTCTCTCCAAGAACCAACCTTTTGAAAAATAGATGTTCTTGATGTGAGAGACATGTACATCGATATGAAAAAAGCACATAAAAATTTAATGTTTTGCCTGTATGTAAAATGTAGATTTTTACGGCAGAACAGATATGGACAGCAGGTTATGGCTTCTGCTAAGAATACTACGTACATCTATACAGTTCGGGAATACCACATTTTTTTAATTTTGAAATTAAATGTGTTGTCTGTGACAAACACTAGATTGCAGCTCTCCAAGACTGGTTAACAATTCGCTATATTGTCATGAAGAGAGTCCATAAAAACAGCTTTAAAGAATCATGCTGTTGTTTGTCATAAATTATCTTTTCAGTAATCTATACATAAATTACATATTAGATTAAAGGCACATACATTTTGATCAATTCACATTTTCTTGAGGCACAGTTTGCCCAAGACCACAGGCATTGCAAAAAAAATTCTAGTTACACTAAAAACTGCTTGAACCTTTTTCACTGTTTCTTAGTAAGGCACATACAGCTTTTTATTAAATTATTTTCCAAATGTTATTTTGTAAAGAAATTTAATAAAATTTACTACTCTGCAATCCATTGAGCACTTCCTAATTTAATTTTCATATTCTGCATTTCCTGGGATTTACAATTAAAATTGTGATGAGCCAGACATTCAAGCTCTTACATGTGTGAGATTTTATGATTTTTTTTAGCTGAACAATATCAACAGGATTTTGGTTTTATAAAATATTTTCAATCAAAAAGGTGCAAGTAAGTGAGGTCTTTTATACATAGATTATAAAGTTTTTACTAAGTTTGACAAACTTTTTTCTCTTTTTCTTCCTTCTTTACCGACTCAACTTATTGGCAAAGTAGACTGCTTATGCCAGTGCCAGATACAGTTAATAGAAAATAATAGTTCTGATGTTTTATTCTCTCCGACATTGATCAAATAAAATTAAAAAATCCTATTCTCCACAACAGACACTGTCATTAAAATTCTTGCAGATTTATTTACATAAAACTCTGCATGTTTGTAACCAAGAATGAGCCATCATGCTCAAGAGTTAGTTCATTTTACCACCATTTTATTATGCAAGGTTCTTGGAGATCCCTACAGATGAACATATTTATTTCTTTTACAGTAGTAATGCTTTATTTTTATTTTTCATTTAGGACACATCTTGAACCTTACAGAATATTGCGAAGTTTGCATTCATTACTTTACCCATTTTCTAAACAACTATATGGTGATGCACCACTAGCCCAGAAAAAGAAGTACTCCAAACAAACCTTAGGGGTACTGGGTCACCTGGACCTTCTTATGATCCT
The DNA here is from genome assembly GCF_017639235.1 of Corvus kubaryi. Lineage (NCBI taxonomy): Eukaryota > Metazoa > Chordata > Aves > Passeriformes > Corvidae > Corvus > Corvus kubaryi. Next base: position 30,969,724 of record NW_024581137.1, on the reverse strand, counting down.
GCTAGGTGGAATCCTAGCAGGATTTCCTTTCCTGAGCTTGGTGGGATATTTTAACTAGTCTCTGAGCTGAGTCCTCATGCACTAAAAGCAGCAAATGCAGCAATATTTGTATTTAGTCAGTCATTCAGCCAAAATCCATCACTCAGGACTCCAAGCAGCAAATTGCTATTTATGTTCAAGCCTTCACCATTTTCATATACATAGACCTCTTCTCAAAGTTTTTTAGCACTTTAAATTGAGGTTCTTTTGTAGGGTTTGAAAGTAGCTTCTCTTTAGGCTTTTATTTGAACCAATAATATATCTATTTTATAGGAGGACACATTTCAGGATTGAGAGCCTTCTATAACTTCCAACATATAAAAAAAAACCCCAAACCCAGATTTTGTAGATGTCACTAGGAGAGCTTCACAAACAATTGGCTCCAAAAGCCGAAAAAGCACACAGGACAGCGCAGTGCCAGAGGAGATGTAGAGTTAGAGGACTTTGTAGTTTTGCTGCAGTAATGAAATAACATTTTTTTACAAAATACCCAAGTGTATTACTTTTCAGAGCCATAGGTTTGCCTAGGCTCCTCTCTTGGCATTGGAAGTCAGTAGTCTGTCACTGGATTTCTGTCAGGAGTGAGTTGGCTCTCAGGTATTTAATTGTGAAGGAGCAAAAGATGAGTCCCACCCATCTGATGTCTGGGACAAGGAATGTCTTGGTATAACAGGATAGTGCTGGTCCTCTTGGATGCAGAGCCCTGTTCATGATAGACTGGATTGGAGTGTATAATGGCAAACAGTGTCAGAATGAATAACATATATGTGCACATAATGTTGTCTCCATTGTACTGTTTCTAGACTTTCCAGCACTATTTCAAGGTCTGTTACAGCACATAAGTTTGCTGAATAAAAAAATATAATTCAGATATCAAGCAATAATGGTTTATATGAGTTAAGGCCTAAGAAATCAAGTTATAATTTCAGGTGCAATTCTTATCAATATTATTGACAGCAGGCTGTTCTGCTTTTATTTTTTTGGTTTTCAAGAATTATCTTTGAGTGGCTCATAAACTTTGCCTAGAACTTAAAAAGCTGAATTCAACATAAAGGGTTTGTAAGGAAGAAAAGAAACTATACCATATTTGTGCTAGATTTCATCACTGAGTAACCTTTTGATCTTTTCCAAAAGACATATTTATAGCACCTACTGACAAGATGCTAATCTGTGATGGAGAACAAATGAGCCAGGGAAGCAAGTGCTTTGTATCACAAGCATGTGATACATCTCTTTGTCCATCTCTAATCATGGTCTCAGCCACAGGTGTTTAAAAGCAGGATAGAAGACAGATGCTTCTAATACTCTGCGAGTTTTTGAGGACTTTGCATAGGACTCAAAAAACCCCTTGAATAACAACAGCACTGTCTCTTAAAGAAGTTATGATCTTTAGTGTCTCTCTCAGCTTTCCATAAGCCTGCTTATATACTTACTCAAGGAGTTATACTGGTGTGCAATTAAAATGAAATAGTAATTGGTATTAAAAAAAAAAAAAAAAGAGTGTGCTTGCAGAATATAACTCAGTTCTAATGAATCTCACAATACATTTATTCAGTAAAGACTTTTTTTAGCCAGCAAAATCAATTTTCTGATCTCCGAATAGACATTTTATCCTCTTCTGTTCTGATCTTCTGGTGGCATCATGAATTTCACAGACAGCTTTGTTAATCAGCAGAGTGCTCCAGAAGAGAGTTTTCTCAGCTAAAAGTAGTTACTATTTCTCTCTAAACATCCATGTTTCAAACTCCTGAATTATAACTTTGAACTTAACATTCCTACAGTATCATGGTACTTACAGTGTGCAAGAGGGTAAGGTAGGGTTAATTCATTCAGAGAATACCACGGTTGGTTCAGACTACAATTTCTGTGAACTATATTGGGGGGGTTTTATAAGAGTTATATATATACGTTATTCATTTTGCACCTCAATAGTCCCGTGCCTTTGCTTTCACTTTCCCCATGTTTTTTTGCTGAAATTTCCAATTGTGTTATGGCAGATTGAGACTTTTATATTCCACGTGCCAGTGGTCTTAAAAATTGGAAATATTCTGAAATATGTTTCCATTTGTTGCTGACTTCAACTTTTTTTTTGTTTTATTTTTGTTTGTTTGTTTTGTTTCTCTGATTTACTGCTGAATACTGGTATTTATTCTATTCTGCTTGATATAAACATTGACATTAAACAATTCTAAGAGAAATTGCTCAAGTGAAGAGAAAAATATTACTGTTTGAGAGCATCATGATTAAACGATTACACGTATGAAGGTTTACGTTATTATGTCTCTGATAAGTTCAGTACTTCCATAACTGTCACAGAGGCTAAGACAGAAATCTTGTTAATTGTCTAAAGAACAAAAGTAATCTCACGTATTCTGGAAGCCTTCAGTGACGTCTGTGTCACACAGCAGAATAATCTTATGGGACATAGATTAAGGTGTACAGTGAAGTTTTAGCTAAACTAGGAAAAAGTTCTTAGTTAAAGTCTTAACAACTGATGATGAAGTCATGCCAGCACTTCAGAAGATTATGTTTCATCTTCTACTACTTTTAATTTCCTTAGTTTTCCCTACTGCAAATGAAAAATAAAGGAATTAAATTTTATCTGAAAAAATTGTAATTATTTTCAAACACTTTATACCTAGCTTTATCTATTTACACATTAAACAATATTCTTGTTCTGTTTTCAACATTACTGAGCTTATTTCTACCAATGCATCATAACTAGGTACTAAAAAACATAAACTGTACACTGTAATCTATGCATTATGTAGATACCAGCAATGTTTATTTTACAGGGGTTTTGTTGTTCTTTTTTTTTCTGTGAGACTGGAATAGAGAATGAACACTTTGGTTTACAATCTAATTTGGGGGAAATGAGAAGTGATGAAATGTCATGAAAAGAAAAAAACCTCTGAAATAAAGCAGAACTATTACACAACACAAATAAAATAGCTCATTCTCTCGTAGCTCGTAAACAACACTAATGTCCATTCCTATTATTCACTTATTTGTGAATAACTGACATTATGCCTGTGCTTAAAGTCAAGCATGTCACTATTGCAGCAGTGTGGACACTTGTTGTTCCTTACCCTGTAATTCCTCCACTATGCAGCCTTGTAAAAGAGATCCCAATTCTTTTGTCTGTCTCACATCAGCAAAACTGCCACGAGATGGGAGAGGAGTTTGCTGAGCAGAAACCTCCAGGAGCACCCAATTCACACTGAAAGTAAGGGTATAACTGTCAAAAGAGAAAGAGCTAAAGCTGGCTTCTGTCCCCTGCCCTGTGATCTTTTCCTGCAGCACAGCTAGTACCTTTCCAGGCAGAGGGACAGAAAGGGCAGCCAGGCATTAACTGTGCTCCAAGGAGAAAGCAAATATTGCCACTGCAGGGAAAACTTGGTAGAAGCTGACACTTCTCGAGGCAGATTGTTCACCCCAGTCAAGAGTCAGTTGGAGAATAAGAAACAAAACTCCCTGACAAGATCTCTCTGCATCATATCAAGTAAGAAAAAATCTGTAATACTTATAACTGCAGTCACACCATTATTAAAAAGAGCAATAACCAAGGCTTCATGAACACAGTTTGCAATGCCTATGGCACACTATTGCAATTTCAGATAACACATATAGGAAAAAGGTTTTAGGTACGTATTGGTTAAATCTCTTCTGTTTACATGGACTTCCAGAGTATCAGCCTCAGAAATCATAATCCTTGGTAATGCATAAGGGATGGAAACACTTACTGTGTCTTTGAAGTGGAGTGGTTTTGCATTTGAAACTCCCGTAAACGCATTTGCATTATCTCTCTCCATTTTCTTTGATATCGAAATGTGTACAGATGATTTAGTTCACAGAAAAATATTTCAAAGTTCTGTCCTTTTCAAATCAGTAGTAATACTTTTATTTACTTCATTGGCATAATTATTTTACCCTCAAAAACATAATCATTCTACATTCCCCCAAATCAACTTGTGAAAATCAGTTCTAAGATTGCCTCTTTTCCCCCATTAATTATTTTAGCAGTGGGTTCATAATAACTATACTTTCATAGCTGCAAGAAAATACATAAATGCATAAAAGTCTTTAATACAGAACTCATTGTCTGTCCACTGGAAATTGTGGCTCTGTCCTACAAGGTATACAAAACTTAGAGTTGCTGTGTTTTGGGGTGAGATTTTTTGAATGTGTTTTGTTTTTTAAAAAAATGAAAAAAAGAAATCCATGTATCAGATGAGTTGCAAGTAGTGTCTCTTGGAAATTTATTTTTATTATTGTGTAAAGGCATTAATTTTTTTCTGTTAAAACTTTTTATTGGTGGAAACCAGAAAATAAGGACATTTTGTGTGTATTTTGACTGGATTTTGCAATTGCCTTTTGAGAAGTATATGTAATACAAGGCTTTCCTTCACTTTGTGATATTTATTTGTGGAGTATAATTTTATATGGTATTTTCTTATTAAAAAAATTCCTGTCAATAAAACTTTTGCTTAAAAATAGTAATAACAAACCCCTGTCTCTCAGTCAAATTGATTTTTCTGATGAGAACCTTGGAGAAAGTTATTATTTTTTAATCCATCACACAGACATTATATAAGAATAAACCAATGCTGCAGTTTTAGTTTATTGTATATCTCTTTTTCATGGCCCTTCATGTTCTTCGTTCCCCACCAAAGAACAACCAGTCGATCAAAATTTATTAGCTAGTGTTGACCTTTTTGGATCTAGTTAGAAACTGTGGTCTCCTACCTTGGCCATTTAGTGAAATTTTCTATGTAGCTGACCAGAAACACTATTATGTTTGAGAATTTGCATCTACTTTAGTGTTCCCCTAAATTTAAGGGCTTAAGAATAAGTTTTAGGCTTCCTGTATTGCTGTTAAAGGAGAATGAAGGTCCTGTTTAATTTATTAAAGATGATGGACTTGCATTATTATTAGAGTAGTAGTATTTTATATAAAAGCCAAGGGAGGATGTTCATTTATAAGGCAACTTTTCCCAGAATTTAAATTGGTGGTAACAGATAATGGGCAGTTAAAATGTGGCGTTAGGCACCACTTAACATCATGAGCTATGGTTGAAGTAGGTGAACACCTCTGAGTGCACTGCTAAATGATCCTTAGAGTAGGTGATGGAAGAAACCCATACTCTGATTGGACTCTACAGACAAGAAGACATGTCTACATTTTACATTTAGTTTAAAATAATGAGGCAGTCCTACAAGTGTATGATTGACAAATTATGTGATTTGACTCATCTTACAAACCAAAAGCAGGAAACACTGAAAAATATCTCACCTGTCCATCAAAGAATTGAATAATCCTTGTGTTTTCATACTCATACTGACTGACTAAGGATGACTCCCTCCACTCTTCTGATGGGCAGAGATGTCATATCTTATTGTCTCAATGCAAATATTTCTGAAATAAGATAATGATAATATTTACTGAAATTGCCCTTATTTTAGAAATAAATTATCTAATCTGATGAATTATTTATTAAATAACTTCTTAGGTGACTCTGTGTGTATCTTAGTGTAAACTCTTATAAAACCTGTTTTATATGCTCTCAAAATGCTACTTTTCCTTTCTGAAAAAAATTTTAAAAAACAGATAAAAAGGTTATTATGCAAGTGAAGTCCTGAAAAATATTTTTGGAAGTATTCACAACTTTGGATGTTACTAACACACAAACAGGAGAATTCCTAGTTCATAATGACCTTTAATTCATATAATAGATACCCTAAGTCAAGACTGAGTTTTATCTTCAAAAAATAATTATATTAAAAATTATCTACTGAAATTAAGAAAGAAAAGGAAAGCTAAAAGCGCAATTATTTTTATTCTAAAATAGCCCCTAAAATGACAAGGGACACATTGATTGCTTCTTCTAATATCTTGCAGTTTTGCCTGCCTTACATCTCTACAAAATTCCAGTTGAATGTCTCTGTTCCCAATACGGCATCTTTCTTTTATTATTAAGGATTTCAATTAGTATTTATCAATATTTGTAACAAAGGAACTTGGGAGAATCTCCCATTGAACAGTCTCACACCTCAAATTTCTACTCTTTGTATCCCTTTTCCCCAAATAACCACATGTAGAGCTCCTGCTTGAAACATAACAGCTGCTAAACCCAGCGCCATCATAGTCACTACGTACTAAAAGTTCCTAAAAAAAATTTCGTGTCACAACAGATCTGTGTAAAGTTCATCTATGTGTAAATGAAACCAAACCTAACCATCTATGTGTATATGAAGCATGATTTTGTTAATGTTATTCAAAAGAAAAATATCTTTCCCTTTAGGTAGATAAATGCACATGTTGTAAACGTATAATGCTGTATAGTGCAATATGAAGCATAAAAGAAAGACACACACACACGTAGTAATGGAGGAGTGTTGGCCTCTCGGGAAGGAGCAGTAAGGGGGCTCGAGCAATGCCTCCCCTGCTCCTCTCAAAGGCTCTCACAAGGGAGTTCAGCCCACAGCAAGGCTCAAGTTAATGCTCTGCACCGGCACAGCAAGGCTCACCCTGTCAGTCTGCAATCTGGTGTTCCTGTGCAATGCCTAGGGAGAGCATGTGTGTAATCTTAACATCCAGAAAAAATCACAACACATAAACATGAACCCTCAATCAAAATGGGAACCAAGTTGCAAAATGTTTCACTTTTTGTTTGGTTTATGTTATTAAGCTTTTGTCCCTAATTATTTTTCTTATAATCTCTTTATTATGAGGCTTCACAGGAAGTTTGACAACATATTTGCCTACTTGAGACTTCAGCCCTTTGCCTTTGCCCAGATAGACCAAGCAAAGTCAGAAGTTTAACAATTTTATCCTTATCCTCTATTGCTATCTAAACAAATGAGCCTTTTGAACTTGTCTTGAAGACTACATAAAGAAAATTTAAGGAGAGGAGTAAAGATAATCAAAAGTAAGGAGGATGCCTAAAAAATGTGTTTCTTATTTCTTAAAGCCAGGAAGACTGATCTTTTGCACACAATGAAGCCTCAGTTCCCAGTACAGAGATACTTTATAAAGGCAAGTTTCAATGTTAGTGGCTGAAACACACCATATTCAGCTCACTCTTGACCCACCTGCAGTGGTGAATAAAGTTACTGAGAGAGGAACCACAGCCTATTTTTCAGCTTGTTATTTGCTGGTGAATATCTTAAAACACCTATAAAGCTGTTGATTCTTTGGTGTTTTTTCAGTCTATTATAAGTCTTTTCTGCTAACAGTGTGACTCTCACTCTTTCTGTAGACCACAAAACTTCTGGCCTCAGACTCATCGTGTGGCAGCAGGGTCCAAGGTAGCTACACTAAGAATATAATAACCTTTCCTAATTATTTCTAAAAGTATTGCAACTGAATCCTATCTACTCTTTGCAGTACGAAAGACAGTTAATACCAGGATTGGATTTTCAATCCAAATACAATGAATTATTTTATATACTTCTCCAGTGACTGTCCTGGTGTTTGTGTGTGTATATGTATGCATGTATACATATCTCCTTGAGTAAATTGCATCAGTAACCCCCTAACTGATGTGAAAATTGAAGGCTTTTTACAAAAATACTGGACTTTGTATGTACAAATGTATATGATCTTTTGAAGAAAACAACATATAGATAATATGGCTAGCTAACTCCAAAATCCACTGGCACTAAATTTATGGGTTTATACCTGTGACAAGACATTAAATAGAGTGAAAGAATATTGCTCTGCTATACTCTAGTTGCCAGTTAATTTTAAGAAATAGTTATTTAAGTCTCATGAACCAAATGAAAAATAACTTTGGAAAAGAAAGAAAAAAGTCTTTGTTGTGTTTTGTTTTATGTGTATGGTGGAATTGCTGAAACTTTTTAAAATATCTTGAAATAGTCATAAGAGAATGTGTCAGAGTTCTTCTAGCAATGGCTCAGAAATGTGAAACTATTGTCATCTTGACATTCCCCACTGACAAACATACTATGCACACTAAATCAAAATGGGTATAAAAGTGTGCCATGTGACAGGATAGCCTTTGCCAAATGGGCTGACCTGTAATGAAAAAGTCAAACCTCTTCCTCTTTTTTTTTAATTGAAAAAAATATAGCAGCAATAATATGGGTAAAAGCCTCAATAAAATCTGTCAGAATTGATTTCTAGTGACACATAATGTCTGGCAATCTAAAGCTTTATTTTGCCAACTGTTTAATCTGTACTACAAGTAAAAGTGTTCCATATGCATAACTTCCCATTTCAGTGATGATCCTGTTTAAAGATTTGTTCCAGCAGCATTTATTTAATGACCTTTATAAAGAATTTTCTCATTCTTCTGTGAGCTATATTTAAACTAGGAAATAATAAAATTGAAGTGCACAATGGGAGAAAAAAATCTCCATTACCCACTATTTTTTTGTTTAAAAATATAATCACTTCTTAGGCAACATTAATGAGGAAGCCTGGGAATATAGGCATTCCAGTGTTAGAAACAATAGTAAACCAGTGGTCATTATTTACACCCTTTTAATGTCCTAGCATACATTTTTTGTCACATAATACCTGTGAAGAAAACTCACATGAACTGTAATATCCCCTGCTATGGCTCCCTTATTCTATTGATTTAAATATCTTTTTGCTTCTCGCTACTCAACAGGAAGTATGAGGTCATTGCTATAGCTGAAACATGTCTTGATAGAGCACTATTCAAACCAGATATACACCATACTTTATATCATATTTTGAATTATTTATCTGTCATGGGAAATAACAGGACAGGAAGGAGTTAGCTGGGTGTTTGAAAGGAATGTGGCAAAAGCATTAATGTGCAGGTCCAGCTGCACAAAATCAGATGTTGAGTCCTGGTACAAAGGGTCGGAGTCAGTGACAGTGGTAAAGTTCTTGGTAACACCAGGAGAGCAAAGAGGCTCATAAATCCAGAGAAAGGCTATCGTGTCCTGTAGACTACGTACAGGTGAAACAGGGTACTAATTTCCAATGGACCGTGGAATATGGCTGCCTGAAACATACGTTTAAAACTGACACATACACACGACCCTGCCATTCAGAAACTTTCATATATCTGTATAAAGGACTGAGGAAAAGGTTAATCAAGAGTGCTGTATGGCTTAAGGAAATGCATAGAGTGGCTGGCTGATTTGATTCATGTGTCCCAGTGACAAAATTCTTTCCTGGAGATCCATAATGTCTGGGTCCTTAATTATCTGGTCTTCTGTGCATGTGAGTCTGTATTTAAAAAATGGCCAATAAAATTTCGGCCAAGAAACACATTGTTCATTCCTTTCAGGTTTATTTTAAACCTATTGCACTTAGGTTTCTGCTAAATCAATTTTTCATGAATATCTACCCTAGCAGATTACACCTCAAACCAGTTCAGATCTCCAGAGAATTAAAAAGAAAAAAAAAATAAAAAAGAAAGAAAAAAGATTTCTCAACAAGTAACACCCGAGGAAAAAGAAACAGGGTTTTTAATTGCTTTGTGCGCTCCATAATTGAAGGCAGGCACCTTCTTGAGGCACTCACTGCCAGGAGAAGTGTGACTCCACTTGGCCCTGCCTAATTAATCCTGTGATACAAACCTTCTGGCTTCAATTTTCACATTTCTGTCTCTTTTTAGAGGTGATAATAAAACTAAAAATTTATGTTGGTTACTGTATGACTATAACGGTGCCAGCAGAACACAAATAAACCCATATGGATGAAAGAGACCTTGTCTTCCCATCCCTGGCTTCTCTGTTTTGTGATGCGTACAGGGACACACTTTGTGTTAACAAGAAAAGGTAGAGAAGGATTCAGTAGCAGGAAGGAAGTACAGGTCAACTGATTCTTGTGATAGTCTGCTCTGCTCAGATGACTCACTGAAGCATATGTCTTATTTGTTTATTGACAAGATCTCAAAAATAGAAGCACACACTCTGGAAGCTCAGTTGAGCTGGCTACAAATCACAAAACTGCACAACAGCTCTTAATGAAAGACAAATTGTGCAGCTTAGCCTTTAAAAAGCAGTCAAGGCTGTTTGTGCAGATGCCTTCAATCTTAATAGCTTGCATACTGTGACCTGTGCACACTCCCTTACCAGTGCCTAATGAAAGTAATAGAGCATCTTTATTTTCCATGGAATGTAAGGACACCACTATTATTATTATTATTACTATCATTATGAGGCAAGGATTTAATTCTTGGACACTGAGAAATTGTATTTACAAACACACAGACACATATGTAGCAGTTATGAAATACAGTTAAGACAAATTCTCTTTTTACTAAATTGTGTCTATTTTCATTGCATTATATAGAAAGTTGACTTAGGCCTTACTGTATTAAAGTGGGAAGGTTTATCTTGCCAAGTGAACTAGAGAGATATTCTTCCAATAGAGCTGCTGCTTTTATTTGGAAGTACATTGCTTGTTTCATTCTGTTCATCCTACTCCCAGGACCCAAAAATGCAGTTCCATACATTTATGCAGTTGAGCATAGTGGGATTGCACCATGGATTTGATCATTTTCATTAAGAGATGTGCTGGAAGAAGAGGGGGGAAAAAAGAAGAATTATCTTAATTTTGCTGCTGTTGTTCTCATTTCCTTGTCTTGTAAAATGTCACGTGTCTCTAGGGATAATGTTTTAAAATAAGTAATACATTTTAGGGTAACTGTCACCCCAAGACAGTAACAAAATGCCTCAGCTTTGTGATGGTGTGCAAGCTGTCTGCCACACAAAAGTTGGGAGGATCAGTGTGACTGGAAAATTAGGATAATTTTGCTGCCAAACTCTAGCAAATTGCTACTGAGCATCTACAAACTTTTTTTTGTTTCTGGTTTCACACTTCAATGCATTGGGACAAAAATTCTCTGTGGCTGACAAAACACTCAGCCCTTTGCAACTCCTCAGAAATTTTAAGTGCCTTTTCCAAGATGGGTTGATGTTAAATTTTTATCTGAATGTTTTGAACAATTCACCCTTGTTTCTGTAAACCTTGGCTTTGGAAAAGGCATTACTATTACAGCTGAAATTTTTATCCACAAACAGAATACCAAGAGCAGAAAGCTCAGTTGAAACACTTGGAACAAATGCAAAAAGAAACATATATCACCAAGCACAAAGCACGTGGCATGGCTCAGTGTCGAATATAAGGCTATACAAGACAGTCGAAGTGAGAGAGGTATCAGAAATGGAAAAAGAGACTACTACCCCACAATCAGTGCTCTCATTGGGCAAGTCTTCCTAGGGAACAACTGCAGCTCCTCCAGTATGTTTTGGAAAAGGAATACGGTTTGTTTTATCAAATGTTTAAAGAGCAGAAATGGATAGACAGATGGATAGATAGATAGATAGATAGATAGATAGATAGATAGATAGATAGAGTTTTTGTGGGGGCAGGATGGTGTGGAGAATCCTGTATCAATAAAAATATATATAAAAAGGGATGAAGAAATTCTTATCTCGTAAATATCGGATGTTCCAGAGAAAAGAACCTGTATTTATTATTTAATGTATCTTCTACTTTACAAGACTCCTGATTATTTAATCTTTTTAACAATGAATCTGAAGCCAATATACAGTGTTCTACCAAATTCTCATGAAATTTTTTATGTAACTATTTAATGAGCTGCATGTAGCAGACAGACCAGGTCACCTGTCTTGAGTTTCCTTTTCCAGTAGAAGTGTTTCTTTTTAATTGCCGGTAATTCTACGTAAAAATGCCTGTGCCATCTGACTGTCTTGAACTCAGAATTAGGCCAGCTTTGTTTCTAGAGTGCAGCAGCAAGTGCAGGAAGTAGGGGAACGTTTGCCCTTTTTTAAATTCTGGAGATGGCAGGATTAGGCCACTTTCTCTGAATGGAAACTTAGTCTCCAAGAACGCCTTTCACAACCTTCTCAAGAGTAACGCAAATACTTTGTAGTATTTTGTAGTGTACCACAAATAATTCCTCAGAGAACTGGGTTAAACCTGGTTTATTGTGGTGTTTAGTCTCCAGCACTTTGTCTAAACTGTTCTTTTGCTGGAAAACTTGGGGATTTCTTTTTAAACCAAGAATTAAATCTCTATCTCCCATGAGGAATTGTACTAATAGTACAAATTATATCTGTTTAATTTTAAAATATTTTTTCAACCAACTCCATTTCCATGCTCTCTAGTTACACAGGCATGTGGGATTTTATTTGGCCCTGATCAATAGCAGATTTGTTACCATGAGTCGGTGGGATAAATTTTCAGTCTTCACAAAGCATATCAGGCAAGTCCTCTCTTAGCTCTCATTAAGTTCTGCTATGTGTAGACCCCGAAGCATCACACCAGGGGTTAAAGATAAGTAAGCAGGGGCTCCGTAGCCACTACAGGGAAGCCCAGCAGCTCAGAAGCAGCAGTAAAATGGGTCAGTTAATCTAGAAAGGGAATCAGATCCTCCTGAAAAAAAGTCCTATTGGTACAAGTGCTGTCAGCTAAAGACTAACAATGTCTTCAGTTATGTTGACATGAATGTGCGAGAGGAAGAGGCAAAAGAATGATCAAGTGCATTTAGCATAGTCTTTTTGTCCAGGGTTTTGAAGCCATCCTCTTTGACATGGATTATGTGATATATTAGAAATATTTCCACTACCACTCTTAGAATGACTGGACTCTATGTAAAATCATATTTCAAGTTAGGGCTTATGTCCCATTCCAATTGCACTTCTGTTTAGTAGTCTCACAAAGTCTTTCCTTTTATGTCATTTATTAATATGCCTAACCAGGGTCAGAGGAGGAAGAAATGGATCATTGTAAAGTAAAAATAAGAAAAGTAAAACAGTGCCTAGCCTACAATACACAATTTCCATGTAAGCATTTAATTTTTTAACATACGTTTTCTTAATCTAATTTAAATAACTGTTTTAGAGGCTACGATATATGTACAATTAAATCTCTGACAAAACTGTCATTGTAAACAGTCAAGAGAGCTATATTATTTCATATTAATAAAATCAAATCAGGAAAACTTTCTGAAGAAAAACTACACTCAATTAAACTTAAAATTCTGGAGACATATAGCAACTCATGGAAAAATGTATTACAAAATAATGTAAATAACAGAGGATAAAATATAACAAATCTGGGAAATAAGAGCAGAGGTTAAACTTCAATGTAATCTCATTACAATAAAATATGAAATCATACTGATTATCTCAGCCCTGTTGATGTTGTTATGCAGTGACACAAATGCAGTAAATATGATTATAATGAAACCATTTATGGTTTTTGTTCTCTTACAGGATTGAAAAAAAAGGACTATCTATTCACTTTGCACTGCTCCCTCCCTACTCCCAAATAAAAGGCTTGCAAAGTTTATACAGTTCTGGGCAGGTTGAACATATGTAGATTATAAAGTGTTGCAGGGATCCACAGATGTCTTACAAATTATGGTCCAAATTGTGACCCAGTTTGCATGGCTATGCAGGATAGGAGGGAGAATAAAGGAATAAAACACTCCTTTATTGCTAATACCCAGGGGAGCTGTAAGAGGCGAAAGAAAAGAATAACCACAATAGGGAATCTTGCACTGTATGACCTAGTTGCACCAGCATGTAAGAACTCAGGCACTGAAAGGGGAAGCCAGGAGACTCATTGTCTCTTTGAGCCACAATTTGCCTCTCCGTTTACTTTAAGGCAATGCAAAAATATGCTTGGCTTTGTTCAGGGCTCAAGAGTAGTCAAGACCCTGCAGTAATTATTTCTGTGAAAAGTGGTTGATTTTTATGTGTAGTATTGGTATTTCTTTGAACAACTAAGTTAATACCATTGTGTTATCCTTCATAATTAAGTATGATTCTTTTGGTTGTGTCATGCCTTCATCAATTAAGCCCAAGACATAAAGGTCTTTCCCTTCCATGCAGCAGTCAGAGATTGGATCTCTTTCCTGCCATGTCTTTCTCTTTCATTGCAAACAGTTCAAGCTTCAGCAGAGTCTTAGCTTTGCAGATGAACAAATTACTTCTGTCACCATGAAATGTGATGAAGGTACCTCAAGCTAAAACGTGGACTTGTGAGCACACTATGTATCAGATTATGTATAGAGCAAGTTATAGAAGCAATTAACAACAACAAAAAAATACTAGTTTTAATTGGCTACATAAAGGAGGAAGAGCATTCTTGAGATATATAATACAGTCCTTTCTTTAAAGGAGAGCACTTAGCTAAAATTTGGTGCCTAAGAGTTGAAAATGGCGAAAAAACAATCTTATCCAATCCCTAATCATAGTAGTAATCTGACCCAGATCACTTAGTTCATTAAATTCTTAATCTTATTACTTTACTTTTTCTCATGTTCAGGTTCTCTGTGTTCTTCTGACAATATTTTTCTTCTCTCAGGGAGGGAGACATTAGTCTCTGTATGTACACAGAGCTTTAATCGTGCAATACCCAATGAAAAATAACTGTCCCTACTACTGAAGTTCTTAAGTGATGTTAGGAGGACTTACTTTCCTTTTTGGACTGTGGAAGGTCTCTTGGTTTGTCTGGAATCTACCTTAGCTTCAGCTGTCCTTTGAGGAGCTGTCTCTTACAAGTCTATGCAAGTTACTAGTGGTGAGACCCACCAATTTTCATTATATTTAATGAAATCTCACCATCTAACAAGATACAGAATGTTTAAAAAATCATTAATTAAATTACTTAAATTCCAAAATCACAGGTAGTTATTACTTTTGCATCATCCTCCACCCACTGTATTATTTTTTCATACAATCAATAATGTAATCATGTGTTAGCATTAATGCCTTTCGTTTGAACTCCCACTAATGACAGCTTTTAAATCTCAGGATTCAGTGGGATTTGACAAGCCTCAGTGTTGGTGGAAACAGTACCCTACAATGTATCCACTTGAACTGATGCTCTAGGAGGCTTCCTCATATGATGTTCTTGTGTTATGATTATTGTAATGGTTGCTCCAATCCTGTTGGGACTTCTAAATGGACTGCAAGGCACACTATAATAGTAATAAAAATAAAAATGTAGTGACTTTCACAAAATCAGAATATTCCTTAGGCAAAACACTAAGTCACTTGAAGCAGAAAATATCTGATCTGCATCTAAACTTTAGCTGTGTTCTGAATTTCTGGTTAGAAAATGTAATATATTAATGCCCTGAAACTTGTGCTGTGCTCACTTTAAAATTTATATTAAGTAGATTGTTACATTATGGTAATGTACTAAATTACCTAAAGCAAAGTAATACAATGATTAACTGACCATAAACATTGGTTTATAGTCAGTTTATAAAGTATTACAAAGATTAACATTATGCATTTTCATATCAGAAGAAAATTGCAGGATGAAATATCTCTGGATTGACTTGATGCTATTAAGAATAATAAAACAGTGGTATAACTCACAACAGTCTCAAGTTACAGCTTGCAACTAAACTTTGGTTTAAATCATCTTTGAAACCAGCAGAGATATACATCGTTTTAAAAAATGCCCAAAGCTTTCCAAGCATAGAATAATGGTTTCCAGTATATGTTTTCTAATATATAATGTATTACCTTTTTTTTGCCTCTTTGTTATTCAGCATATCATGTCAGATTCTGACCTGGCATAGCTGCTCTGATATCAGAAGCATTTTACCACCTTAGCCAAAACAAATAGGGATCTCTTTTTATCAGGTTACAATATTTGTCCTAAAAAGCTATAAACAATCAAAGTTCAATGCTTTTTGAGTTAAATTAATTTAATCATGCATAGGTAGAAGTGCTGTTCACCTGTTGTTCCAAGGTTTCCTCTGGTCTGTCTGTGACTTTAACCCTAGCAGCCCTGTGGGTTGTGGCCAACAACACACTATGAGCCAGCCGAGCTCCATGCAGTGAGGAAGGCTCAGTGCAGACAGCTGCGGGAACCAGAGCATGGCCAGCAGCTCCAGGGAGGTGATTATCCCTCCCTGCTCAGTCCTAGTGCAGGCTTGTCCATAGTCCAGTTTTGGGCTTACTGTCACAAAAGAGACACTTAGAAGCTGCAGAGTCCAGAGAATGGAAACCCTGGTTTGGAGGGAGCTGGAGTACTTGACATGCAGGTTAAAGCTGAGGAAACTGGGTCTGAAGGCTGAGAAGGTATCTGTTTGCCTCAAGGGGAGTACAGAAAACACAAACAGATGCTTCACATGGGTGCACAGTGAAAGGAAAGAAGTCACAGTCACAATTTACAGAAAGAAAATTACAACTGGACTAAAGGAAAAAAACAATGCACAAAGGGAATGAAAAAGCCCTGGAACAGGTTGTTCAACTGTGGGAAACTGTCCTTGGAGATTTTTCAAAACTTCGTTGGACAGGTCCCTGGGTGACATGATCCAGTTTGAGATTAACCCTGATCCAAGCAGAAGGCTGGACCAGATGGCCTCCAAAATCTCCCTACAACCTAAATTTTTAGATGATCCTGTGATTCTCCTTCTGTGTTCCTTCAGCCTTAAAAAATGCCCTTGGCTACTACTGCATTAAGATTTTGATATTCTAAAGGTTAAAAACCAAAAGTAATACTCACTTCAGTAAAATAAATCTTAACTTGTAAAGAACCTTTTGAAATTCAAAAAAACTTTAAAGTCTTCTTTCTTCCTTTTCAGGAATTTCAGGAATCTGATAAGCTCAAATGAACTCAGAACACTTTTTCAGGTTTTTCTGTGCAATTATGAGGTCTAGAAATATACTTAATTTTTAAATGAAAGATAAGTACTACAGGATGAGGAACTCTCAGATAATAATCAGTTACCACAATGCAAAATTTGCTAGAAAAAGTGAATGAAATTTCTTATATTCTTATATTTCTTATATTTCTTATATCTATCCAGATCAATTCCCTGATATTATCCACAGTTACGTGCAGCAACATGAAAGAGAGGATGGTAAAAAACTGAAAACAAGGCAGGACTTCCTCTCATAATGATACATTTAGGCGGATTCAATCTTTTCTGAAATTTTAGCCTGAAATAATTTAGGCAAATTTGCTTCTGAAAGGGCTTATTTTCCTCCATTACTACCTATACAAATACTTACATGCTTAAGCTTATATTGATGCCTAAGGGCAACAGTGCTAAAATTGGTCACAAAGAACAAAAAGACACTTTAAGTACTGGAAAAATCCTCATTGAAATCTTGAGGGAGAGCTGATGTTTTTGTTTACTCCACATAAATTATTGACATGGTAACAGAAAGACATATTGAAGATGATGCACTTATTACTACAGTTGATTCCTAAACATCAGAATATTATATTTATATACATATTTGAAAATAGCATATGTGTTATTTATTCACTATGGAATAACATATGAACAGCACCACCTGGCAGCAGCTGTAAAATAAAAATAATTTAAAAATCTGATATACAGCCTTCACTTCTTAGAGTAGTCTTGTCTGGCAACATTCCTCTGTCTCTCCACTCATACTGGCAGGAAGGAATACAAGGTGTCCTCAGACAGTGGGGCATTTCATTATTCTTACCCAGATTTTTCTGTCCAACAATGTTTTGCTCATTCACCAATGCAGGTAATACTGTTCTCCAGCTCTTCTCAATAGGTCACTACTTTCCAGACCATTTCCATCAAACATTCTATCTTGATATGCAGTCATTAAAATAACTCTCAGGAATGTTTATGATCTAATTTGGCTCATTTTGTATTTCATACTGGGTGACTAAATTATGTGGTAAATTTTTGCCTAAAATACTTAAGGCAAAACTGCACACAGTGCAAGTACAGACACAGAACAGCAGTAAATAAAGACCAGAATTCACAGGGAATATAAGGTAAGAACCCTTGTTTTAAGGTGTAAGAAGAATGAAACTAATGACAGACAGCTGTCATCAGCACAGCAGACATCTGTGGGCATAAGCACCAAAAGTGGCAAGAAATGGAATTACTAAAAATGGGGGTTTAGAAATTGGTATCCCAATTTAAAGTTGGCACAAGAGAAACAGAGAAGGAACATGAGAAGGAAAGCTCTGTTTGAGAGACAATAAAAAAGGCATCAAGAAGAGACTTCCATCCATCAGTGCATCTGTCCTAAAACATGAGAGTAGATCTTGCCAACGGTGAGTGCAGAGTATGAGCATGTGGAGGGAGAGTTATTGGCTTTCAGGTGAGAAGTTTGAAAACCTTATTACTATGCTGACTATTTCCCATCAGTTCAGACTACATTTCTTTGTTCTCATCTAGGAAAAGTTACCCCACTTCCAACTGCCTCATCTATAGGCATGAGTGGGTGTCGGAAGGGTTGCACTCATCACATTTCCTTTCAGTTGAGTGGGACAGGTTCCCACGGCACTCAAAAAAAAAAGTTAGGCACAGATATAGCGCTAGCACCACAGATAAATCCAAGAATAGCAAAATTTTCAGACTCTGGAAGGGATTCAAACTGAAATTATTCTAACAGTTGATAAGATGTGTATCTGAGGCCCCTGAGTACAGTGGAGTTACTGTGAAGTTTTAAATTTCAGCCTCCTGGATATTTCCTATGAATTACCTAAAAGACTTAAATACATCTAGAAAGTCATTTTATTGCAAAAATTAATGTCATCACAAGTTTTTGAGAACTATTGACTTTTGAATTGTTCTTTAAAAGGAAAAAGATGGAACCAAGATTTTTACCCAAAGAAAATAATGGTTTATGAATACCTTACCTACAAAGCATGGTAATGTGCCTCGTCTTGTTATGCTGCCATGAACACGGACTCGTGATTTCCCTCTGCAGTTTTAATGCAGTTCATCATTTCTTAGCTTAGTTTAGTTTAGTTTAGAAAATAGATTTGTGTGGTTACAGTTTGCACCGTTAAGTACTGGAGATAAACCTGAAAAAAAATGTTCTAAGCTTTCTTTCTGGCGTAGACTTCAGACGTGTCATGTCACTGGCTGTGAAAGTTGTCTGGCAACAGAATGATGATGCATGCACAGAGGTTCATTCTCTAGGGTACACCAGACAAGCTTATGAGTTAGCCCCCACAAGACTTACTATTTTTAATACTAAAAGTATATGCTTTGGTGACAGGTCATTACTTCTGCCAGTGCTGCTGTACTGAAATCTAATTTGTTGCCATAGGGAATATTGTCACAACAAAAATGGGATCATAAGTAAATACTTTATATTTTGTTCAGTGGCACTTCATGTTGACTTGTAAGGTCTGAGTTTCACATGTTTTCTCAGTGATTAGGAAAAAAACTCTAGCAAATTCTTACTTTTCAGAAGCTATTTAAAAACAGATATTTTGCAGCCACTTTTTTGGTGGCATGAAGGATGGATAAAAAGATGACAGAGCCAAAGTCTTCTGTCAGATGAATGAACATGGAGAAATGACCACTGAGTGTCATCTCAGAGGTTTGACTGTTGCTATGCCATTTCAACTAATGGCACAAGAACTCTGGCTTTCACAATCTGTTGTTCAAAGGAGCAGATAATATGTAGAAAAATATTGCCTTATTCCCTCTGAATGCACTAAATTCTTGTTAAACTGAAAGGGGATCTGAGTAATGGTGTTTTAATCATTGAAATGAAGAAAGAGCAATACCAAGTGCCTATATTTACTTACTATTTTCACAGGTATTGCCTGCATTTTAGATGAATACCTGCTATTTTATATTTTATGTTCTTCATTAGGCAAAATTTCAACAAGTAGAATATGGCAAAATCATCCACGGTGTAAACAGATACAACTAGACTCAAGACACCGGAGAGCTTGAATGAGTTTTGCCTGGAAAGTTTTCATGACATAACATTTACATTTACAGAGAAATTTTCAGTGGAAATGCAGTTTCCTGGAAGCTTCCTAGTAGTACCAGGTTAATGACTAATTTTAAATTTCTTTATACTGGTTTTTTTTCAGGATTAATTCAGCTGTGATTTTGCCTAGACAAGTCTTAGATTCTATCTCCTCTCCTTTCCTGAAAAAAGAAAAGGATTTTGACCAGGGTTGAGATCTATACTACTATACTAAAATTAAATTAATTTCAAAGACAGAGGGAGAGCAACCACAGGCAGATACACAGAGACAAGGTAGCTTCATATCTCATCTTTCCTTAGCAACGTATCCTTGGAAATTTATTAGATCCCATATCAACATGGTTAGAAAATAAACTTCTTTCTTGATCTCCAAAAGCAACTTCTGTACTGAATGTTGTAGATAAAGAAATATGCAAACTGCCTCTTACTTATCTCAAATAAGAGGAGGCAGGGCACATAATAAGAAGTGTTTGCAAAAGTCAGCTGAGTCTAATGAAGCTGGTACATATGGCTGGCATAAAAAAAATGTAACATTTTTCATTCTCCACACAACCAATGCAAAAGAGGAATAGTGACACATGGGGGTAGTAGCCATGACTCCTATTACCTTTTCTCACAGCCTCCTCTCTACACATACATATCTCCCTGGTTATTTTGTTCTCTCTCTGCACTTGAAATCCCTCACTGCTGAATGCTGTGGAGCTAAGTACAGTGTTATTGAGGTCTGGCACTGTCTCCCTGTTTGTCAGGGCAGTTTGGGATTCCATGATTTTCATACCTTTCTTGTAAATATCCATGACTTGAAACATTCTGGAGTCCCACGTGAGAGCTGGTGGACTGGGCGCATGAAGTAAGCCTAATTGCACAAAGTGGAACAAATAGAATTAAGATCTGTAAAGTTGAGCTAGGCACTTCTTGGGAGGTTAATAGAGAGGAGGAGCTCAGCCTGACAAAGGAGCCTACTAGCCTGGCTGACTCGAGCTGAAGGACTGCACATGATTGCACACAGTGCAACAAATTTCATTACAAGCCTCACGATCAACAGTTTTAAAAGCTTAGTGGAATAGGTCAAGTTCACAAGTAACTTGGTTACTACAAAAACATATCCATGACAATTGACACTTTTTATGCAATCAGAGTATTTCTGCCCTCTAAAGTTCCAGCCTTGCTATGACATAATTGTCCAGGTTTACTCAAGTGCTTACTGTGTTTGACCAAAGCATCTAATTAGATAGACTAATGACTGACTCTATTCCTACAGTTTCAACATTCAAAAATTGCTTTCTGTGGGCCACCAGGAATAGTAGAGGGAGAAAAAAAGCCTTTATTTTGAATGTACTGAAGGAATTTGTGGTGGATTTGAAAGGAAAATCTCCAATCAAACATTCTCCATTGGTTTTGAGATTAAAATAGTGGAAGATGAAACTCAAATATGATATATATATGTGTGTGAGTGCATGTATGTATGTATACATATGTATGTCTATATCTCTCTATATAAATCCATGCTTCTTTGCTAATTATTTTCTTTTTCCATTGATTTCTACTGAGATATAAAAGGTTAGGCCAAGTGATGTTAAACTCTTTTGATTCAGATTCCAACATTTCCTTTCCTTCTCTTAATAAATATTCTTTTGACATGTAAGTGCAATTGCACTTACAAGTGAGTTTCCTCTTTCAGTGATTGCCTAATCAAGAACATACCCTGGTTTATGGAACATGAAGGATCTCAGAATAGCTTATCTTGCATATCACAGTGGGTTCAGCACTACTGGTAGTTATTTTAAAAAATCATAATAGATAAAAGAGATACAAGGCAAAATCCCAAATATTGCAGTAATGTGGGCTATTTCTTTTTCATTTAAGCTTCCTCCAAACTTTGCTCTGATATAAATTGCATATAAAGCATATTGACTTGGTAGTTAAGATGACAGGCAGGGAATATTTTCTCTGAAAAGGTCATAGTAAAGACAATGAGTATATTCCCCTGAAATTATTTATATAATAATTCATCGTATCACTTCAGTTTTCTTAAGGATGCTAATACGCTCCTTTTTGCGCAACTTTTCTGTGAAGAAAATGAAAGACAAAGAAATGTTGTATCTGAGCAAAAGCATGCATGCAGAATCTTGGTGAAAAGACTTCAAGCAGTTCCAAAGAGTGGGATTTTTAAATTTACCTAAATTACCTAGTGTGTAATACACTAATATTTCTGGGAGGCATGGAAATTTAATTACCCCCCTTCTACAGAATAAGAGCTGAGGTACCAGTCTGAGGTTGGCAAGTGGTTACTATCGTGACTAACCATATTAAAATCAATGACATTAGTTGTGCATGAAACTGCTCACCAAGCTGAATAAAAGATTTCACATTCTGACTCCAAGAGACAAAGTGGTTTGCCCAAGGTCTATAGTCTGGGACTCAAAAACCACTTAAGCTTGTCCTTAATTTGTAGCACATGTTTAAGTGTTTTTCTTCAGCAGAAATAAATAGAGAATTATCGACAGAATTTAAATCTCGGTCTCTCAAGTACCAGGTCATTTCCTTAATCATAAGAACACCTTGACTATGTGTGATAAATGTTAATGGGAATTGAGTATGTCTTATGTCTCCATATTTGCTGATTTTTGTTTTGTTTTAGAAATTGGACTGCAAGGGAATAAATCCTAAATGCATCTTATTTTTATGGGAAGATATCTTGGCTGAAGTATGAAAAGAGAGCAGAAACAAGGTAGGACACACAAATCCCTAAAAATGAGAAGATGAAAAGATTGCTCTTACCCCAGCAGTATAATTCATATAGAATAATTCATAATTGGGCCTGTCTTCTTTGTTAATAATGTGTAATGCTGGGTTCCTACAGGAAGCTGGCAATATAGCAGGTATCGTCAATTTCTTGAAATGTGTTCACAGTGCACATCTGGAATTCAATATATTTCTTGTGGTTCCAGCAGTAACATTTTTTAGAGCTGTTCTCCTACAGGCAAAATAGTCTTTAGATATGGAAGATGCAGAGAAAAACAGTCAAGAACAGTTTCATACAACATGTACAGCTTGTTTGTGTATGTGAACCAAAAATGGGATATCTCCTCTTTTACAAACACCTGGCTCAATATTGATTAACATACATTTTCACTTAGTATACACCAATCTGTAAATATAGTCTAAAACTCAGTTCCACAGGCATATAGTTGATATGGGATAAAGCACTCTGGGAAAGGTGAAGAAGGAGATATGCTGTACCAATAAAAATATATGAAGGATAGTTCACTGATGTGAACATCAGATCTCCCCATCTGGTGGTCAGCTTCTGACTTAGGGATTCTTAGGGATGTATAAAGGTCTGATCTACTAGCATTTTAAAATTTGTTTTCTTATAACGTTGTGTTTTCTGAAGCTCATGCTAAAAGACTTTAAGATTTATAAGGAAATGTTTACTTGCTGTTCAAGGTAAATTGTACTTTGATCAAGATATCCAGGAGAACATGAAACAGAGTAGGGATTGTTCCCAGGGTTTTGCTTGCTACTCTTTGAAGGTGTATTGGAGAAAAAAGACATACTAAAAAGCATCATAGTATAAATACTATGTTGCAAGCATCTGGCTCTGGAAATATACTGTACTCTACAGGCCAGAGTCCTTCCTGCTGAACCGAGGTGCCAGCAAAGCAACCCTTGGAGCCCTGGCATAACTGCCACATTTCACATAGCAAAGAAAAACTGATCTGCGATATACAATAATACTAAAAATGTTAAAAAAACTTCATGTACTTTATTTTCCAGGTCATTAAACTCCCTCTCATTGCTTTATAAGTGCACCTAAGACCATGCACTTAAGCCTGAGATTTCCTGGTAGGAATTATGGCTGGGACATTGGGGAGTTTTGGTGGTTAAGGAGAACTCCCAGGAGCTGCACACAGACTATAACGGGTCTTTTGCATGCACCTTATGCAAGAGGTACCTAAGAAATACTACTGCTGCCACTTTGTATTCACAACACTGTGGACGGAATGTTTGTTGAAGAGGAGAGCAAGTAGAGAAAAACTCATATTGGAGTAGCTCAGCTAAATATTGTCTTCCTTTAGTATGTAGGAATTTATCTTCATGGCACAGAGAGTAGCTGACTGGTGACCAACCACGCAGGATAGTTCTGTAAATGGAAGTGCTTCAGAAAGTTACAGTTCACTCCTGGACCACTGTTTACTGATGCATCTGCTACATCAGATGTAGTGAGGAACCAGAGCCATGGTCATTTATTTCTTGAAAAAAGACAGGGATGGCTCCCACAGACAGTAAAATTGTTTGCTGTTACACTGTCCTTTTTTATTTTACTCAAATAAGGCACTGCTTCAATAATAGACTTCATCCATCTATGCCTTTCTAGTAGAGTTTGTGAATGAGCTCCTCACTCAGTCTGTACACTGCATGTAAAACCTTCCTTATGGTGTAGTCTATTATAAACAAAAAAATTATCCTAACACTTCTAAAAAACCTAGAGACTCATGCCCAGAAAACATTCTTTCATCCACCCTTTGGGGACAGAGACATTTGGATAATGTATATGCCTTGTGTACATTTCTCTCCCTAAATGCAGTAGCTGGAATGAAACCGTCTTTGTAGATAAAGTTGATGTTTTAATATTTTTACCCTGAAGGACAATATATAATGTAACTTTTCAATTTTCATTAACTATGGCTCAGGTTGCTATAGGCTAAGCTCTCAGCTATGAATTAAAGTAAAGCAAAGAAACTCTACAGAGGAGCATTTCAGATGAATGCCAACATTGGTGTTTTGTGGCAATGCTAAGCTTGGATGGGACTGCAGTAGTTATGTTTCTCTCCTGCTCTTCTAATAGTAAATTCACCAGGAAGATGTACTTTTTCCCACCTTGTTCTCAATCCCATGCCCCCAGATAGATAGAATGTTGGTGTATCTTAACTGAAAATGTAAAAGATCAGAATTAATAGATTTAAGAGAAATAGGATGACAGAAAGAAAAGCTAAAGAAGAATATATAGAATGGGAGAAAAATTATTCCAAATAACAGAATTAGAATAGCCTCTGGAACAATTGTTGTGACATAACATAGCTCAAATACTAGAAAATATACTGAATATATTAAGGCAAGACAGACAGTCTTTCCTACTCCAAACTTGAATACTGATGCCTGTGTTGAATTGACTTCTGAGCCTGTCCTTGAATGATATTCTAGTCACAGGCTTGGTTGCACCACTTTGTCAAAAAATCAAGTGTTAACTACTTGATTTTGAAAAGTTTTATTAGATGTTAACATAAACTTTCAAATTACTGGAAAGCTGATATTAAATATTGCCAAATCAGAAAGTCTTAATACGTATGTTTAGGATGTCGTCTGATAACTATTGTGCTTGATCTTTAGGTCCATTGATTACACAACAAGGAGTTTTACTTGCAAGCGTAAGGTGCTTAGAAAAATGAAGGCCATGGTTTCCATTCAGTCTCCTAAAAACTAACTTTAGGTATGTCAGACAGACTTCTCAGGCTGAAATGTGGCTGTCTTTAGGCAAGTCTTCAAGCCACCAATAGCTCTCACACAGCTTGCTGAAGTAGAAGTGAGCAGTTTTTATTTTCACCCTAGTTGCAAAATTGTCAAAAATGTAACTAGATATTAGGGGATCAGTGTTTGTGCAATGTAGCAACACATAGAAACAAGTTTATTTTCCCTATTTCTGTTTCTTCCTCAGAACTGGGAGAAGGGAAAGTCTCCCATCTTAAAACACAAAAGAGTTTGCAGAACAGACTGGCAGCATGAAGAAATTAGCTCTTTAAACCAGAGAACTGATCTTCAGGCAATATCATGTTCTATAATCTCTCTTTACTGGTTATGTTAACAAAGGAGTTGTATAGTACAGCAAGTGTAACTCGGCTTTTTCTTTGTCAAGCCATTAAACTATGTCTTACATGGAGAGTGAAAAGGAAATTATGCAGCTCATACTCATCTACTCTGGCCCAAATAATGTATTCAATACAAGGTTTATGCAGAGAGCCTGTCTTTCTTATGATGTAAATGAAATTAGTTATTTTTCTTTAGTCCTTTGGATTTGAAGCATTTATTTCCCTAATGCATTAAGAAATCTCTGTGCTGACAGGGGAACTAAACTGTAAGCTACCATCAGTGATCAAAATACTGACATAAACTGAACATATATTTAAAACAATGAACATATTTAATTTCCATTAAATGTATGTATTTAATGTGACAAGCTTACTGTGACATACTTAAAGCTATTCCTATGCTTCAAAGATTTCAAATACAATGTTGAATGGTGATCTGCCTTGATCAAGATACAAGGTACTATTTGTTGCTCTTTCATCCATGTGTCAATCTAAACTGTACATACTTGACGACTTCCTACGGCAAGGACTCTTTTGGAGTGAGTGGAACTCCCAATTACTGTTCATACTGTCACAATCTGGTTCAAAGGGCTCAGAGTCACATATCAGCTTGTCCATGAGAATGCTGAGTGCTAGTCCTGTCAGTCCACAGCAAAGAGAAGGTGAGATAAGTGAAATTAAATATTTTCCAGATACTATTCTCCTGCGCCTGCCCTACAGAGGTGTTCTGTTGAGCCCTTGGTGTTACAACAGTTCAAAGTCCTTTGCTTCCACTGTGTTGTAAGTATTCACTGCAAGGGCTGGAATTGCCACTCATGGCTGCTGAAGGGTACCCAGCTAGCTTTGATTTATTACAAGGCTTTCAAAAAGCATGTTAAAATTCACTTGCTGAATGTTCAGCTTCTCTTCTTGTTGAAAAGCAGAAGCTGTAATCATAAATAATAGTACCTTAATCTATTAGTGGTCTTACTAACAGTTGCACAGAACACTTAATAATGAAATAACATTTTAAGCTATAAATACTAAATCAAGATGGAAACAGATTGTCTTATACCTCAATATAAATTGCAGATACAATACAACCTAAAATTCAAGCTGAGATTTAAGATGATTCCCAGATACTTAAATTCCAAGGCATAATTTAATATGGGTCTAGCTAAAGTACTAATGTTTAATTGCTCCTTACAAGAGCTCTTTCAACAGAAGACTTGATTATGCCTAAACCAGGCCAGAATGATATTAAAATCATACTGCAGAGCAATATAAATTTGACCTATCACTGATGCAGCTCCATAAAGAATGGCACCATCTTCGTGGAGAACCATTCATTTATATTTTATTTCTATTTTGTACAAACTTGATAGCTTCAAGGAAATAAGCTCTCAGAAAGAGCAGTTGATATACTGAAAGCCTGAGAATTTGTTTAATCAATGTATTTTCTTTGTAATTAGGTAACATGAAAATGAGCAACCTTGAATATCTATTATGCAGATAGTCCCTTTTAACAAAACTTTGCAACATTCAGTTATATTTTGGTATGTTTGAGCTGGGTCAAGACAGTAATCACAACTCAGCAATAAGTAGGGTCTGAGTGGATCTCAGGAGATCATAAACTGTACCCCACTTCCTTAGACAGAAAGCACTTGTACCTTCAACATTCACAAAGAGTGAGGATTAACCCGCTACCACCACATCCCCAGGAAACGTGTGGATTTATCATCCTTACTGGACACTTAGAAAAACCTGTTCAAACTAAGCATTTCTTGTTGAAGTTTAAACCTACTTCTTGTCCAAATGTCCCTAAGGATAAATTTTCTTCCCTAAGGATAAACTATTTTCTTCCCTGGATCATTTTGAAAATTTTTGCCAAAGTCTCCTTCTCTCCAGGCTTTCTTAGACTAAAAACCTCAACTTTTCCACTCCTTTATTTTTCAACTTCTAACGAGATTGTCTGGACTTGTTTGGACCCCCTATCAATTTGAATCCTACTGCGCATGGGTAAAGCTGAGGTTCTGTCAATTCCAGCCATGGCGGACAGTTCACTTCTCATATTTTGCATACCAGAGACAACTCAACATACCGCCTGGTGTGTTCTTTTCCTTTTTCAAAAGAAGGATACTGTTGACTAATGCTGAGTGTGTTGTTCCCAGATCTTTTTTGGAAATGTTGCTGAACAAGTTCCTCATCATTTGTTTGCACAGTTGATTATTTTTGCCCAAGGGCAATATTTTGCAGTTGGTTTTGATTAATTTCTTACATTTTTCTTTTCCAAGCTGCTTCTCCATTTGTCAAAGTTGCTTTGGTTTGTAACACTGTACCCCAGTAAACTCACTGCTACACATCATGATGCTATGAGTAAAGATCAACTGTATGCTCTGGTCTTTTATCCAGGCTATTAATGAAAACATTGAACACATTCATAACCAAAATAGACCTTTGAGGAACCAATTCTTTACATACCTTCACCAAATCTGACAACTACTCTCTTAGTGTATTTATCACTCAGTTTTACAACTGTTCTGTGTTAATTAAATAAATTATGATATCTTGTCTAAATAATGTAAAAAACAGTGTCAAAAAACCTTACGAAAGTTATCTACTGCTATGCTCTATTTGTGTAGCCAATTACCACAAAGAGAAATATAGGAATTATAAAAATAGCAATTGAAAATTAAATATCCTATGGAATCTCAACATTCACTTATTTATTGTAACTCTCTCTTTTCTGCCCCTTCCCATTCCTGCCTATTTTACAAGGCAATTTCACCCTTTTTTTTTTTTAATATATTTCTTCTGCCTTAAAGTGATACAATTTTTTCTGCGTGACAACAGGACTGGAAGAGGCCTAAGGTGGGAGTGCTTTTCTCTGGTCCATGGAGCACCTTTCACAGAAGGACTGAACTCAGTGTCTAGGGAAATACATGAGTGGCCCAAGCAGGAGATTCCAAGTCATTCCATTCTAAGTCTGTTCTGTAATGTTATGCTATGTACAGCCATTTTGGATGCTATAGGGTTAGAGGACCTTGCTGATATACAGGAGAACACAAAAGGTCCAAAAGAAAGCTAATTTTTTTAGATAACATGCTTCCGGAACCTACTCCCAGTAGCCTTCTGGTCATAAGCAATTAGGATCCGTAGGCTTTCTACTCATAAAATGAAGATTTTTTTTACACCCTGAACCTCACTTTGTCTTGAAAGTGAGTAACTGGGACAGGTTATGTAACGAGAGGCTATCCCATGTTTATGCATACAGCCTGCTCCATGTCTCCCAGGAGATGGATGGAGGCACACATCACCCAGCCAAGCAATAGGATGGGGACTGAATGTACAGCTTGCAAAAACTTCTAGATATAGAACATCTTTCATTCCCTTTTCCTGCCCAAGGAAAAGAGACTATTCTGGGTATGGAATACAATGAAGAAGACAGAATAAGAGAGGCCCCATGAGAATCCACATGCCCCAGAAAGGAACAAAACTCAAGCAAGCTAATAGAATACCCACAGGAATTTCCATCTTCTGACAGTGCCTAGATGCACCTCAGCTGGAGCTAAAACCATCCTTTTAATCCTTCCTAAACCAAAAATCATGGTGCTTCCCCAGGCAACAATAATCTACTTGTATTATCAATTATCATGGTACTGTACTTATCTGGAATTGATGCCATATGCAAATCATTCCATTACTTACCCTTTGAAACCAAGGTAAGAACCTGAAATGACACTATGCAAAGGATCCAAAGTTCATAGTAGATCAGTTCATAGTAGAATTCTGCCTAAGAAGGAGTTTTGGGCTCCAGAAGAAGAGCTCTATGCAAGACCTCCCAGGTATGGAAGACTGAAAAAACCAAAACACAAACAAACAAAAAAACAACTGCCCAAAAAAAAAATCAAACCACCACCACCACCATGACTCACCAAAACAAAGAAAAAGAATACAATATTTTAAAATTACTATTTAGCTCAATGTAGTGTAATTCTACAGTATAATGGAAAAAAAACTTGGGATGGACAGTATCTCCCAACCTGGGGGGTTGTTTCATAACTTTTCAATTTCTTAAAATATTGAGAAAAGTATTAAATCAAAAGGATTTTTCCCCCTAGACATGTATCATTTGGAGGAATATTCTGCAGCAGACTGTGACTTCTGACCTGAATCCAGCAGAAAATCAGCAAGTCCATAAAGATGAACCTGGACACATCCAGTCTGAAAACAAGATCAAAGTCAGGGCTGCAGAGTTAGTTTCTTAATTAAGGCAATTTGAGTAAAAATAACGAAGGCGGAAGTCACATTTCTGCAAAAGCAATTTGGCAGAAGGGCTAGCCCTCTTCTTTATAGTACTTCAGATGAAAAAGGAAGACGCTATTAGTTGCTTTCTTTGTTAAGTGTTTGAATTGAAACCTTGGTGCCACTCGTTTACTATTTGCCAGTAGCGCTGAGTGAGTAATTCTCTGCCTGTAATTTCTTCGACTAAATTAGCCTCTTTTTCTTCTCATGGAATATCCATCAGCAGATCATGATTTTCTCATTTAAACGTACTCAACAAATAAGTCTGAATTTTTCCCTGCAAACAGATTGCAAATATTTGAAATTCAAGCTGCATCATTTATTTAGGATTGGTAAATCAGGTCACACTGTTTGTTCTCTCCAACTGAAGTAGTGTGAGGAACACTACTTCCTGTGCACAGAGTTGTGTGTTCCTCCTCAAAATCAGACTTCCATAAATGCTCGTGGGAAACAAAATTTGCATTATTTCTTTTTATACACCTTTCTGCTAAACCTAAATCTCAATTGATTGTTCTTTCACCAAAAAGCGAATTCGAATGGATTCTGTTTGACTATGGGCAAAGAGAATTAATTTAAGAATTGTAATGATTAATTGTGGATTTTTTTTTGTATTATTCATGACATGTTTGTTTATTTACAAAGAATGAATTAGATAAAAAAGGCCTTCAGTCCTTAAAACATCCTTACAAAAGACAGAAAAATACCAAAATAACAAAAAATATTAAAAAAAATATTTCCAGTATTCAAAGAGGGGAATGCTGAATCATACAGAAAATTTGGCAAGAGCAGAGAAACAGGAAAATCCATCACTCAATTTTGCATCATTAATCAAAAAACACACTTTAACAAGCCATGAATAAGCTCCAATCTACAGTTTTTGTTTTCTTTCCACAGAGCAACAGGATTCTGGTTAAGGAGGTTCCTTGTGGACGATAATTGCTATGCTGTTTGCAAATGTTGGTATAATTTGGAAGTGTAAAATTATTGTCACATGATGGTACCATGGATTCAGCTAGTCCACTGTTGAACAGAGAACAGGCAAAAAAAATAAAAGAATATTCCAAAATGTGGTCATTTATTTTTATGGGGATTTAATTATCATAAATATAAGCATGTATTTTCTCTCTAAGTATTTTGATATTTTAGAGAAACAGATAGATTTTCTGGGAGAGAACTGGGGAGGAAAGGAGTGATTATACACAGATAGTGAATGACATCATGGAAAAGCTCATAAATAAGTAAAATAAGCAGGAACACACACAGGGCAGCTGTCCTAGTTCCCAGCTTCTCAGATGTCTCTTTCCTACAGGCCTTCTCTCCCTCTTTCCTCCTCCTGACCAAGGTCAGCTCCTTCCTTTACCTTTAAAGCAGCCATTGCTTAGCCATCTGACAGGGGAGCCTAAACAAGATCTTAAATAAGCAAAGGCAAACCTGACACGTCTCCCTTACAGCCATGAGGGTAGACAGACTCTCCAGTAACTGTGCCAGGCACATAAAACCCATGTAGAATATACTTTTCAAAATTATAGTCATCAGGAACAGTCAGCTTGCTCTACCAAAATGCTGACCTGATGTAGACACCCGTGATATAATGGTATGCAATAAAGGTAGGCATTTCAGCACCCTTCACTCTGAATTCCATTGGCCAAAAAAATATTCAAGTAAAAAATTATAGTTCTTAATCAGTTCTTAGGCACAAAATCTGTCCCATCCCTCAGACGTGAACAATCTTGACTTGTTGATGTCACTCAGGCTCTGTGCAGCTTAAGCCACTCATCCAGACAGAGACCATTTCACGGCCTTTGTCTTTCTGGATATTTATTAAAAAGTTGCTACTTAGCTGTTGGCACATATTATATTTCAAAACTGTCCCATTCTGAAGAACCAAAACTATCCCGACTCCCGAAGCACCAACACAAATACTGAAAAAACCTCACCCCTATGCAACACCAAAGCAATTATCTAAATGTAAGTACCTTAATGAGCACTATCCCAAACAGGGGTTCAGAATAACATATAGGTTAATAACAATAATAATAATAATAATAATAAAAAATGCAATATTTTTGCAAGTTATCTAAATAGGACAGCTTTGTTCCTAAAATAAATCAATAAATAAATAAATACATTAAATGAAATGTCAGGTTTCTATCTGCCTATAATATTAAAAAAAATATCCACAGAACTGCAAATAAAGACACAGAAAGTCACAATGGAAACATATATATATATCTCAACATATATCAACACATCTATATCTATAGATCTATATCTATCTATCAATCTATATATATCTCTATCTATCTATCTCAGCATTTCTGGCTTTCACATGTTTTTGCATAATGATAGGGCTAATATAACGTAACAAATCCTAAACTGTTTTCACAAGGAGTGGAAAAAAGATGTGTAAAAGTATGCTCTGTCTTGCTTCCTTCTGTTCACAATGTATCTAAATACAACAAATGGTGTTCTTGCTCTTTCTGTCTGTTTCTCAATCTGTTTGGAAAGTAGCCATCATTCTGCAGCCAACCATAATATTTGACACTTCCTGACATCATGAAAGCCACCATCTGTCTATCATTGAAGCCCTGTACTTTTTAAAGACTGCTTGGCCTGATCTTTAATGAAGCTTTACTGTGAATGCACAGATCAGTTTAGATAGAAAACTGGGAAAGTCTGACAAAAAGACAGTGCAAAATCTTTTAGTTAGTTTCAGACACAAAACAAAAGGGATATGAAGACCTTCTTGCAGTTACCAAAGAAAAAGTTCAGTTCTCTTTCAGTAAGTACAAGGTCCAAATTCATCATGGAAAGTTTGGAGCATAAAACTGAATTCAGACAAAAATTCAAAATTATCCAAAAAGTGGTTTTCCCTCGTTCACCTAACTGCTGTTTTGAAAGATAAATATAGATGCACTTCCAGCATTTGTAAGAGGCATAAAGTATAGAATATGCTCTTCAATGGAAATCATCATGCAATTTTATATTTAGGGATTGTGACTATTTTCAAACATCCAAAAAGCGGGTTTTCTATGGTTTTGGTTTGATATATAAATTTTAAAGACTCTTAAATACCAAAAAGATAGAAATCTCTGTTTTGTAAATATATGCTAGAAGGAAAGCATAGGCTTTTTTTTCCCCTATCATACATATCTTATCAGGGAAATTTATTCCCTGTGATATTTTAAGGCATGTGTTTCTACCATAATTTTTTGCACAAAACAGTGACTCAAGGTGTAACAGTTCTACTTGCTTTACTTAGAACAGATTTGGATGCAAACCTTTAGAAATCTGACCTGGAAAACCATGGCCTTTTAATACCCTATGCTCTGTTTCCTTCATCTAAAAATTAATTCAAGTGTCTCCACATGGCTACAGAGGCAGAATTTCCCATGCAGCCTTCAAATCTGCTATACCCCTACTGATCTACAGCTCCAACACAAACCAGTTCATGGATGGAGGGACAAGACCCTTGTCCCCTTTGGCTACCACTGCTCCTCTCCTCCTCCACTACCGGTCTGCCCTCCCTTTTACTGGTGCTGAGAATGGAGATGAAGCATTTCCTGTGCTTTTCTCAGCACGGCGCCAGTAAACGTGGCTGGTCCTTCAGCAAACAATTCAGGTCAGGAGAGCACACTGTGCACAAGCCATGCAGGGGCTAAGTGCCCTGCAACCACAACCAGCCTCACAGGGTGACAGGGAAGAAGCAGTGTTCAACAGCCCAGAAAGCTGCTTGAGGTCTCAGAAAGAGCTTCTAGAAAAGAGCTGCAGTGCACTTCTCACCACTACTACCTCTGCAAGACATCTCTGCTAAGGTTGAAATTAATGGGCGTGAGGGCATAAAAGGGAAATTACTTTCTTCTTGACAATAGATGGCAATTATAAGAATTATTATTTTCACTTTGGTAATTATCTCAGAGCCAGCCACAATCATTCCCAAAGCAAAAATTGAAATGTGGTCCTGAATTTTGCAGTAAGAACAACATGGTCTGAGTATCTCTCCAAATCCCATTTTCAACCCCATTCCTATCAATTTTTGCACCCTCCCACCCAATGCCACAGTGCCTGGAGCTTGTCCCCCAGTCCCCTGCCAACATTATTCACCCTATATTTCCTGCCATACCATCCCAAGCCACAGCTGCAGGAATGGATCTGCACATGTAATAGGTTTGCCTGGCAAAGTTTTGACAGTTGGGAGGCTACAGGGAGTGGCTTCTATGACAAGCCACAGAAGCTTCCCTCGTGTCCAACTGAGCCACCTGGTTCCAAGACAGACCCAGTATTGGCAAAGGCTGAGCCCATCACCAGTGGTGGTAGTGTCTCTGGGATAATGTATTCAAGAAGTGGGGGAAAAAGAGCTTTTCTGTTGCTTGTTTGGAATATATGGCCACCAGGATTTTCTCTTTCTCCTTCTCTTCTTTCTCCATTACCATGACACCTGAATTTCTCAATCTTTCATTAATTTACCCAAACAATGCTCCTGAGAGGCTGGGAAGTGCTGTTGCCCTGTATCATGATACTATACTGATGGCAGAAAGGCAATGAATTTGCCCAGCACAATGCCAACCGTCAGTAGCAGAGCAGGAATCTGAGCACAGCTTTCCTGAGTCCTAGGCTAATTTCCTCATCACTAGTTCCCATGGAGTCTTCCTGTTCACTAATCTTTATTGTTTTATCAGCATCTTCAGGTTTACTGCTTTAAAGAACTATATATTATGATTTTAATAATCAGGTTTTTTCCATAGATATTTTTATCCTTTCACAGCTTTTTCTGCTACATATTTTTCGGTTTATAAAAAATGGCATCTTCTAAAAATATTCTCTTGCTTTCCACACAAATATAGAGCATTGGAAGTTGATTTGGTTGATTGGAAGATTTCACTTAAAGCAAAAGTGGAGCTGGTTTAGAGCACAATAGGCATCAGAGTGATCATTTGTTCTAAACTAAATATCCTATGAAGTACAGGTGCAACCTCACACTGTGGAGAAAGGAGGGTTTAATTTAAATATGTGTATTAAAAGTTTTAGAAGAGTAAGCTACCCGAAAAAATTATGCATATTGGTTAAATAAAGAATAAATTATTTGGAGCAGCTGTTCTGGTTAGAACAATATTTTTTAATACTGATTACAAACCCCTTAGTTTGTTTTGTGTGCCCAAAACCAGGGCAGTCTAATCAGTATCAGTTCAAGACCATTTTGTGCCAAAATGTATGAGGACTAACAAAGTTGGTCAAGGCCAAGAACATCTAGGATGACAATAATATATGTTTTTGGTATGCCCTTGGTCACCAATTTTTTTCGAGTTATTCTCCTATGCACTCTTACCATAGGAAAAATAAAAGGCAAGCCAAACAACCCCTACTGCAAATAAGGATTGAAAGGTTGATGTATTCAGCCTTTGAATCCTGAGGCAGTGAAAAAATTATATTCAGTAAGTAATGGATGCCATTCTTTCATTTTAAAAGAATTTTAAAGAAAATTCAGAACACAGCTCTGCTGAAATAATGTTGCATGCCAGTAGAGATAGCAAACCTTCTTGTATAAAGTTCTATATCCTGTCTACTACCAGATGCAGCACAAGACTTTTCTGCTGGCATATTTTTCAGATTAAATGAATAATTATAGAGATGGATAGGATGGAAAGTCAGGAGATCTGGGTTAAATCCTACAGCTGCCACCTACTTTTGCATGACCATGTGCTGAATGCTGAAAATCTCCTTCATTCTCTCAGACAGGGATGCTGATACTTCTTTTTCTCTCTTACTTTGACTATCATGTTTCTTTAGAGTATAAAGCCCTTACAGCAAAGACTGCTTCTCCGGTATCAAATCATTGTATCTTTGGTAGGATATGTTATACACAGTTGTAAGATAAATAATCATGTTTCAGTTCCTAACTCAACATTCATAAACAGGGAAATTGTAGTTAACTCCTGAGAAGATTAATTTGAATGGATTATGAGAAAGGTTAAAATGACAACACAGCGACTTGGGCTAGTCCTTTTAGGTGGAAATGTGTTGTCTTTAATGTCTGTAACTACATCTCTTAGTAAGTGCTGAAAAGATCTTTAACATGAAAAATACATCTAGCACCATCTTCATTTATACCTAAAGTTTCAGTTCTAGAACTCTTTCCTCAACTAAGGAGAGTAAAGAAAGAAAGGAAGGGAGGAGGCCCTATTGAAAGTTAAATTATTTCATGCTGTCTGAGTACTTTCTGGAGTTCATCCAGTCCTGAAGAATTGCTC
Source organism: Corvus kubaryi (assembly GCF_017639235.1). Taxonomy (NCBI): domain Eukaryota; kingdom Metazoa; phylum Chordata; class Aves; order Passeriformes; family Corvidae; genus Corvus; species Corvus kubaryi. Next base: position 30,933,552 of record NW_024581137.1, on the reverse strand, counting down.
TTCAGTTTGGTCCTGCAATTCTACTTCACTGCGGTCAGACGATGAATCAATTCTTATGCTCTTTCTGTCCATTGTCTGTTTTTCTTCCTTTCTCCATGTAATTAAACATGCCGAAGACTCTTCTATTAGCTCCCTAGAATGGATTTAAGAGATAATTGACCTGACCCACAAAATGGTAAGGAAATTTTATGTATAACGCAGCTATCTTCACTTTGCCTGAACATTCACTACGATCTGGAGATGCTGCCAGCCTGGTGCTTCAAAGGATCAGGCCCATAAAATGCTCAGTAGTTTGTATTTATGCAACAGAAGCTACATCCTGAGTTAGCTAATCTGCTGTATTCCCCATGGATGCAACCCAGCATCAGCTACGTTTGCTATCTCTATTCCTGTTTAAAGGTGTCAGCCTAAATTCAAGCAGCTGTCAGCTACCTAGTGGGCTTGGCTCTTTTCTAGTAGTTAATTGTGCAGACACCATTGATTGGGGTTGTAGGCCAGTTGCGCAGGTTCTGCTTCGCAGGAAAACAAAGAGGAAGAAAGAGAGGAAAATAAATCCATTCATTAGATGTATGCCAGACATAACAAATATAACCCCAAAGCTATTTGTAAAATTAGCTAAGCATACATGCTTAATGTGCAGATTATTTTCCATATCTTGATCGTGCTATGGCCAAGATACACTGCAGAAACAGAAATGAGATGTTAGCAGTTTCTTTTCAATCTTGTTTCTGATTTCAGTAATTTTATTTTATAATCTTCTGAGGAGACAAAAGTCTTTCAGAGAAAATCAGATTCATAAAGTTTGTTGGCCAGAAGGGAATATTAGTACAACCTTTGTAAAACACAAGCCAATTCACCCTGTTAAATCTGTATCAAATTCAACAGTGAGCTAATGTCTGATCATGGCAACGATTCCATAAACATCTAATAATTTTCAAAGCCACAAAATGGAAAGCATACAACACAGAGTGAAACGAAATCTAGACTTTTTCCAGAAACTTTCTAAACAGATTTACGTTCCCAGCAAGATACAAAATATTTTAATCATTTTTCCCTGCTAGTGTAGATGTGTGAGACGTACTCTCTTCTTATACGGCATGAATGAAAGACTTTTATATGGAAATAAGGGAACCCTCCGCATCTTTACTGAGGTTGTAGCCAGTATAGCTTAACAGACCAGCCATTTGGGGTTCTGCTTTCACATCCTGGCATAGGTTTGAGTGAAGGTTTAAGGTACTGAAGTTTTAAGGATATTGTTCTGTTAATATGCAGTGCAAAGTTTTTTAGCACTTATTCTAAAAGCCATATCATAGAAACAAGCTCTTTTTTTGCCTTTTGTTGCCTACTGTAAAATAAATATGTACAGACATGTATGTGTCTATGTGAAAACTGAATCCTAACTTAAAATGCTCAGCCATGAAGGATCACAACATTTCTTGCTTTCATAAAGTATAACATACACATTTGACAAAAATTCATTGCAAAGAAGTGGAATACCCCTTCAAAATCACTGGCCCTCTGTGGGATGTCACTCTTTTCTCAGATGTGACAGACAGAAGTCAAATACACCTGATGTGCTTTGGGGACTTAAATCCAATAGCACCGAAATGGATAAGGCAATGATCTGAATGGTGACTTGAAGAATGGGGGAGTTGTTAAATAGATCAAGCTCAGCAACAAGATTCATCTCACTCTTCCTCCTCTCACTTTTACTAGTGCTGACTTCCCTAATTTTTCTTCTCTGGTGACCCTTAACGTGTTCAGTTGTGATGCCTCCAGAAGGGCCTTAACCTGTATCATTTTCCACTACCATCACTCACTTGTTTTCTGCAGAAGAGTAGTTCTGATGCAGATTTATCAATATCCAGACATCAGTATCAGAGCATAGAGTTTGCTTCTAGAAAGATTCAGAGGACTTTCAATGTCCAAAAATTTTAGTAAACTGAAATTTCCTGTCCTTAAAAGCTGACTAAGCCAAAAGAAAAAGGTGAAACCAGCTTAAAGGATCTGAGAATCTTATTCCTCCCCCATCCCTGTTCTTTTCCATTTCCCCTGGAGAGGAATATGACATTTGTTTTGGTACACACAGAATCTTTTTGAAAATCTGACTGATTGCATATTGAGCTTTGTGTGCAACCACTTTGATTTGAAAGAAACTGCATTTTCCAAAATAAAGCAAGGAGCGCTGAGAAGGGAGAGACACAGCTGTATGAAGCTCCATGTCCCAGCAGTGGGTGTGTCAGGTCCCCCCCACTCCTCCAGATGCTTGTTGCTTAGCTTCTGTGCTTTCAGCACAACTTTAGAAGAGTTTCTATCTCATGGTTTCTGACTCTGCCTAGCAACATTTAAAAGATTTTTTTCTGTCTGGAATTTTGTCTGTGAATCTTTTCAAAGACCATATTTGTGGTGATACATGCTATCAGGCAGAATTAGCAAAATTTTGCCTGACGCAGGCAAACAATATTTGAGCTAGTTTGTGGCATCAGGAAGAACACCCACAAAGAAAGTGCCATTTTTTGAATTGTCTAAACTATCCTTTTCAATCTATAGGCAATTGGCACCTAGGCCTCTTGAGAATGGCGTCCCACCTTTGTGGTGGGCACACTGCCACCCTAGCAGATGGTCATGAGTGTTGGCATGCTGAGAATCAGTATGTGCATCACGTTTGAGTACAATAGGTCAGACTCTCATCCAAGTATGTGGGAATGAGAGTGTCTGTGCTGAGCTTCTGTGCCAATGGTTAAAGGAATATACCATCATTAAACTAGCTGAAGGAGAAGATTCATTTTTTCAAAATTAAGTCACGTTCTCTAGAGTTAGTTGGGAGAAGCATTTCTGCTGCAGTTCTCTGGTTGCTGGATCACTGAGAGAAGGCAGAATGCATGTATGTGTACATGCACACAGATAGCCCAGCCAGGGAGACACCTTCTTGTTTCAACAAAGATGTATTTTTGCCCTATTTGGTACCCCTGATGAATGGCTCATCTAGGTACAAAAGCCAGATCCATAGGAGCCAGCATATAATTTGAGCTCAATAGATCCCTAAGAGCACTACAGTATTTGGCATGAAATTTGCATATGGAGCCCTTGAAGGGCCTTTCCCATCCTGGAACCAATGGGGTCTAATTTTGATTCAGTAATGACAAAAAAAGCACCTTGCTGACATAACAGAATGGACTTGTTCAAGCCCCTTTTTTCAATCACATTTAGATCACAGTAAACATGATAACAGTAGGCATGCTTCCTTCACTACCTTCTACCTAAATTGTAAAAATTCTTCCCAAGTAGTGTGGAGGCTCAGGCATTTAGACTGAATTGTCTTGTCACAACCTCTTTTACTGTAAACTGTGGTAGGAAATAAGACTGCCGTTGTCTGTCAATGGCTTCTCCAGCAAAGGAAGAGCAAGCCAGGAGCATCTGGTTCTCTAGAGAGATGATGACCACTCAGATTTATTGATATTCTTTGGCCTTATGCATTTGGAACTACATCACAAGATGCACTGCAATTCATCAAATTTCTTCCCTATGTCACTGAATATTCTGTTTGTGCTTCCAAATATCACTCTTATTGGAAATGTAGACAGTTTAGTCCAAACTAAATAGATACTCCTGTTGTCATCAATTTTAAGTAGACATATTGAAGAGGTTTTCTTTTTCTGGACAGTGAACAAAACCACCTATTTCTTACCTAATGTATAATCACTGTATGATATTTTAAAATTAGCTTTATGATGCCATCAGGAAGAATAATTATGAAACTTTTTCACTACCCTACTAGTCATTCTTGAGAAAAAGAGAGACTGACTATAATGATTTAGTGAGCAATTGACATAGAAGAGCCAGAATTATATTTCAGATTTTATGTCACTTGAAATTATTTGAATTATTAAAAATAATCATTAACATCATCAGCTAAAATCAAATAAATGCAAAAGGACTCAAGTCCATTTCCAATATTTGAACTCTTTGAATCCATTCCCTGGAGGAAGCTCTGTTAATAAAAATTATCAAAATATTTTAGATTGGGAAGAAGTATATCCTGGATTAAAGCCAATAATAATTAGTTTTATAACAGTACACCAACTACATCTTATATAGGTAAATCAGTTGTCCTTGTATCACCAAAAAACTACCAAACTTTGATGGCACAATTTCCAAAGCTACCCATGAGGGTTCAGTAGATTACCTAAGTTGTTTTCATTTTAATTTTGAAAATTTCCCCTATATCCTCAAGTTACCAATAATAGCTAGATAGGGCTCAGAATCACAGAACCATCAAGGTTTGGAAGAGATCCTAAAGGTCATTTAGTCTAACCTTCAACCCAGCACCACTATAATCAGCCCTAAACAATATCTCTGAGTGCCCCATCCAGACACTTGAAGTCTTCCAGACATAATGACTCCACCACCTCCCTGGGCAACCTGTTCCAATGTCTAATCACTCTTTCGGAGAATTTTTTTCTAAAAACTGATCTGTACTTCCCCTGGTGCAACATTTCCTGTCATCCTTTCCCTTGAGACATGGCAGAAGACACCGACCCCCACCTGGTTACAACCTTCTTTCACAGAGTTGTAGAGAACGACGAGGTCCCCCCAAGCCTCATTTTCTCCAGACTAAACAACCGCAGCTCCTTCAGCCGCTCCTCACAGGAGAGGCTTTCTAGACCCTTCACAAACTCCATTGCCCTTCTCTGGACACACTCACTGTTCTTTCTGAAGTGAGAGACCCAAAACTGATAAGGGAATTTGAGATGCACTCTCACCAGTGCCAAGAACAGAAGGACAACCCCTGCCCTGGTCCGGCTGGCCACACTATTTTTGATACAGGCCAAGATGCCACTGGCCTTCTTGGCTACCTGGACACACAGCTGGCTCTTATTCAGCTGGCTACCTACATCTGCTACTCATCCTACTGTGTCTGCTTAGAGCAATAGGAACACAGTTCCTAAGTGGCCTCCCATATTTCTCATAAAAAGGAAAAAAAGAAAGCAGAGAAACTAGTCACCATTAACACCTATACTTATTCATCTCTATGGTCTAACAACTTGATTAATAAAAGCTGCATAGGGATTCATAGGGAAGGAGAAGAAGTTTCTAAGTACATTATGCCTGCATTCAATGACAGGGAACTAATTATATTAAAAACCCAAGAAGCAATTACATCAAAAAATAATTAGCATTCCAACTACAACTATTGTTTGTAATAATATTACATATATAAACATACATATAATTTACAACCATATATAGTAATATAATTTGATACAGTAAAATATTAATATATTGTCTACCATCATATAATAAGTAGAATGCTAACCCATGGTAAATGGTCTCATAAAACTAACAAAATCACTAACTAAAAAAACTAACAAATGATTCAAACCATAGTGCAACACTAAAACATCAAATCCTTCCTTGAGAAGCTGAGAAGAGAATTCTTTTTCTGTGTTAATTATGTGATGGGTAGATTAACAGAATGAAAACTAAAAATCTTTTACTATATTATTTACTTAAGTCTTTGTATTTCAGATTTTACACAAGTGAAGAGCTCCATCTGGCCATTACAGCTTTAGTAGCGCTAGCTGTGCAATAATTGTTTCATCATTTCAAAATAAGAAGTAAAAGTAGAGTTAGAGGTACCACTACTTTGTCTCATATCAATGATTTGTTCATAGTCTTTCAAAAGATGACTGAATCTTAATTAATTTTTAAATAAATAAAATTTTCATTTCAATTATATTTTTAACAATATCTGCACTAGTTCAATACACAGCTTGAGTTGTTTTTTCTCTTTTCTTTAATATCTTTCCATGCCCTTGTAAATAATTGGTTTTTTACTTACAATAAACCAACAGAACAAGAGATGATAAGTCCTACCATGTCTTCTTGGGACTGTAAGTAACCCACCTCTCTGTTTCCTCCTGTGTCTTGAGAAAGAAAAATAGAGGAAGATAAATTCATATGGCTGGACCTTCCTGTTACTTCCTGAGCCTAGAAAAATGTGAGAAGTTCTGACAGTCTCTCTTTAGTGCCCTCAACAAGATTGCGGAGGAAAACATCTTGCTGAAGTGAAAAGAGTAATAGTAATATATTAAATATCCTTTTGTAAAACATTTTGAAAACTACTAGAAAGGCAGACCTCATACCTAGAAGGCCATTGCGCAACAGAACTTATTTTACAGAATAGCAACAAGGAACCTGAAGCTTCTGCTTTGGGAAGGACGATTCTCAAAGATGGCCATGACCACTGCACACTCTCCATAGATAGAAAGACAGATTCATCCTTGCATCAGTTTTCTGTTTGTGATTTTACTTTTCTGTTTTGCAAAGAGCCTCTGGATTGAATGAATCAGACCTTTTCTGCTGCCATTGGTGACGAAAAGAAAGATAATAAAACCATTTTTAAGCTGAGAGAGTAAAATTTGAAATTTTAGCAATGATAAAGGGGTTTTCTTTGTTTTCACAGACAGCTGTTATTACTACTTCATGTATTAAACTACATTATGCCATATCTCTTGCACATCTTTTTAACAAACATGTAAACCAACTTCTTATGTTAAGCAGCATAACAGTCAACATGCTTAGTTTTCTGTGAGAATTATCTACCCTCCATCCTTCCCCAGAACTGGACATCCTTCCTGCATGGCAGTCGTCCAAAGATTTAAAACAGCTAGGATAGTGACAGAATAGTAGAATGCATTATCAGAAAACATAGCCAACTTCATTAGTAAATTATTAAGTTAATTAATACATTTGCGTCCCTGGCTAATTTCCTTTTTTTTTCTCATTAAAGGTAATATCATACAACCTTCAGTTAAGCACATGACATTGTCATACTAAGTTCTGTAGATACACCCCAGGGCTATCACATTATGCACGAACAGACACCCAAGAATGACAGTGTCTGAGAGAAAGAAAAAAAAAGATATTTAAATGTATTCCCAGTGATTGCTGCCAGTAATGTGATAACTGACAAGATGCCTGTGCTGGTTTTGGCTGTAGTAGAGTTAATTTTCTAAATTACAGGATTTATAATCAAGTATATCAAAGAGTCAGCATTTTTTGTCTGTCATGCTTTTCTTACATTTTTCTGCTTCTGAAAGTTCTAATTCTCTTTCAAAGTTTTTTTTATAAAGAGTAGCATCAAAAAGGGTAATGTGAAATTTGAATTTTTTGATCAGAAATGTTATTACAAAAATAGTCATTCAAGATTCATCTTATCTGCCCTGTATGACTTAGTTAAATCTGTGGAGGATTCCACAATTAAGCACATTGTGTGGCAAACACATCTGACAGATATAGAGATATCTTTATACACCTTAAGGCAATCTGGCTCAAACAGCAGGTAAACTAGAGAAGATAAGTTCACCTAAACCTGTTGTGGGCTACACTTCTTCCAGCAGCATGACAAAATGTTATTGCAGAGCTTAGCTTTCTAGACTCCACCTGAAATGTGGAGGTACTCTCAGGCTGAACAAGTGATACTCAAAACCACAATGATAAATAAGGCATCTCATTGGCTAAGAAGATATTCCACTCACCCCAGGAGAGTAAGCCAGAGCACACATGCATGCTCTGCACTGAGAGTAGATTAAGATTGGATATTAAGAAGAAATTCTTTCCTGTGGGAGTAGTGAGGCACCAGAATAGGCTGTCCAGAGAAGTTGTTGACATCCCATTCCTGGAAATGTTCAAGGTCAAGTTGGATGGGCCTCTAAGCAACCTGATCCAGTGGAAGGTGTCCCTACCCATGGTAGTGGGGTTGGAACTAGATGATCTTTAAAGTTCCTTCCAACCCAAACCATTTTATGATTCTATGATGCCCAGCTCCCTGTATCATTTCTGAAGAAAGGCAGATGTGTTTATAAGTTTGGGTTACTTATACAACAAACTGAGTTACAGCAGCCCTCAGAATTGCCTATCTGGCAAAATTACTGAAAAGTCTATTCCTTTGTCATAGCACAGCCTATCTTTTTTCTAACACACCTATAAGTCAGTGAAATTGTGTTTCAGTTCCCTCAGCAGTCTTTAAGAGGTTTTTCATCTCCAGAAGCAAGACTCCATGCAGCACAGAAGACACCTGGGCAGCTGTGCTGCGTTGCTGGGGGCAGGCAGCCTTTCCATAGCTGCAGTCTGGCTCTGCTAGGCAGTGGTGGCCCTTGGTGGTCTCCAATGGTGCCTATCTGAGCAGAAGTTAAGGGCTTTTTCTCACAGTCTGGTCTCGTTTTTCTGTTTGTTTGTTATTCACCCAAACCATTTAATGTAACAAGGCATAAATAGTCCGGTGAACACAGGTCAAAATCCAGATCTCACATACACCGTGCCAAAGTCCTTAATCAATAAGCTAAGGATTTGCTGTCCCACTTATCTGTTTTGATTCTGGCCATCAGAGTTAGGCAGTGATGGAAAGTAGACTCTCTGACTCCTTCTTTTGAATTTAAGTATCTATGTTTTATCAGACAAAGTGGCCTTGCCTGTACAAATGTCATTAACTCCTCCCATTCATTGGGAGCTAGGATTTCTGTATGTGCCAATGATGCATACCAGCATCCCTGAAAAATGTTTGGCCTCTGGGTGCTTCTAAAAACCTGCCTGGTTCCCAGCGCAGGCAAAAGCAAATCTAACTTCCAAGGGCACAATCATTTATATAGAAAGAGTGAGGAATGAAAATCCACTGGAATTTTGTAGTAAATCCACCGGCTTCTGTGAAAGCACTGTGAAATTTATTCAAGTGACCAAGTTTCTTTTGTTTTATATGTATATACTTTATCTAAAGGAAAAAATTCATTATCCAGCACTTTTACATTATTTTTTCTGTCTTTCTTTTAAATACATTAACATTATTTTAAGGACTGGAATACAAAGAGGTGAGGGCAGTACACTGAAAAATCTGCAATATTGTGGGGCTGGTTTAGACATCATCTGATCAGTGTTAATTAGGAGTAACACTTCAGAAGTTCAGGAAGTCAAACTGACCTAAAACTGGTGCAAGGCTTCTGGCTGGAGATTTCTTACATATGAAATTACAGTTGTGGTCCTCTTCCTGGTTTACAAAAGTGCTGTGCATAAGGAGAGGTCAAAAATTTATGAAGTCAGTGACTGCCATATGAAGAGTTCAGTCACCAGGGCGAGAGCAACCTGACACTGTCTGATAATAAAGCTACAATTTCTCGGTATCCTAATGTCCTCTTCCTGAGCCCTTTGAAAAGAGTCATAATTTATCAGATCCAAGGTAATTAATAAATCAAAATTAAGATGGAGAGTATGACCCAGGGCATGAGTCTCTTGCAACTATTCTCACTATTGCTCATGCCAGGCATCTCTAACCCCTCACCTGGAGTCCCAAGAACTGAGCTAGATACCTAACCTCTCAGAGCCATTTACATGACAAATTAGGCACCACTAAAACATATCCTTAACAAAATCATATAGTGAAGGGAAGCTTCCTAAGGAGCTGGGAATCTCCTATGTCTAGCTAATAGGAAATGCCAATCATGTCTGTAATCCCTTCTCTTTCCTCTGGAATTTTGATTCTCTGATCTGAGCTGTGAGCAGACAGATACTCCTTTTCCACTTGGGACCCTCAGTCCCCAATGCTCTCCTGAAGGAAGCTTTACCAATTGCTCTTTGTGCAGAACTCATTGTTTTATTTCAAAAATAAATCCAAAGGAGGAGCCACATGTAATAGCTTGGCAGTTAGAGGCACTCCCTGAGGAGAGTGAAGGGGGACCGTGCTCTCTTCAGCCTGAGGGGGCATCAAATTAGCAGCTCCAGGAGCTGCTCCAGCCACCGAGCCCAAGGGGTGTCTCCTTCCTCCTGCCCCCCTGAGCAGCATGCGGCTGGCAGCAAAGTCATCGCATCTTCTGGGGCCAGCACTGAACAGTGAGGTCTGGCTGCGGCTAGCGGGTGGTGGCTGGCCATGATTTGCACTGCCAACTTGTTTTGCCTTCCTCACAAGGAGAATTTATACTACAACACCACTGTCCAACTGTCCTACTCCAGCAAGAACGCCTGTAAATATATTTTCTTTAGCAACAGTCAAACCTGATTCACCCAGTAGCATTGCAGAGAAAAATGTGGAAATATTAACATCTCCAAAACTGACAGATACCATCTGAACAGTAACACCTAACTGCTGTTAATAATTGTTAATGTGCCAGTACCATCTTCTTTCTAATATTGACCATTCTTTTTACTTTTGCCAAAATTATTTTTGCCTTTCAGCCTTCTTAACTTATGCAAGAGTTCTTTTAGGATACATCAGCATCTGAAATATTTCTTGTACAATGTTGAAATAGAAAGGAAGCACAACGCCCTGCTCTACTGTAAAACAGTTGGCAATTTTTTTCAGCAATAAACAGAATAACAGAATCTAGTGTTTTGCAATTAAATTGATACTACTACTTAAAAAAAATAAGCTAGCAAAAAAGGTAGCAATCTCTCAAGATTCCTCATATAATTCTTTTTATGTGCTGTATATTAACTCCTCCAAAGACTGATCTAACTACATTTCATCATATTCTCTATATTCATTCACTATGCATTATGTCACATCAAAGGTCAGAGTAACTTTTTTCCCTACTCAAGAATAGTAGATTCTAATATCAAATATGTTTTTCAAAGAAAAAGCAGATAATTAGTGGATAGGATAAGCAGAAATTTTATCTCTAGAGAATTCACTCCTCACAGATCTCTAATTAAAGCAGAAGAAATTGCATGATGTGCATATGCTGTTAAGTATTAGCACAAGCAAACCTTGAAGAGGGCTGGTACAAAGTGATATAGGATATTTTATTTGCTTGTTTCTCAACACTTCATGCAGACAGGACCTCTACTTTTGCTTCATCTGCTAATCAGCTTGTCTGGTTACAGGACGGTTTTTCGTTGGCATTATTAGTAATTATTTGCATTGCCTTGGTACTTATGAGATCTATTTACAAGCTGAAATTATGCTACTCCTGCCAAAAAAGCAGGCTCTGCTTCAGCAAGATTACAATTTAAGGATATGTCTATACTGTACAGGAGACTACTGCACATGATAAAATAATTTCATTTAAAGATATTTCAGATATTTTTTCTCTATTCTGCAGCTAGCACCATAAATATTATGGAGATGTACCTAAAGTATGGTAAGAAGCAAGAGATACAGACATATGGGGGAATACAAGGGAAAAATATTAGAGGATATTGGTCACTCATCTTGATAGGGGTCAAAGCACATGCACATCATAATTGCTGTCAGCTGCTCACTAATATTTATGGCCCCAAAGAAGAGGGTTTTAAGCAGGGAATGAAAAGATACGATAAAGTAGTTGTGTACATAGTAACAGGAAACTTTTCCCCAGGATGAAGACCAGGGGGAGAGAAAGTTCAGAGGTGACTGAAGATACACGAAGTGAATAGTGAAGACTCAGGTGTGAATAGGGGGATATGAAGGGTGGAGGCAGGGTCTGGAGAAATCATGAAGACAAGCAGTTCAGCCCCTACATAAAAAATGTGGAAAAAGATACAGAAAAAGGACAAATACTTTAAAGGATTGAAGAAAGAAGTTTAAAAAATTGTTGTAACATCATTTTACATGAGACCAGACTGTTGTAAAATTTGGACTAAGACATCCTACAGTATTACATTGTTTGTAGTTATTAAGTATCCACAAGATTTAGATTCACAGTGACCTTTAAGTTATATTAAGACTGGCTGAAACTACATCTACAGACAGGAGAGTGAGATTGGCAGCTCAAGAAGATAATTCATCTTCTACTCTAAGAGAGCTCATGTGAGTCTCCTTTTGACTAATAGACACAATCAAAATCTTTCTAAACACATTTGCAAATGACTGTGTTGAGTTACTTTTTTTTATTCCATTTTTTTATGCACCATCTCAGTTACATCCAGGCTTCCTGTCTCTTCCTGTTCTCTAAAGGTTATGAAGTTAATTTATCAAAGTGGTTTTAAACATGAAGTGGTAATGAATATTTACACACGCTATGTCTGTCTTTGATGAGATAAAATGTGAGGATTTATTAAACAATTTTCCAATTAAAGACAGTCTACAAAGAACAAAAGATAGATCATTGGGCAGAGTAAAGCAGCACAAGTGGAGATGTTAAGAGCTTATGAATTTAGGGAGTATTGACCTGTAACAATACACTACTTCTGAAAAATCCAGCACTGTTTTCTCAGACACTATTAACTTTTGCCATGCATTGCCCTTTCTGTGATTCTTGGTAGGTTTGTGCCCCATGATGCAAACTTCTTAGGAGGCTTCCATTCTGACATCTGTTGTAACCTCTGCATAGTTTTTCACATAAAAATGTACTTTCTTGCAGATCTGTAAGGTATAGCATGCCACACAAGGATGAGTAGAAAAATGGTATTAGTTTACCTGTGTTTGAGAGGAAGGGTGTTTTCTTTTGGTGATGGTGGTCATCACATACAGAGATGTCAAGAGCTGAATAAACAGTTTAACTTCCAAACAACTTGCTTTAGCGGCCACACAAAATCTAGGAAAAAGTGCTGTTAAGTCCTACATTATGTCTGGTTTATATATAAACAGAAATATATAGGACTCTTGGGTCCTCCCACTTATAAGGAAACCTGAGTAATGTCAGTATTCCTGAAAACCAGTGGGCAAATTTACAGAACCACTGTCAAGCTGGAAAGTTTGTTCAATACTTTTCCTTTTGTTATTCCATGGGTCCTAATTGCAAAGGGTCTGTCATTTCCCTACATAACTACCTTACATACAGTTCAGCTGCTCATAGGTATAGAGGAACAGAGAGTCTACACTCCTCTCTTTGAACTCCAAATTACACTCATGTTCAAGAAAATAATTACGTTACACAATTATCATTTACCCTGATCTAAAATATTTTTGTATTTTTTAACAAATGATGAAAAAATAATTTTGTCCTTGTCTTTCAGATCCAGCACAAGTGCTAGTTCACATTCCTGAACCTTTGAAATAAATCCATCAAGTACTGTGAAAATGAGTTATTTGTCAAACATCACTAACAAACTTATACAAGGGCCAAAAGACATCTGTATATTTTAATGGGGGGGGTGGGGGGTGGGGAGGGGAGGGCAGAAACCACATTTACTGTTCAAGTAAAATAAGCACTGAATAAAATCAGACTAGGTTCAGGTAGCCCAACTCATCTATGGCCGCTTAAAGTGTCAAAGCATGTTACCTCATACAGGAGACTTCTTGCTGGTGGGTAATCTACCACCTGTGTCTGAAGGCATAAGAACAGACTTAGCTGAGGAGTTATTAGGCATTGACAACATACTGCACATTACTGCTCTAACTCAACCCCCAACAACACAGTATAACAATTTCAAGACATGCTCTGTCTTCTCAGAAGATTATATAGCATGTCAAAAAAGAAAATAAACTGTGTTAAAATGGAACAAGAATTTTCTTCTGCAAAATGAACACCATCCAATTAGAATTTTTCTAAAATCAGCTGTTGGGTTTTTTTCCCTCTCCTTCCTCATTTCAGTCAAAAAAGGCAAAATCTCAGTGTCAACTTTGCACATACTGTCTGCAGCTGATGCAAATTAAACTTGTTATTAGCTTTGGATAAAGGAAATATATCTTGACAAATAAGTCAAGATATATTCACAACTGAGCTTGAATCTAGATGCACTGTTCTTAAGTATATGGGGTAGAGCACAAAATGAGGTTAAAATTTTTAAGGAGTAATTTATAGCAGAATGAACAGTTGATGTGATTTTACCTTCCAAAATACGAGGGTGATATTGAACTTTTGACTCAATGTGGCCAAAAGGAGTAGAATTGTTTTTACTGTTCTTGTCAGTGAGAAGCCAGTTGTCAGCCTATGTTTATATTAGTTATTAGTGCATAGATCCTAAAATGAATTGCTGCATTCAGAAATCTCTTATTGAGCAGGATTGATCCTTGCCGAAGGCCGAATAAAAAATATCCGTTTACCTGTGATGCAGTAATATTTTGATGTTTCAGACAGAACATATCCAGTCTGGTGAAATTTCGGCTGGAGCTTAGAGCCTGGTCCATGATGAGATTGCTAGCGTTTTGTGTCAGGCAACCCTCTGAAATCGGTTACATGACAGCTTTTCTTCTGTGGGACAAGTACAGGTTGCAACCATCATTGCAAATTTTTACAGTAAATTAAAGAGGCAGTTGGTCCTCAAAATATTTCACTTCCACTTTCTTTAATAAATTGCCTTTAATTCATTAGTATACTTAAGAATTAATAAATGTAAAAATTATTTATATTATTAATTAATTATAATTAATTAATGGAATCATAAACTGGTATAATAGTAAAAATGTGATTAATGCAGAACATAACTACTGGAAAGTACTTTGTAGTTTTTCATAAATATTAAACAAATGAGAATCATAACATATTTTAGAAAAAATATTGGCAGGTAAATTCAAGAGGGGATTGCCTGCAACTTTACTCACTTCTGGCATTTTGGAAATTGTCTCCACTAATTATGTCACAATCTTTCAGGTTCTCCATGGAGATCCTAGTTGGCAGCAGAAAGATAAATATGTACCAGATAATATTAGTCTAAATTAAAACTGCTGTCATTGTAATTGAAGGAAATGTGAACATAGGCAAATTCAGCTCCCTGAAATTTAGAGCCATCATCTATTCAAGTCAATGGGTCAGCATTAATTTTAATTTAAGCTTCTTTTGCAGTACATAATGAAATTTTAATAATCAACAGAGAAAAAGATTATATGGCTGAAGTTTTAAATCCAAAGAGATATATACATCAAGTCCAATCTCACACCATCCCAGCTGCCCCTCCCTACTCTATGTTCTTCCTAGAGAATATATTCACTGCTGCCTTCAGTGCCATTACCCTGGCAATTGGATGGTGTTTGTACATAGTTCCACCCCAGAGGCATCTGCACCAGAGTTCAGATTAGTCCATAACAATTGCTGACATGATACAACCCCAGGGATTCCTGAACAGAAGCTGACATCCCACAGTACCTTGAGGGAACTTAAGAATAAACTCTTTTCTACCCTCAGGACTACCTTTTGCTCTTACAGATTCCTGTTCAGCTTCACACACACCTTCTACTCTCACTTTGAGAGAAAAACATAATAACCAGGTCAGTTAACCTTAAATTGATTGTTTGTGAGACTAGCTCTTAGAAAACTTTACCTCTTCTAGTCATCACCGTGTTGTTCAGGAAATACATCTCATATCTAAAAGAGTCCCAGGAGGATCAGTCCAGAACTTGGTCCAGCTGACTGGGACGGATGCTGTTTGGTGAACTTACATGCACAAATACGTGACTGGGGAGCTTGGGGGGTGCTGTTGGTGTCCATTTCTTAACCCACAACAAAGCTCCTCTGCCAGGCTAAAGCTGTCATTACGTAAGAAGAACAGGAATAAGGCTCCAATCATCTTGATACAGCAATATTTGCCTCTGATTTCTAGTTCTGACACAGACCTCCAGTGGGAACATGGACAAATTAATGGATTAAACTCTGCTACATTAGCCTGTTTTTAGACCAGAGGCTGTTTTTCCTTGCTTCTGAAGGAGAAGCCAAATTAGGTAGACATCCCACATTTACTTTTCAGAGCAAAATAAATTATCCAGGATGTAACTTGCAGATAGAATCACAGAATCATTTTAGTTGGAAAAGACCTCTAAGGTCATCAAGTTTACTAACCCAGCACTGCCAAGTCCACCACTAACCCAGGTCCTCAAGTGCCACATCTACACATCTTTTAAATGCCTCCAGGGTTGGTGACTCAGCCACTTCCCCGGGCAGCCTGTTCCAATGCTGGAAAATAATTTCAGTGTTGCAGCTGGACTGATCCTAATTCCTTCTCTAGAGGTAACTCAGTTTTGTCTACACAGTGCTTTATGTCCACAAACATTGCTGCACAGGCTGTAGAACCAGTGAATCTACTATCTTGCTAACAACTAATCTCTGTCTGGCTGTTTGCTTGTTTCCAGCATATACGACACCCATGTGTTTATATAGGTTCAAAGATGACCAACCCCCAGGCAGCAACAGTGCAGACAAATCCATTGAGTTCAGTGGAAATATTGCTCGCTAGGTTAGCAACCGCAGGGTCAGACTCTCTTACGTTCACTCTCTTACATTCAAATGAACAATTAACAGGCAAAGAATAAACTGACAGACGTTCCTGAAGGCTTCAAGAGGAATGAGGAGGAAGCGTCTATTACAGCTCAATTATTAAAGGTTAAAATCTTAGGACATCTGATTATAGGACTTCTAAGCCTCATTGATCTAGGACATACTTGCACATTAAGCAATGAGAAATATTTTAATTGATCATCCCAATTAGCCATGAAGCATAGGCCTGAGCCAGCTGGTCACTGAGCACTGCCCAGGCTGAAAATCAGAAGTCATCTCTAATTTAACTGGTTTTGGGTTGGGGTTTTTTTGTCCTGCATTTTACTTGCATATGCTGTGTTTATTCCTATCTGCCAAAAGCCTTAGCTCCTCTGCAGACTAGCAGCTTGATCTCAACATCAGCCATTCCAGACTCAGACAATGCAAAATCAATTCTTCTACCAATATTTGCCAAGCCACAGAATATGTTTGTGTCAGCTTTTTTAAGTTATCTGACTTTTTGTTCCCCATTGCCCTGTTTGCAACAGTGAGGGGCTCAGCATTTTTTTAAGGTAGGAGGGGTTTTTTCACTTTGTGGTAGTACAATATCTTTGATGCAGATATCTTCAAATGTTTTACAACCAGGCAGTAATCTTGCTGCATATCATGGGGGGGTTGTATAATTGTCTATCTGTATAGCTACATTTACAGACATTATATATAATCCATATAGCACATATGCACATATGTAAAATAATACAAATATTAGTATACATTTTGCATTATATGATTATACAACACTATATGCCATTGCCAGCTAGACATATGTAATCCCTCAAGAAAATTATGAAGTCAGATAATTGGGTGGTTGTAAAATATGTGAACATTTCTGAGTCAAAGTTCCTGCATATACAAAATCATTATGTATACAATCATCATTGTCCCTACTCATGTCTGGATGAACTATAGCACACAGCAAACTCTCAAGATCATTCAACAAATCATGAGCACAAGTGGGAATAGGCAACCCTAGCCATGAGATGCAATTTATTTTCAGTGTTGTATATTGAGGGATGGAAGGCATTAGAGAGGGTACTGATATACCAGTGCTAAACAAAACAGTGTTTCTTTCTTTCCTGACTTCCTCATTTTTTGGCAGAAGCAATTTTATTTTTGAACATTTATATTCTTCTTGTAATATAGTGCTTCAAAACAAGAGTGTCGGAAAGTTAAAGTGCAGGAAGATCAATGAAGCTTTTTAAATGGTTTCTAAAAATGTGATAAATCTTTCTTCTAGTTTCTTCTATAATAAGCACAATGTTTAGCAAAGTAGTTCAAGCAATTTTGGGCTCCTGTAAATCTGACTTAAGCTGTTCTAGCATTAATAGGGAGAGGAACATTAAAGAATTAGAAGTATTTGTCTTAGCAACTTTGATTATAGCTGATTTACTCTCAAGTAATAATCATGTTCTAAGGCACTCAAGGTATTTCTCTTTTGTCTGATTAAAATGCAGTTATGAAAACATATAATTAAAATAGTTGTAACCTATGATTCATAATCAATATTTAGTAGGGTAGCACAGAGATTGCTAAGGCTAAGTCAGGTATACATAATGTTTCTCAACAGTGTTAATGAACACTAAAAGAAAAAAGTATTATCATATGTTGGTGGCTAGGGAATTACCAATTTTCTGCATTATCTGCTCTTCACTATGTTATTACCATAGTCTTCCAGCAGTTGTTTGGTCACTGCATGCACAAATGTTCTTAAATACAGTTGAATTAAAACTACTTGCAGTCCATGTCACATGGTCTCCATAACACCAAATCACTTAAGCAGTATGAATTGGTTAACATATTTTATGACTGAGCCATATTAAAGACTATTAAGCATATTTTAACAAAATGAAAGAAAACCAGCCCAACACGTTAGATTTAATAGGTAACTTGGAAAACTAAATGCTTTTTTCTGCTCGAAAGTAGAGTCATCTGGTTTTTTGTTACTGTGTGAATATGAATATTCTGATGAAACTGGTGTAGCTGTTGCTTTCTGTTGCTCTCTGTTACTCAGTGTTTTCAGAGCTTGGGAACAGATGGTGCACCACCTGACTCTGCACACTCTAATGTAAGATTCATTGTGCTTCACAGGAAATCAAAGATCAAGCAACATTGCAGAAGGTGAAGCAGCACCTCAGCAACCAGCAACACAGTATGATATAGTCAAGTGGTGGAGCAAGAAAGCAGAAAGAGAGGAGAGAGAGAAAGAGAGAGATAATAGAAGAAAGAAAGATTTTTGAGGTTTGCTTTCATCTTTCTCCTTTTATTTTCTGTGCTTTTTTAATTTGTTTTCTTCTTTTTTTCAATCTCAAGTCTATTCTTTGGAAAAGGATCATGGGATTCCACATGAGAAACTTTAGTCCTTAGGTTGTCAAAAGTTCAGACCTGCCAAGCAAGATCTGAATGTTTAGAAACAAAAGAGTTACTTGATTTGGTTGTTTGCTTCCATTTCACTGCAAAAAATGCCTGTTTGCAACACCAACAGCTTTAGAAATATTTAAAAGTTCATTCCAAATTTCAGAGGGTCTTATGGCTGTAAAGAATTACAGGTATTAGCTACCTGCCTCTCTTCACTTGCTACTCATTCTTCCCTCCCTTTGCCCTGACTTTCTATGCCTGGACAGCACACTTAGGCTTGGGCCACTCCTTTAAGAAAACCCAGAATTCACAGGCAAACTGTTACATGCCTAGGCTGTGCGACACCAACAAGGGGGATTAAGCTCTGGGTTGAAGGGCTTCCTTCAAAACACTGGCCATCCTTAAATCTTTCTGATGAAAGCTGTGAGCTCTTGCCTTGGACACCTGCACTGATGTCAAATGATACAATTTCAAGTGAAGTTGAGTGTTACCCTCTTGTACTTTCTTATACATATATTCAGAAACTAAAACCACAGCCTAGCCCACATGGCGTTTTCAGGTACCCAGAACAGCACCATGCAGAACACACAGCACCTTTCACTTCACTCATAAGAGGCAGGTAACTATCTGAAAGGATCCTCTCCTACTTTCTCATTACTCAAATACAGGAATTTGCATAACTCTGTATCCTTAAAATATGCATCCCATCCAAGCATCTAGTCCTGACCTAAATCTAAGTGAAGTCAATAGGAAAGCAGCTTTATGATCAATTTGAAGCTCACCAGAATAAGTCTTGCACTAAAATACTGTAGGGCTTTCTGTTTGAAATATGCAAATAGGGGAGGAAAACTCACGACTGAAACATATACCACAGTGAAGAAAGTAAGGAAAGTCAGGGCTCACCTAAAAAGGAGGGCCAGGGGAGGGTGCACAGCAAAGGAAACATTCACTCAGTCCTCAGATCTATTTGTGTGTTCCCAGCTTGCATCTGGGTATCTAATGTTCAATGAATTAAAAGTGAGGTGACCCTTGAGGATCTAATCAAGAAGACTAGCAGGTCAGCAAAATTATCAAAGCCATTGAGAAATACAAAAACTATGTTGTTATTACAGAGCTCTGATGCTATAAAGAAGATCAGATCTAGGCATAAATATACAGCAGCAGACTAGAGCATGACTGCTCTGCCTCTTTGGCTTATGCTGAGTCCAAGGAAAGCTAGGCTTGTACCTGTCACTTAGAAAGTTTAGAGCCTATCTTGTTAGTTTTTACTTTTAACCCTTCTAGTAAGAGAGTCCTGAATCTTGTAATGTCTCTGCTCCTCATCCTTGGCACAACCAAGGAAGGAGGTAAATATTAATTTTGTTTATGGAAGCTTAAGATAGATCTACCTAAGGCTTATGATGTCTGGATACTGGGAAGAAGAAGTGCAAAACCAAAATTAAAAAAGCTGATTGTCCCACAGGCTGAAAATGTGTGTGAAGCTCAGTACATTGCAATACCAGACAGAGAAGTTACACCAATCTTAAAGACAGTGAAACATCCCAGAAGACAAAGAGCAGAAAACAGCACACCAGTGTTTCACTGTGCTGCATAGACAGATGATAAGACCAAATCTTGCACTCCTCCTATGGCATTCACTTTTGGAACCACCTGATTACCTCTACACATACGCTTTCCAGTTACATGTGCCAGCTTTACTGCGTACTCCTCTTTTACATTTCCAACAGACCCTATATTTATAGGAATGATGCATACAGTGATGCTTTTTCTCCAGCTAGAGCAATGCCACAGGAAACTGAGCACAGCTGATGTGCTGCCAGTTTCAGCTCACTGCAGTGAGGCTGTTTCTGAGGGTTACAACAGTGTAGCTGGAGAGGCTAGTTTAGTTATCCTACCTATTTTCCTTGTATGAACAAGGTGGCACCTAGTCCCTTTGGTCAAGCACAGAGTGAACAACAGCTTTGATGTTTAAGCCTCAGGATTTATAAAGTATCTGGTAATACAGGGGGGTGCAAACACAGCTGGGTTATCGGTATGCTAATCATAATAAATTTCATTGGTTTCATAAGTTTAAAATGGCCCCTTTACCCTTAAGCATAATAATAACAATAGAAGTTACAAATTTTAGTTATCAGGTTTTTTTGCTGAAATCTTCATATACAAGACACAGATTAAAGCAAATCCTCATTTGCAGATGGATTATTGTTCTTTGACATATAGAAACTGAAACAATATTTATTTGCAACCACAGCAGGCTTGACACTCTGCATGTAGAATCAATTTGATATTACCAGTATATATTACCTACCTTTAAGCTTTATTTTCTTCCTTTTTTTTTCGCTTCAGGCAATTACAGTGTAAGCTTTGCACGTAATCCTTCACAAATCACTGCCCATGTAGGGCTCTACATTGAAAAGTGATGTGGTTGGAATAATGATAATTCTATAAAGAAAAAACAGGCAGGAAAAAAATTTGGAATATTCATGGCATTACGGAAGAGATACCAAAATCTCTCCTGTTAAAATCCAAAGCAGCTGAAATACAAAATTCAACAATCTCTTCAACCTAATTAATTTTTATATTCTTATATTTGCTCACTTACATTAGTAATGTAATTTGTTACTTCAGAAGTCACTGCAGTAACTTAGTTTGACTCTTGTAGCTAAGCATGACACAGAATGAGAAAAGATACTTTAGCTTCAATTTGTCCATGATACTTGAAAAAAAATACTTAACCTCTTACAACAAAAACCTAAGGGTATTAACCAAAGAAGACAGTAAGTTTGGATAGGAAAGATCTAGCTATCAATATGATTACCACTGTTATTTATACGGTGTTCTACCCTACTCTGCAATTACAATTGACTATTTTTAAAATTCAGTAAAGATACCTTAATATTTTTCATACTTAGATGACAGAGGCACTTTGTGGACTGAGAGAGGAATCAGCTCTTCACCAATGAGGGGAATAAACTCTACTTCATCTTTTTCCATAGTTTTTTTTCAATTCTCCACCTTATGTCATATATTTGTGACTGTTAAGTCATACTCAAACACAAACTACAGTAATCCTGTCTACTCCTCATCTCTCCCCCTGGCCATGCAGTTTCAATCTCCCTCCTTCTCACCCACGCTGCTGCTTCTGTGACTTGGCGCGGAGCTAGCTCATGGAGCTGAGTCAGCAGAAAATCACTTTCTTTCTAAGGCTGGGGAAGAGAGGCAGAGCTGTGACTTTGGCTGATTGTACACCACTGCAAAATAATGCTCTGAGGGATGGGGCTCAAACCAAAGCTCTTGAGACCACTTGCGAGTTTTTAGTGATGCATTGAGCATGTTGGTGTACAGCCTGCTCCTTCAGTAACAGATTCAAGGGGGAATGGGTGGAGCACTTCTAGAAACTCAAAAGTGTCCATTCTTGGAGATATTCAAAAGCTGTCTGGACACGGTCCTGGGCAACTGGTTCCAGGTGGTCCCATTTGAGCAGGGGGGTTGAGCCAAATGACCTCCATAGGTCCGTTCCAACCTCAGACATTCTGATTCCGCAAAAATTACCCAGACTGATACTGATCTTTTTTTCCAAATGTGGTGCTCATAGCATCTTGTTTCATTCCAGCTGTATATCTGACCTCTGTAGGCATTCTGTTGGGATGTCTCATGAATCCTTACACACTCTAACTAGCATCATTGAAAACCTAGGTATTCCGTATCTTAAAGATTGAGTCATGGGTCTCAGATCACCTTCCTGAAAACAGCAGAATTGAGACAATTACTGTGTAAGCCTGAACTGTTCTTAAACAACCTCAGCTTTCAGGGGAAATTAATTTAATTTTTCCCCTTTTACCAGGAATGTATTTATTACCACTGCAAAGCAATTTGCACATTTCAGCTTTGACATGAATATGGAAAAGACTAGGCTTTTCAGGAAGAAGCTGGGAAATTGCCACAAGCGAGGCTACACATTAAGTCCAGAGTTCTGCATCACCTTTCCTTGTACACATAGTAACTCTGAAGCACAGGGTTAATAGATTCCACTTTTTAAAAATCCAAATGGTACATTGACAATTAGGTAAAAGCCACCAATATAGCTAAAGTGGTTATTTCTTGCCACAGATACATAGCAAATATTTAATCTAACTTTGGTGCTGGAGAACTGACTTTGTTTGGTTCTTTCTTAAGTACCAATGTACAGGTATTAATGATTGTACTTTGTTCAATCAAAATAATGAAGAATTTACAATTTCATGATTTCAGAAGTTTTATTAAGAAATAGCATCTGGGTCTCTTAATCTAAAAATATTACTTCCTCTCTTGAACAACATAGATAAAGCTAAGCATGAGTGGATCAAAAACCGGATCTGTATTTCCCAGAGTCTTCAAAAAATGACATTTTTTTGGAATAAGAAAGTGAAAGTTCTTCTCAAAATGGCTTCCTTGGGAACAAAAAAGTTCTCCCAAAGACCAAACGAATAAACAAACAAAAAGTAAAAAGCATTATTGGAGTCACGTCTATCTGCTTATTACATAATTTGCAGGACAATAGCTTGATCAACCACAACAATGCCTTCTTTCTCAGGAAGTATTACCTTTTTATTCCCAATCTCATTAAAAATACTGGAAACTATAAGGACTTCCACTTGCACTCTTCCCTTCTACTATTTTATCCTCTCCATCCTGTCAGCTGTTGACTGTGTTTTTGTTCACTTTCCTTGGCCTACCCACCTGTCCTGCATGACGCCCAGAGATTTCCTATCTTCTTTGATACATAACTCATCATCCACACCCTATTTGTCTTTCTCAGTCAAATATTATCTCACTCCAAATATTTGTCTTTCACTCTATCAAGACCAAATAGACTTTCTGTTATCCTGGCCAAACCCAGACAGCAACAGCAACCACACACCACTACTCTCATTCAAAGGCTGCATTGAGCCCTGTAGGTCTCCACCCCTGCTACACATCACTATCCAGGTCGCCTCTGTTGTCCATACCATATCTGCTCCTGTCAGGTTTCATCAGCTCACTGTAGCCATCACTTCTTCCTTCCCAAAACATCAACCAAGCAGAGGACACACAGCTTCAGGACTGGTTTTACCAGTCCCCCAAAGGACTGGGTGAGCAGCACTCTCTACCTCGTCAGAGAAAGACGGGATCCTGAGTACTCCTGGTAACACTGTCTTTGCGTTCATCTTCATAGTAAAATGCAAATGAGTGGAACCACGTTTCTAGATACTGGCATATCCATCATTCAAGGATCACACAGTCTCTATTGCTTGAACCAGGACCAGGAACCGCAGAATTTTAGAAGACTCTTCTGTGCATCCTATTTATTTATTCACATATTTTGCAAACGGTACTGTTTCTCTTCTACATTTATCCTCCCAGGAAGATTTCAAAGGCTGCCAGCCAGCAAAAAGCCAGCAACGAGAAATGTTATAGGAGCCTCTCGATTATACTTAATGTAGCTACATATGAAAGTACACAGACTAGGGCCTCAAAACCAGAAGATGGGAAATGCAAAGGAGTTGCTAATTTCCCTGACTCTGCAGACAGCTTGAAAGCCCTGTCTTTGTGAAGGAGAGGAGTGTGAGGCTCTGAATTTTATCCAAATAGAATTAATAGCAGTCACAATACCAAAAAAGGTAAAGAAATTAGCACCTCACCTCTTTGAGAAATAGGAACTTCTTCAAGGTATATCCAGATGTTAGATTCTTGTTCCAGCTTCTTCTCTTTCTGTCACATTAACAGCTTTTGCAACTTTCTATTACTCAAGAACAAAATTGTTCCACAAGGAACTTCTGCTTCGGCAGTACTACAGGCCTGACTAGCGTCCAGATTTCAGACAGACTGTTGAGCTATAGAGAATGGATGTTATAACACAAGCCTATAGGTCATGGCAACTTCTTGCTGATGTTGTTGTTGTTTTAAAAGTCATTTACATGCTGTCCTTGAAAGTTAAAAACAGATCATACTAACAAAGAAGGCATTTTTCTGGAATCCTTAGGGCTGTGAAAATCATGATTTGGGCCTTGACTTTTCTTATGTTGTCACTTTGTTCTCAGAGCAGAGACCTTGCCAGCTTTGCTTCTTGGAGGATATTGAAGTAAAACAGCTGAACATCAGAAACAGCTCATGATGAGCTTGTCCTTTCAGCTCAACAGCAGGGACCCCACCCTTGGTAACCATTACCACTGCTTAATCTACTGCATGTTTTCTTAGTCAGTAGAGATTAGAGCCATGGTACTTCAGACATCTATTGGGAACAGGGTTAAAATGGAATCATGAAAATTATGTGCAAAAACAAGAATGTATAATATAAACAATGTTACTTTGCTGAATGTTGGCCTAATAAAAATGCTGCTTGTTGCTATGCTGGAGTCCTACCTTTGGGAATTGACTGTAGACTCTAACAACAGAATATAGAGACTATGGGCTTTTGAGGCTTCTATAAATTTAGAAACTCATTGAGAACACTTGTCCACATAGGGTGAAGTTTTCTAAGTTACATGCTTGGGATTAGGCTACGTGATTGCCAACAATGTTAATGGGAGTTATTTTTGCCTCTGAAAATATCAGCCTAACTCTCTAATAAAGTAATTTCCTCCACTATTGGTTTAAGAGCTTTGTGCCAAATTTCTGACCTCAGTTACTTATTTGAAATGCAAGGTTGTTTTTTGGATTGTGTTGTAATGAATCAGTGCCTGAAGGCAAGAGAAACAATTGCTCAATAAAATTCAGAGACAAGAAGTACATCTAGCACTAATATCGTCTGCTTTTAATACATATTTTTATACCATTATACTCCATGAATAAACCACCAGTAGGGGACATTAAATGCATTTTAAATAGAAAGCCTGTGAAATAACTTCATAGATTAAGAAAAGAAGCATCAGCTGAGAGAACTGCCAGAAGAATGAATCCAATAATTAACGAAGGTTAGTTTCTGGCCTTTCTCCTTGGGGCAGGTAGAGCTGTTCAGTGCAATGCACAGGAGACTAAAATGACAAATTTCAGCTTTGCGTTCCAGAACATCCAGTATCTCTTGAGACATTGTGGCTTACCACTGCATTGCAGTGAACTAAGCACTGGCCCACCACAGCAATCCAACTGGGCTGTGGGAAGCTGTTTCACTGGTTTAGAAAATGTTCACTAAGATGCAATGTCTCTGACAGACCAGGAATAAATGTTTTTGAGACCTAAGTAGGAGGAGAGATATGCTTTATAGGCAATAGCCATACATTAATGTTTATCATGATTTCAAATTGGGGTGACAACTTGAAACAGAACTACTCACACAGTATAGTGGAAAAAGAAAATCATGGTACTAAATGTGAAGCAATTTGCTTCTGGTCATTTCAGCAGCAAACAATTTCATTATACCAAGTACAAGTGAAGCTGGAAGATATTTTTCCTTCTATGAAACTGTCAGTCTGGTTTGACCGTCTTACGGAGCCATGTGATACTATTCCACTCTTTCTGGGTTTCCAAAAAATGCTGTAACAAGCAGCTGGGATAAGTGGAATTCCCCTTTCCAAAGTGGACAAGGCAATGCTCTAAACGACCCAGGCTATGTAAAATCAAGTTATTTTGAACAGTTGTTCACAGAAAGCTAAACCAGAAACTACTGTTTAATATTAAATTTAACTAAAAAGAAATTAATTTGATTTAACCTAACAAATAGATTGTTAAGGGATTATAAGTTACAATACTGTAATGATAGAAGTACTTTTGTTTCTTTTTCTGCCTTTTTTTTGTGCAAAATACGCATTTTTGAACAGAATAATCAAGTTAATTGAAAATAGTATGACTAGATCTAGTTTAAATGCTACAGACCATTTGGGTTTACAAAGTGCTGGCATCTTGGCTTTGGTCTCATAAAGCAGAGTAAAGTATATCTAACTTTAAACACAAGAACAATCCAGCACGTGTACTGTACCTGCATAGTTTGCAGTTCACTGTGGTCTCTAGCTGACTCTTTCCCATCAATGGAAACTCTCTCAGTGGGCTACCACACATCCTGGTCTCCTGATTACTTACACCAAAAGAACCTGTTGGAGTTACAGACACTCTGTTATTCCCCACATATCAGTATTTGTTCACAAAGAAAAAAGGGACTATGCCTGCATCCCATCCAACATGTAGTCAGAAGTATGTTGACTAAGGCAAATATTTGAGGAAGAGAGCGGTTTACACCTTGTCAAGCATTCACACCACACCACAACACATCTAGAATGTAAAGAAATTTTACAACCTTCTTTAGCTTGGCTTTGGGGTAAACTACACTAGCATAGGTGTCCTTTTTTATCAGAATCAATAAAGCAGACTGTCACTGCTACAGTTTGGCAGATGCTGACAAAGGTCACCCATGTATTCTTTCAAAGGCCAGAAAAAAAAAATTGAAAAACACACTGTCTTAATCACCACAACCAAAACTCCCATGTAAGAGCAACACAGTTATGAGAGGGAAGAGATGGACTTTTAGCCAATGCAGCACTTACGCTACTGCCCTAGGTCCATTACAGTAGTGGATTATTACTATTTTTAAAATGTTGCTCCACTTACATTAATCTTTTTCAGCAGAAACATATTCAAAAAAAGTTCATTTTTCCCAGAAAAGTTATTTTCAGTCTTTCAGTGGGTGCATCCTTTACATCTCTCTACTCTAGCCTAGAAGATCACATCAAGAAAAGCAGTGTGATTCAGACAAGGAGGCATTGATTTTACACCAAATACAAGAAATGGTTAAAGGTGTTGTGTGGATTATAGACCAAACAGAAGAGATCACTCTGCTGTTCACAGTCACTGGGAATGGCAAGAAGATCCTGTATTTATTATCCTGTTCAGCAAAATGTCAATTTGAGAAAATTAGGGAATTGTCAAGAATTAGAATTTAGTAGCAAGTTAGCAGTAATAATTTTGTCTGCTGGGAAATTTGTCTTCTCAGTTTCCCACCTAAAAACTGTGAAAATGCAAGTTGACTAGATTGAGTGAAGAACCACAAGCATTTCCAAAGAATGTTGCCTTATATCTGCTGATGAAAGCCTAGATCTTTGGTCTTCAGTCTTTTTACAGTACGTTATTTATGGTGTTCTCTCATGTCAGTCCTTTTATCTCATCAGGTTTCACATGAATTATTCACTGAAGCTCTGGCTATATGATTTGATTGCTCTTCTAGAATGTATGTTAAATTTAGTTATGCTGCACTTTTCTTAGTGAAGCCTTATTACTGAAACTCACAGTTTAGCAGGATACAATCCCCTCCTCCCACCTTCCAACTGTGGGTTTTGTTGTGGGTTATTTCTTTTTTTTTTTAACAGAATGTCAACAGCATAGTGCTAGACAGATCCTCCATTTATACTCTGAGGCTGCATTTTCATCTAGGTTTTCACCTCTCAGAAAGGTCTTGAATGTCTTGAACTATGTTCTATTCAAGTGTATTTCTTGTAGGATGCCAGCTGCTTTCCTGGCACTAGACATGAACATCACTGCTAAATGATGCTCTCTAACACTGTCTCTGATATCTTGAACGCAATATTTCTAACCCTGACCTCCTTTCTGAATTGAAAGACATGTTGAAGATTATTCCTGTTCTGGCCCATTCTTTCTCACTTCCACTTGTATTGTGTTAGATAACTGAACTAATTGCTGTGACTCAAAAATGTCACAACTTTGCATGTAGGGGCTTGCTATCTTCCTCTCAGACAACCGACAGCATGAATAATGTTGTATCAGCAAGGTTTTAAAATAAGAATGATTTAAAAATATTCTTTCTAACTGTGAAACAAGAAGATTATTTGGAAGATATCTTTTCTATTGTCTGCCTAATGAAAATTTTATACTGGCACATAAACCCTGTGTATCTCTTACCGCTGAACTTTTCAGGACTGAAAAATCTGAAAGTCATGGTTTGAAAATTTTCAGACCAAGGTTTGAAAACTTTGCTCTGTGAAATCAGAAAAGGCTTTGTGTGTAACCACCCACTGAAATGAGAGTGGCCAACAAATTCTTTTATGTGTAGATACTGATTTGGTCAGGTTTCCTCACCTCTGCTTAATTCTGTTGTGCATGTCCAAATTATCTGTACATGTACAGCCCTGAATTTCCCTTTTTGACCTGAACAATGTGGCAAGCATGGGTTTTTTTACAACACCTGCAATGGGAGTGATGGGGAAGAGCACAGAATATGACATAGAAAGGAAGTGAACAGTTCATATTAATCACACACATTTCAACATTTTATGAACTTGAGCGTGAATGCCTAGACTATGAAGAAACATATAATGCTCATATCAGGAGTACCACCTGCATCTAACTTTCTTTTAAATTATTTAGTACAACTTTTGTTTATAATTCCTGTTTGAAATCAAGAACATCTACAACCCCAAGCATCAATGCCCTTCAATATCTAATTTCACAGTTTTCTTAACACATATCTCATGTTATTTATTATAGTCAGTGTCATCACAACACCTTTGCCTGTTCTTGCTACATTTTAAATGGTTTAGCTGGCAAGCCATCAATCACAAATCATGAGACATATTTTAACTTCAACTAAGATCAGTTTAGAAAGAGAACAAGTCTTCTATGGCCTAAATGTGTACATTACTCACATCTATAAGTGATAAATGCCTGTTCTGGAAAAGAAAACTCTTTTTTGTTAGAGTTTTGGTATATATCTATAGAAAGAAACAAAATTTTCCATTTCTTTATGACCTAGAGCAACACGTTATTGATAAAACCAAGGCTTTTAATGTGAGGAAGCCTCTGCAGACCTAAGTTTGGGTGTTCAGAAATACATCCATTAAACACAAACTTTTTTTCTCCAGTTATATTTCAATCACTAGGTAAATGGAGGAATGATATAATCTTAGGAATAACTGAATGTCCTCCTCTGAAGACATAAAGAAGCTGGAAACATTGTTTTTATTTACTCAGTGTATTTTAAAGCTTCCCTTCCTGTAAGATATCTCATACAGACTAGTTCTTCAATTGTTCTCTGTCTAACTTCTAACACTATATAAAAACAAAGATATTTTTAAAATATGAACCCATATGTGAGTTTGCCATGTGTTTTTCTCTACTTGGTGTTAAAGAATAATACAGCAACAATAACAAACTCACAATAGAAAATTATGAAAAAAAACAAAAACCTGCAGTTTTATAGTACAAAACAAACAAGTACTTGGAAAAGATGGCAGGCATTTCTATAGTGCAACTTTAATTCAAAAGAAAATATATACTTTTGTATATTCTATCAGTCCTATTGTACTAGCTACATTAACCAGGTGATGCTCATTTCATTTTACAGGTAATTTATTGCAACTGCAACACTAACTCCAAGGCAGTTCACAAAAAGTAATTTACCTTAAGTAAACACCATTAGCCACTAATGATGGGGCAAAACAAACTTGCAGAGCATTTATGAACAGTAACATCTCTCTCTTTCAGTACACATTTGGAAACCAATCTCTGTTGTTTGCAGATGAATTAAGCATGGCTTGAAAAATCATTAAAGCCATCTGCTTTGATGAGAAAAAAACCTGCTGTGATCATTTTATTGCACTGACAGAGGCTAGGGACCATTTTACAATATTTTTTAGCATCATTTACCCTAAATTTGACATCCTGTCTAAAAAATGATCAGTATTATCTGTTCATGGCATGCTTATTTAGAACTATGTGTACAGAGAAAACAGCTTATGCAGGTAACTCAAGGTATTTGTTTTGCTGGTCTCCAACAGATGGATAAGCCTGTTTTTCAACCATTAAAATCTGTAGTTACAACAAACTAAATGTTTATGGGTTCTGTAGGAAGCTTAATCTTCCTCCTAAATGATAGAAGCTAATAAGCATAAAAATATCATCAGTGTTTCAGTTACAAATTAGTTCCTATGGTCCATTTAAACATAACCTCTTTTTTTCCAAGAATACTCTGCAGTTATCCAAAGTATAACAAATGAATAGGTTAATATTGCTGGCTTTTTTGCTTTCCAATGCATACTTGTGAGACCAAAAGCATTTCATTTAGCTAGAAATAACTTCTAGTAACTTCCAGAATCTCAATATTTTCCTTTTTAAGATACTATTTGAACTACTATAATTTCATCAGAGTTTTGTCTCAAGTAGCTTTTAGCAGTTTTTTAGTGACTAGATTCCACTGTGACTGACTCCCATGAAATACTAGAAAAGATATACAGTTGCAGCAGTCTTCTACCAATAACAACACTGTCCTACTCCTCATTTAGCTTTTGTACAAATAAATGTACTGCACATATGGAAGTTGTTAGTAAAATTTGTGGCAATAAAGCCTCCTAACATTAAGTGAGTCATAGTATGGCCCTTTTTTCAATTCCAGAGAAGAGTGGTGGATGGACCACCTAGAAATGTCACTTATTGCATCAATACCCTAAACAGGATGGGCCACAAATGACCTGAGCAAGGAACCAAGGAAGAAGAACAAGGAGCCACCCAAGGCAGTAGCTGCTGCCTAGAACCACAGAAAGTAGTGTGGTACTCAGGTACTAATAATATTCCCTTTTCCTGTAACCACTATACTCAACTGAGTCTTTTGGCACATAACAGACTCTCCAGTCCTGGGACCAGTCTAGAATAAACAGGCCCTGAGTATTCCTTTCTCTGCATCCATCACAATTACAGGTCCTTATGGAAGTACTTAATTAACAAGTACATAATCAGCACAAAGCAGCAGTGGGACTGATGGATTTCAGTGTCTGATGGTGATAACTTCCTTGATCCACTCTAGAACCTCGTCTGCTTTTTCATTACCAGATCACATCCTCCTGCAGTAGGTAAGTACTTCTATGCAAAATTTGCTTCAAGGCCAGACTCTTTAGAAAAAACTTAATAATACAGAGTCCTCATTCAGATAAATCTGCCTCTTCTTAACTTGTGACTCTCCAGTTCTCTCTATTCTAAGCCTTTTCTAGATATTCCCCTATCTCTCTCCCTTCTCCAACAACCCTAACCTTCATATGGCTCTAGTCACAGAATGACCCTTTCCTTGTTTTCTTTACTTTCCCTCGACTTAAATTTTCTTCTCCCTTTGCTTCCCACTTCACAATGCCTAGAGAAGCACGCACATTTCTCTGTTCACCCCTTACTTGCCAATCTGCTCCCCTTCCCTTGTGGTTATACATGTACATGTGTCCTATGGATGTCAGCAACCACACTCCAAAAATCAGTCAACAGCTTAATAAAAGTTACGGAGTTTTCAGTACTTCTTGAATGCTTAGGTGTTCTTTTCTCAGCGTCCCCTGTGGCCATTTCTGAAAAACCCTAGTCTTGGTAGCAGATTGCATTAACAATTGTTTATGCTTAACAATAATATTTGGGGATATCAAATCAGTGCAATTACTCCCATTTTGCAGACAGAGAACCTGAGCACGGAAAAATGGAAACAGTGGCCATCCTTGTAAAGTAGGTCAGGTAAAGTTCTGAATGAACAGACAGGTCTCTGGACACATAGCACTGAGGTTTATTCATTTTCTGTAGTGCACATGACATATTTGACAACAAATTCTAAGCATACTTCCCCCTGATAAACATTAAAGAAAAGTCACCTACCTGAAATCTTCCATATCAAGGTGAAAACATATAATCTAGGAACTAATTCCATTGCTGAGTATGAAAACATACTTCATCATTGAGACCATCATGCAACAAAAGGAGTTAAATTTCAAAAAACACAGCAAACTCATCATACATGCTCATGTTTCTAGGTTAACAATGGAGCCCTTGGGCTCATTCCTTTCTCGTCTTTTCGCAGGTGGTTGACCTGTAATTGTCATCACTCTACCTCCCTTGTCTGAGAAATATATCTGCTGATACACGCAGAGATTTTTGCAAGGTCCTAAAAGCAGAATCCAGCTGTATCTCTAATGGTGGAGAGGGACTAGAAAGAAATAGAAATTTCTTTGACTATGTAGAGGATCATGTGAAATGTTTGATGATGCATAAGAAAATATTTGATATCTATCTCAGACATGCAACAGTAGCTGTTAAAGTCTATGCAGTATCAACTATACAATCACAACTCATTACCTTTCTCTCATTATCTATTCCATGCTAATTCTAAGAATAAAGCATCATATTTGCATAAGAATATTATCTCAGTTACTCAACATTGTTTTTAAAGGCAGACTTGGAAGTTAAATAGTGATATTTTTAAAACAGTACAATGAATATTGTATGAAACAGTCGCATAGCAGGTAGCTGAGTGAGATAATGCATGTACAGTATTTTTCTGTCTCTAACAAATGATATTTACAAGCATCTGTGATCAAGCTTCTACACTCCTTGAATGACAGAATTGTGCAGTTGATCCCTGAACATCTTGACCTGCCTTTTAAGATCCAATCTTTTAATTAAGTAAAGTGTCTTGGATCTCATTGCTTTTATCCCAAAATGTTCTCATGTAGCACTTTCCTTTTAAAAAGTTCTCAAGTTGTGTCACAGACACACTAGCACAAAAAACAACAGTCTTTCAAAATTAACTCTGAGGCAGAATGTTCTCCTGCTGGGTTTGCATGGGAAAAACATTGTCATTTCAAGACTCTTCTACTGTTCATCTAGTCTCTTTCAAATGAATTTATCCTTCCATTCCCCCCAAAAAAAGCTGTTGAAGAAAGATGAAAGCTACACCATAATGGAAGACCTACTACAATCTAACATCAGAAATTAAGATTCACATTTTTGAAGGAGACATCAGTTGTTCCCTGTGTACAAGATGTAAAATATGTAATGTACGACATACAGCATATAAAAAATTTTACATGTATATTAGTTAATCTTATAATTTCCTTCATGTTCAAACAATTAGTTAGTATATTTGCTTTTTTGTTTTGTTATACTGAAGAATATAAATATTCTGCATCTAAGCTTACAGTCAGAGCCAACTTTTCCCAGCTGGTTAAGAGTTTAAGGAGCACTGCCAATACTTGCTGATTCACAAAGTCGTGTTACTCATTCTCTCTTTGTCTGTCTTCCACATTTTCTCTACTCTTTTCCCTATTTTTCTGATCAGTATTGTACAAAAGATGCAATCTTTTCTTTGTTTGCATATTTGTTCCGTAAAAAATAGTGTTGATGGTTCTGATAATGACCAGAGTATGATTTATCTTGAAATATTCCATATTCATGTTTCATTGAAAATGACACTTTTTTTTCCCATCCACTCTCCATCTTCTATGCTCTAGACAAATGAGCTACTAAATGAAGGTTTTCTTCATTTATTTTGAATAGAAGCTATCTTTATTTCCTAAGAACCATCCAATTTTCCATCACCTCATTTCTTTGCTCTTTACTTTTCCCAACAATTAAATATTTGAGTTTTCTTTGTGCAAATATGCAGGTAGAGTTGTAAGAAATTGCAGTTACAAACTAGAAAAAGTTAGAATCTACAACTCTAGGTTCCAAACTGAAACTCAGTATTTGCAAAGTACATTACATCACTGCTATTTTTAGTGCAGCAACAGTAAAAAACAGATTCCAGACCCCACTTCACAAAATACTGCATGAATATATAGTAAAGAAAAGCTTTTATTCAGAAATTTTACTAACTCAGATCAACCTACTATAGGTGTTGGTAGAAATAGTCCTATTAATTTTATTTACCTCCATGTTGATTTAGGCTTAATCTGTAATTTGCATTACAATGGTTGCAACTCACATACAATCTCCTGAAAATTCAAGACTTTTGTGAGCACTAAGACAATACAAAACCAAAGCAGCAGAGAATATTTTCCCTGACTTTGGGCAACTAATTTAGGCATGTGCATTGTCAGTGCTGCTTCTAAAAGCCAAATCAGAAAGCAAAGATAGCACTACCTGTGGCAAAACCTCAGTTTCTCTTAAAGACCATAGTAAGAGACATGAAGAAAGAAGGTGAGAATTATAACTACAGGAGGGATGGAAGAAGAGAATATGACATCTGGACTGGCATCTGGGATACAGGGCTCAGCAATTCAAGGAACGCCCCATGAGGACATTCGTAGAATTCATATAATTGTTTTGGTTGAAAAAGACCTCTAACATCGTAAAGCTCAACTATTAACCCAGCACTGCCAAGTCCACCACTAACCATGTCCATAAGTGCCACATTCACTTGTGTTTTTAAGTACTTGCAGCAGATGAGCACTTCTAGAAGTTGCTACTGCCTCAGCAAGGTGCATCACCTACTGTGGTCAGAAGCAACCACAAATTAACCACTTCCTGTTTGGAGCATCAACCACAACCAGTGTCTCAGTTCTGCTAGAGCTGATATTTCACTGAATCCCAGCAGAGCTGGCATCTGATGGCAGACTGGATATAGACTCATAAAGGATTTCTTCATCTTATGGAAAAGCTCAATAGAAGAGAATAATTTTTTTCTGACAGACCCATTGAAAGTTACTATAGTTATCACATCACTGATGTTTTTTCAAATCTACACATAATATTCTGTGTTCCATTTTTGGTTTTCAATTCTGCTAAATTCTCCAGGAGTTTTCCAAGTGGAGAAGTACTATTGTATTGATAGTAGTATCAATGATCTATGATAAATCTTTAGTAATATTATAGTCATTTGACCATGCCTACTTATATAAGGCACAAAACCCCTACGCTCTTTTCTGTGATTTTTCTGTCCAAATTTTAAAAAGTTAACTAGCTAGTAATTTCTTCGCTGTGAATTTTTACCTCAGGAAATTATAGAGGCATTAAATTTCTGAGTGAAGTAACAAAAGAAAAAACTCTAGGAACAATTTTCTATTCAATGACTCAAATGATTGCAATTAACAGCTTTCACATTTTCATGAGTTTAAGAAAAAATTTGACCTTCTTAACAAAGAAGCAGAAACTGAGTACTCTTTCTCTTAATCACTCTCTGAAGCTGAGCTAATTTAATTCCTGGATGGCGCTGATTTCTTCACTGTAGCACAAGTGCAGAAATTTGACCTTATAGCTTATAAAAATTGGTTTTCGGTATAAGTGCATTGGAGATGTTTTTATACAGTATTAATTGATGCTTATTGCAAGCTGGAGGGCTGATCATTTAAAGCTGTGGTATCAGGCATGCCTTGCTTATGGGCCTTTGCGATATGACAGTAAGTACAAAGACTATTAAAATCTCTTTGTGAAAACACACAAAAATCAATCCTGTTCCAGAAGGAGGTGCCCTCCAGCACAATCGATACAAACTGGTACAACAATATCTTATGCTGCTTGTCAGCTGCTTTAAACCTTTTTGCTCAGCAGAGCTCACAAAGTGCTGCTGCCTTTCATCTCTGCTGGATTGTGCCAAATGAAGATGTATTTCTAAATTAGTTGCAGGGGCAAATGCTGCCATCAGTTACCCCCGTGCAAATGGCTTTAAATTCAGCAAGGTTGTACAAGACTGATCTCAACTTAGATTTCTTCCACTGGAGTTAAAGAAGATGAATTTGTTTACTTCCTTGAGACTTTTCTTTCCACTACTTTAGTTATATTATGGGTTCTTGATGGAAATTTTTGCTCTACATTTTGATTCTTGCATGCTGGAGAGGCCAGAACAAAAAAAGGAATCTGAGTCATGACAACCTACAGGTTCTTTCACCTTCCTTCTATTATTAATCAGTGGTATTAGCTCTAATTACAAGACAACTGTGGAAAATAATTTCTTCAAGAGCTGTATGCCTTGATCAGGTGCATATCTACCAGCTGCTTTAACTTTAACTTTGCTCTGTCTCATTGTGGTTGTTGTGCATCTGTCACACCTCTAACTCATGGCTGTGAAAATCCTAGGATTTCTGCAGTGACTTTCTAGCAATCAAAAATTTTCCTGAGATCACTATGAACCCATGGCCTGATAAGTGGAACTATTTGGTTCCTACTGCCTATCACCTAGTTCAACCAGTTTTATCTTCTGATACATATCTCTTGAAAATAAGCACCATAAAAAGCAGAGTGACAAAGACCTCTGGCTTAAAATAATGTTGCTAAATGTTAGACACAGTAAAATAGTCCACTACCCTGGGGCAACATACCTGCACACACACTCAATACAAAAAGACAGGCTTGTGCAGTGAAAAATTAAACAGTATTTTCTGTTCTTGTGCTGTATTTCTTTATGTAATGAGACATCAAACACCACGACTGAAACCAAATCCCATAAAATCTTGTCCAAACAAACCCAGTGAAATCAAAATCCCTTTTATGGAAATTAACCTTCTGTGAGAAGAACAGAAAACTCAACCAAATAGGCAGCTGCATGACAGTGTGAATTAGTACATTAGCCTTTCAGCCTTGGAAGAACAGAGTTTAAGTTCTGGCATTAGGCACAAAAGCAAACAAATGTTGAGGTCTCATATGAGTCATGCTCATGATGTACTTTTGATAGCTCATGTTCAAAGAAAGGTCACTGTGATTTGGAAGGATTGCACAATAGATCTTTAGCCCCTGTTATTATTACCTACTTCGATAATTTATTAAAAGTAATAGTGAAAAACAAAGAACCATCCTGAATCCCCCTCCTAGATGAATACAAAATATTCAAATGAAACAGATCCTGGTTTGTGAGTCAGGGAATGGTAGTAAAAATTTTAGGTTTTCAGTATTGCTCCATCAGTCCTTTGACAATACAAAATAACTTGGGCATAGGTGGAATTGGAAGAGGATAGAAAATCCTCCTAGTAAGTCCAGAGTGTAGCTGATATGCAAGCACTTTGATTGATTTTTTTCTCTTACTGAGATTTCAAAGCCTCCAAAATATCCAACCTTATTCTATAGTTTCCCATTGAGTGGAGATGCCATTATGGGTCCTGGTTAGCAGGAGATGCCTATCCTGACAGCACTCCAGCAGAAATCAGGTATTGGCCCTTGTTTTTTGAAGCTGCTGAGGTCCATCAGTGCTGGCCACATTTTAAACATCACCTCCTAAGGGCAGAGGAGCAGGCAGCTCCCAACTGTCAGAAGTCAAGCAGGCCAGGCAGAAGGACAGCTTGGCTGAACAGGGATCTTCTCTTGAAATAGGGCAATAAAAGGAGGGTGTGTGCCCAGTGGAAGCAAGGTCAAGTGACATGGGAAGAATAGAGAGATGCTGCTTTCCACTGTAGGGAGAAAATTCATGTAGCCAAAGCTCAGCTGGAGTTCAAGCTGGCCAGAAATGTGGAGAACAATAAAAAGAGTTTTTTTCAAATATATTGATGGCAATAGGCAGTGTAAAACTAGCATCATCGCATTACAGGATGATGGTCACCTCAAAAAGAGGAATGGGGATAAGGCAGAGATGTGTAATGCTTTCTTTGTGTTTGAAATTGTTCTGTCCATGTTTCAGCAAGGAAGATGAATTTAATACTACATAATATCCTTCTACAGACTTACAGTGGTCTTATTGTAGTGGACAGTGCTAGAATAGTTTATACTCTAAGACAAAATATTGCAGATACTTGCCTTTTGTAATGTTTATCTGCCACAGTACTCTCAGTAAGATATGTTAACCTGTCTGAATAAGTTGGTATGTCTGCCTTAGCTTTGTGAAAATGGGATTTTCACAATGAAAGAGTGTAAAACACAGAAGAAGAACATAAGCAAATGGTAGTACATTTGTAGTACAAGAAAAAATTATTTTTCTCATCTGAAGAGGTGAAAAAGCAGATTGCAGTATTCTGGTGCTGACAGAGATACAGAATAAAAATAAGTAATAGTCTGTTACTGCTAAAAAACAGAGGAAGAAAAACTCTTGGGTTTGCATGGAGAAGATAGCAAACAACTGGATGCCACAGCCCAGTTCTTTACTTTTTTATCTTCATTTGCATTTGTGCTGATTGGTTTGACCTTGCTCAATTCACACCCTCTACACAAGAATAAATGTATAAAGAAGGGGCAGAGGCAGAATGAATCAGTCTTCTCATAGCAAGCAAACACAAAAAATCCAATAAGGCATACAAGATTAGCTTCATCCATATGAAAATGAGGTAGAGAAACAGGGAAATCTTGGGCCCAGTCCTACTGAATTAAATAGACTTCTGAGTTCTCGTTCTAACTAAACTGTACAGAAACATTCAAAGAACTACTGGAAATCCTGGAGAACTTACCAAGCCATTGAATGGAGTTCCAGTGCCAGAAAATGTTGACAAAAACTGATGCTTCTGATTGTGATTGGCCTTTGAAGTCTGTTGCTTCACAGTTCAGAGTTTCACCTGTGCAGAGAATGTTCATGCATTCAGGAAACCATACATCGTTTACAGGTCTAAAAAAGGCAGAGGGAGCTAAAGTCTGTAGACCTCAAGGCAGATTCAGAGAAAACACCGGAACTGTGTATATTAAAACATTGTGACTAAATATTCTTCTCTTTAACTTATTTTGACAGAGCTGATTATATTTGCAGTCCTTAACTTTCTGCTACCAGCTGTAATTATTATATTTAGCCTTCAACTCACTAATTATTACTCTTTTTCTTGAAGTCTTGTGAAGATATTCTGTTTTACAGTTCTCGGGGGAAGGTGAACATTTGTCTATTGTTATGCAGAAACTTGCAACAAATAAATGGATTGTCTTATGCCAGTAACAGGAATCTGCTGAATGTTTTTCCTCTCAGAACTGCTCAGTGCCTTTTTAATTTCCGCAGCTATTTTGAAAGCGGACAAAGGAAAACCAAAAATTTTATATTATTAAACTTTGAATATATATCAGTGCAGCCCTTCTTATAGTCTTTTCTTAGAGATCTGACTATATGGCCTGACTATATTTTAAGTCCTCCTTGGTCCACTTCCGTATCTTTTCTACCCATTTCACCAAAAATTGGCCTCTGTGTTCCCTTTTCCAGGGTAAATAGACTGGCTACTTTCATAAACTTTTATTATAAGATTTTATGTACTGGTAAAAATTTAGTGCAGCTTTTTTGTCTAATTCTGACAGACGGGAATAAATGCCTTATGGGGATCACACTAAGTTGTGTCTTACAGCTTCAGGATGGCAGAATCATTAATGATGTGTCTTAATAGAAGCACTTATATATTAATAATGTATACATTAATTACATGGCTATTATATAAAGTGCCTATAGAGTCTATGTACATGAATAGTATCCATGTAGTAAATCACAAAGCTATATGTCAACTGTAATTATCCATTCATTTTTAACTTCCTTTTCCCTGCTCCATTGGGCAATCTCATATTCCAGCAATCTGGAAAAGTTAATCTTTCTTTCTTTTCTTTTCTGATAAAGTTTTCCTTCTTTTCCCACAAAATCTGAAGTTTAGGCAAAATAGGAACCACCAATTTCTATCTTATAAAACTCTGAAATAATTGAAAACTTTTGTTGAAAGAAGCAGTTTGAATATGTGTGTGAGTACAAAAATACTAGCTAACACATCTGTGCTACTTCTCTAAGATGCTCTATTTTGACCTCACTTTCAAATTTTTTGTCAGGACTTGAGACTTTCCTTTACAGTCATTAACTATAAACAGAGAAATAAAGAAATCTGTGCCAATATTTTAAAATTTCTAAACATTTGAAGAATAGTTTTCTCCCTCTCCCTCTCCTTCTTTTTTTTTTTTTTTTTTTTTAAAGCGTATGAGGCTCAGGGGAAAAAAAAGGCTTGGAATTGTTGCTATAAAAGCCTTTTTTTATTTGGGCAGGGGGAAAGCTGTAAAACATACTTCTGTCTCCAGAAACAAACAGCATGGAAATAACAAGCAGCTCGGGCACAGTAACACAACTCCTTCATATCCATGCCAATGAAAACCCTATACCACATTGCTCCATGATTATTCTATAATTGTGACATAGCAACAACTGTATTCAGTAAAGAGTGGGTTTCAGGCTTTAGCTTTAAATTTGAATTTTACCTTTCAACAATAAGAATAAAGAAGAACATTAGGAATCTTGATAGCTACTGAATTTTAAAGGGGAAGCTTATTTTTCCTTCAAAGCAGCGTCATGAGAAAAGCAAGCTACACTATACCTCTAACATTTAAAACCTGAGATATTGGAGAATCTTGTTTTTCTTGATGTCCTTTTTTGCTATGTATATAGGCCCTTCTAAGGGCCATTTTCTTTAACAATAATGTTGCTGTCCATGTACTGCTTTGAATTTTTTTTCTGTTATCAATATAGAGGTTCATTCTCTTATGTGATGATGTTTTCTTTAGCACATCTCGTTGAACATTCCAGATGGGCTTTTTTTTTAAGCAAATTTGAGACCACTTCATGTAGTGCAAAAATTCATTGGCTTGAGTTACTTATATGTCCTGGATGTGCAGTCCAACAGAAGCTGAACTCATCTGCTGTCCCAGAATCAAAGGTCTCTCAGCAAGCCATTCCAAGCTAATTTTTGTTTCTCATCAATTACAATTTACTGCTTGCTTTTGCCAATTTTCACCAACACTGAAAGTTTTAATCTTCTTTCCTTATGATTAATGGTTTCAGGATTCTTTCCTTGCTCTTCTCTACTGATACAGCTATGACAGCCTGTCCTCCTAATGTATGGAGCTACTGTCTGTCCCATTTAGGGCTTGTATGAGAATTCAGCTCACACATGCAATGATATTTTAGACTGATACCATTTTGGAACAATGAGTCAGCAGGTCACACTTCTCTGGCTAAATCCTCTTATATAAATTTTCAGTAATACTGACTTCCCGTTATAGTTTATGCACATCGTCCCCCCCAAGTAACACAAATCAGCTAAATAAAACCGCCTTTAGTCTTCCAAAAATTTTACTAACTGAAGACATAACATACACAATATCTCCAGAGTTTCTCCTATTATTTTACATGAGAGATTTGGGTCTCTTTCTGTGTGTGTCATAAGCACTCCATCAAAATCCAAACCTTCTTGTCATGAGAAATCTGGTCTTGGATCCACACCTGCTTTCAGAGAGTCAGAGGCACTGCTCTGTTGATGAAATTGATATAAATGCATGAAGTCACCTAAGGTTTTAAGGAACAGTCCAAGTCTGATGAAATTATGATATGTACTGCTTAATGTTATCTGTTGATGCTGGAACTTAGAGCATTATGGAATATGGAATTGATAAATTTAGAGGCGATATGAGAATGGAAAGACATTTATCAGCATGTTTTTCTGTCTCTCCTTACTTTTCAGGGTTATAACTTCTTAGCTCTACTTCAACCCTTTATGTTACTATATAGCCTTAACTTCCTTTATGCAAAAATATTACGCAGAGAGCAAATATGGTGAAATGTTAGGTGTTAGTGGTAGGGATAGAAAATGGGTATTACTCACTAATTGGTCAAATTTTATTCTTGATTTTTTTTCACTTCTTCTCTGTTAAAAGACATATACTTCCCAGCTAAACATAAATGCAGCAATATTTCTCTTCTCCCTTTAAAAATAACTCCAACCCCAATGTCAGGAGCTTTGTAAACATGCACAGGCCTTTGCAATTTAGTGTAGAAAAATCCAAACTACTTAAGTGAGTTGTGTTACCCCTTTTTCAGTTCAATTAGAGGACTCAAACAAAATGGTGTACACAGAACTACCTTGTGCCAATAGAACTTTGTGCCTTCATTTCAAATACTCATGTCCAGGTATACCCAAGTCGCCTGTAGCCAGAGGTGCATTCCTTTGCTGGTCTGGCCTTTCTGGCTATATCTGTGATGTACCTGATTTTTGCTGTTATAGAGAATGACTGGAAGCTTAGTGTACTCCTTAAGACTTGTAAATGTTCACAGTCTTTGTGACAAGCTTGGCAGGCAGCCTGACCCTAGAGATCCCAGATATGTTTGTAGAAACTAGTGCTGAGCCACCTGGAGCAGAGACTCCAGCACACACAGTCTGCCAGCATTGGTCAAAAAAATTAACTGCAAGGATTAGAGGTATGTATAGAGCTCCATCAGAGAGCTTTATAGAAAAAGGGAATGACTTGTCTACATCAGTAGAATTCAGAAGACATGTACTTTTGTTTAATTTCATGTTTTATTATTGGTCTCATGCTATGCCCCAGGTCTTGATCGTTTGTATATCTTTCTGAA
The DNA here is from genome assembly GCF_017639235.1 of Corvus kubaryi. Taxonomy (NCBI): domain Eukaryota; kingdom Metazoa; phylum Chordata; class Aves; order Passeriformes; family Corvidae; genus Corvus; species Corvus kubaryi. The sequence continues at coordinate 30,891,069 of NW_024581137.1, read as the reverse complement.
TAACGCAATAAGTAAAAAACTCCTGTGCATATACTATGCTAGGCAGGCATACACATTACCAAATACAGGCTATAGTCTCTGCTAACGTAAAGCTACATAGCTGATTTCAAGGAAACCAAGCTGAGTTATACCAACCCACAACCTGCCCCACTATCCTGAAAGGTATTCTTTTTTCTTTTGTGTTTGTGGTTTTTGCTTGAATTTTTTAAGTATAGTGGGATGATAAAGACACTACATTTACAGCCCCAAACACTCTCTGCATATTCCAATATCTGGTTTGCTCTTTCAACACCTAACAAACACTGTGCGGATGATTTTACTAAATAATCAACCACCACTCCAAAGTCAGAACTGATATTCCTGTCTTTGGGGATATACAACCAGGGCCAAACATCCCCAGTGCAGCTCTGAGACTAACACATTTGGCCCACTGACCACAAAGTGCACTGCCTCCAATTACCTTTTCTCTCTTGCTCTTATCTCAGTGTACTGACTCTGCACTTATCTTTGTCCCTTCCATTTATCTAAAACACTGCAATCTTCCAAGTTCCCTAAAGCAGTTCATGGTTTGACTCCTGTTGTTCTCATCTAATATTATCATCCCTTTCTGTGTTTTACTTTCTCTCTTCCTTTTCCTGAAGCACTCCCACGAGCACCAGGGTCTTAAAAAAATCACTGCTGTTTACAGAGTTTATTACTTTCCATCATTTCTTATGATTCTCCTGCAGCATGTCTTTCAAATAATTATCTCTCTGATTTACCGTATCGGTCATATAACCTCCTTCTTCCTGTACTAATCAGCTCTGGAATAGCTACTTGGTAGAACCAGATTGCCCCTGACAGACTTTTTCCCATCTCTGTGCTTCCTCACTCAAGCATACTGGGATTGTGCTCTCTCTGGTCTTCTACATGCACACAGAGCTCCCCGCCAGATCTTCCAGGGCAGACTCACTCTGGCTGGCCAGGAAGCAGCCTAAACTGCAGATTTCAGCAAATGTCTCAAACTCTCAGGAGCTGGTGCCTCTGCAAAAAATCTCCTTCTGCCTCTATTTAGGTGGCGTAGCCATATGCCACTGCCCATGCAAGGTTTTCACTGAAAGCCACCATAGAAAGCCCTTTGCAGTACATCTAAAATACTCAACACTCTGTACCCAAGCTTCTACAAAGTGCCACTGTACTGATGAGCAGACTGTTCACTAAAATATCACGGGTGAGTGAAGAATTGGCTTAAGCTATCTTCAGATAGATCAGCTGGGTCTTATCACCAAAGGGAAGGGAAAAGAAAATGGTGAAATCTCCTCAACTCTTTCCTTTCTAGGGCAGCAGCAAGGAAATACCATAGCCTCTACCGTAAATTGCATAGCAAAAATGCTATTTTGGACACCAATTCTCTACCTGGTTACTTGGAAAGTAACTGTGGAAAGTGATACATGTAGACTTTCCTTCTGAAACAAAGCCAATCATAGATACTCAAAAACTATGAAACCACCTCAACCCCCAAATCCAGCCAGTGGCTGTAATTACCTCTCTACCACACAACTAAAAAGCATTTATATGGGCATATGTGCCCACAGAGCTCTGTAAGAGCAAAGACAAAGACACAGAATTACGCCTTACCAGATCCAAATGCTTGATTGTAACACTGCCTCAGGGGTACCTTCCTATAACTCATTTAAAGGCTCATTTAAAATGAACAAAATTTCAAGGTACACCGAGTATTTTTGAGGTCAGTCCAATGAAACTATGTAATGAGGACAATACAGCAGTATTAAAGACATGATACATTGCTAGAGTAAATACTGCTATAGTTTTGGAGAACCTGATGTATGGATATCTTCTTGGAGTTTATTTACCCTTTCTTTTGGTGATGTGTGTTGCAGCATTTTCACACAAAAAAAGTTCTTTGGGGAAATGTCAACAAGACACTTCATAGACATTTTCAGACTATTACATGAGAAGATGGCACAGATATTTCCTTTCCACAGAAATTAAATTGGTGTTCAAGGAGGAAACCAATATTTCAACCTCCTGAAGTAAAAGATGAAGTTAACTTTACCTACCGACACAATCACGAAAGCTGGGAGGTAAGGGACAGCACTTTGCTGATGCACTTGTGAGTCTCGGGGATAGACAGACAGATCTGGGTAATCCTGCAGTTTTAAAATGTGACTGCCCCAGCTTTCCATTCTGCTGCTCTGCCAGAGATTACTGCTCTCATAGCAGAAGTAACAAAAGACAATGCACTATAGTTCCCTCTTCTGTAAGAGCACAGGGAGGGCAGGGCTCAGTACTGTATTGCAGATGCTCTAGTTCTCAGCCTGGTATCTTAGCAAAATGCAGTGGACTTTGAACTGGAATTTCTGAGGCACAGGCACCTGCTCTCAGCTGCTACGTCCTGTCCAAGCAGAGTAGCCTCTGATTTAAAACCAAACAAAACCAACAAAACCATCAAAAACCAACAAAAAAAAAACCCAAAAATCAACCAACCAACCAAACAAACAAAAAAAAACCCAAAAAACAAAACAAAATAAAAAAAAACCCAAAACCAAAAAACCCAAACACACAACAGAAAAACCATCAGATAAACAAAAATAACTGAGAAAATAATTTCCCTAGCCTCCTATTGCTAGATCCTAGGCTCTTATGTTAGTGGAATATTCCAAAGTGACGATTCTTAGAGTATAAGATACCATATTAATTAAGACTCCCAAAATATCTTTGAAGGAGACTATTTAGAAAAGTCCTCAGTACTATTAATGTGAGCACTGAATAGGGCTGTTTATGGGTGCTATTACCTGTAATACATGAACTGAAGCTAATGCTCTTCAGAGGAGAAAGTACAGCCATTAACAACTCAAAGATTTCCTCATAATACCTTTTGTACATATTGATCTATTTCCTGCTATTAAAAACCAACCAAACAAAAAAACCACAAAGAAGACAAAAATATTTAATAGATTATATTGTCCTGTGAAGATAGACTTGCAGCCCAAACCAGTCAGATGTCAAGGGCAATAAAACTCTAAGCATTAATACCTGGGGAACAGTCCCAGGTAGCAGAGAATCCCAAAGATGAAAAGATTCTGAGCAAAGGGCTCTTTGCAGGGAATTTCTGGAGAAAAACAATCATTTATATATCCCAGTTTCCCCTGGTAACCTCAGCAGACCACTGTAAGTAAAGCAAACAAATTTGGTCTGAGAAGCAGAAGAAATTTACTCTTTCAGTGAATGTAATGTTAAGGTTTGTCCTATTGCTGGTGTGTGAGAAAGTTAGACTGGTGTAATCTTGGAAGGAAAAGGCCAGGCTCTTGGAAGTCATATCCCTAAAGCAAAATCTGACCATTGTCCTAAACTTGTAATGTTAACTCTCTCAAATGGATTCTGAGGGATCAGCCAAGCCCTTCACTAACTTCACCTGCATTCAGCTCTTAGTGTGAGTGAACTGTGATGGCACAGGAAACCTGAGCCCCTTCAGCTGTTCCACAGTGCTGGGTCTTCCAGCGATGCCTCCCGACTTTGCTTCACAGCAGCTCTGCCCTGGCTGCCCCACTGCCCAGCACAGAGACCGACAAGCAAAACACAGAGAAGCTCATTCTCCTACAGCTCCTACTAAAAACAGGTGAAAGCTGTGTATGCTCTCCACTTGTGGCACAGCTTGGAAACAAAACCAAAATACCCCCAAACCAACCAAACAAAAACCCAGCCCCTCACCACAGCCCCAAACATCCCACATTCAAATCCAGTAGGGTATTAAAATGCCCTCTGAAAATGTGTAAATGTTCTTAGTAGGAATCAATCCCAAAAACCACATAGACCATCCTCCTTCATTTTGTCAGTCAAATACAATGCTTTGGTAACTTAACTCCTGGCTATAACTCATACACACACACACACATGAATTGTACATACTCCTCACCTATTTTTTTTTCCCTTCTTTTTTTTTTTCCTTTTTTTTTTTTTCTGTTTTGTTACACATTGAAGCAATCCATTCTAGGCACTGGGAACAAACCATCCTCTCCTCTTTCAAAAGAATAACCTTTCTTCAGGGGCCTCTTCAATCCAAATGGTTAGGAATCCAATACACAACAATCTTGCAGAAATCAGCTGCCAGATTTATTATTCTACCTGAAAACCCCAAACAAAACAAAACAAAAAAAACCTCCCAACCCCAAACAAACAAAAAAGTGGAATAAAAATAGACTTTAAATAAACCTCTTAGGTACATTTTAAAAAGGGTTAATCAGTTCAGTGAAAGACTTTTTTGTCTTCTGCTGAGAGATCATGTAATGTTGGTCTGACTGCTTGTTTTGTTCAGTGAGTCACTACCGTATACAGATATATATATATTTTTCTTCTTAAATATTACACATTCAATGCAATTTTTCAATCTTTTTTTTTTCCTTTTTTTGTCCAACCCCTTTCCCAAACACCCACATCCTGCCACAGGCAAGAGGCGCTCTGAGCTGACATTAAAGAACCAAAACCAATCCAAGGACTTTTCATCAAAGCATGTTTCATTTGAACCTTATTTCAATGGAAACCACAATTTTTTTAAACAATATTACTCAACATTTTCCCTTTCCTTTTTTTCTAGTTCTGCAACTTTAGACTTCTTTTTCTTGGTTGATCACCAAGTATTTAAGTGCCATTGAGACCTACGGATGACAGAATTAGGTGGCATATTAAGGCATATATCATAAAATATGTTGTCTCATGGATCTGGGTAAATTAAATACCTGCCCAAATGCTTTTTATGCACCTGTGGTTTCTAGTGACCACTACTTCTTTACTTTTGATTAAATGTGTATTAAAATATTCATAACTTAAGGAGTGTCTTAACTGACAAAGCATGGAAGATTAACCTACCACCTAGGACTGTCTTTGAAATCCATCCATTATGATGAAAATTGTTCTTGTTGTTTTATGGTTATGTATTTATTTTTCTCCCACTTCTTGGCAATCTAAGAAAATGAGGTACTTCATATAACAACTATTTAAATTTCACTGGGCAAAAAAATGAAATCCAGATCTTACCTCCCTTTCCACACCTTTGAACCATGAATTATTGTATTTCAAAAAAGGTGCTCATAAATATTTTAAACCTTTGGGGTTTTGTCAGGGCTTTCTGTTTTTTTTTTTTTACATACAGAATGGCATGTGTGGTTTGTGTTCAAGGTAACCCCTCTCAAAAAATAAAACAATTTGAAAAAATAACAAAACAACAAAAAAAACCCCTCAAAATTTAAATTGTCTTCCAAGCATATCTGATCACATTTACATTTAGTGTCCAAAACAAGTTGATTGGTAACACCAGTGCCAGCACTACAACGTCATACAGCAACTTCATGGTATTCTTTGACAGTTCATCTCTGTTCCACCGAAAATTACGAAAGGTTCTGCAGAGCTTTCCTTAGCAAGCTGAAGCTTACTAGTCATTTGTGGATGCGCATAAAAGCTGCTTATAGCACAGCTATGGCGTAAGCTATTTTCTAAGCAATAAATGGTTCAAGTCATCTATTTTGTCCTGAAATGCTACCTGTAGTTACAGCATTGCTTATAAATGGTCATAGTAAATTCAGCATCAAAGAGAATATTACAGAAAAAGACAGCAGCAGAAGCATTAGCATTATCTAGTATTTATATATGTTATCAACATAACACAGCAGTAAAAGGTTTAAATGCATATTAATGGGTACCGTGTCTAAAAATTACTAAAGTACCTATTTAGTGTATTGGATATTTTTCTCAAGGAGTGCTTGCTGTGTCTAAACAGCATAATTAGATATGTGACTTAGTACAGTTAATTCCTATTGATTAAATAACTTATTTATGTACCAAAGGAAATGGAAGGATACAAAATGTTTTCTCCCTCCTGATCATGATCCTGTATTTAATGCTGACATGATCATCAGAAAGCCTACCCCATGTAATTACTACCCTCAAATGGATCTTGAAAAATCAACGCCGTAGCATGGGCCATATATGTACAGCAATGTGGCACCAGATACAGCATGCAGCTTTCAGTCTGAAGTCAGGGATTTTGCTGCTTGGTCACTCTACTTATGGCCAGTCTGTCATTAAATAGGATTTTTTTTTTTAAGGTCATACCCCAAAACAAACAAACAAACAAACAAAAAGAATTAGGAAAACTATCTGTCTGTTCTCAGAGACAAGGTACAAGGTCTGCCACTGGAAGCTTCTAAATTAAATGTTGTGGTATATGCTTTGTTTCTCTTTTATAACTGCAGAAAGACAATTAAGAATGGCAAGAAACAAATGCCCTAGGCATGCTGTGCTGATATCATCATCAAGTGGTTATTTTGCACAATGAGAATTAACTGTACTACGGATACCCAGAGAAAATGTACAATATCTTATGCTGATATGAAACAAAACAGACATGATATAGCTTTTTTTTGTACTTAAAACCTGTATGTTCCCTTCCCAAACTTAAGTAAAAAGCAAACCCACCCTTTTCCTCCTGTTACACAGAATAACGTTTAGGTTCCAACCCTCCCCTTTCAAATAAAGTGCGCTGTCCATGGCAGACCATAGGAGTAATGCAACAGGAAAAGCCCCTTTTAGTGTACTATTTAAAAAACAAACTGAAGTCGATTCAGCTTTCCTCTGGGTCTTGGGAAAGAGGAGAAGCTTGAGGGAGGGGGAAACATCCCCTTCACTGTCACTGTTGTTAATAGACATAGCCTTCGTTGTAGGGGTGGGTGTTGCAGCAGCCTCCGTCCTGCATGTAGACCATGCTCTCATCAAAGTGGGACAGGGGCACAGTGTCCTCCTCATTGATGTGGCGCTCCATGTCAGTCTTCAGCAAGGGGCGCTGGTTGTCCGGAAAAGCCATGGAGAAAAGCGCTTCAGGGTCACAAACAAACTTGTAGACGTATCTTTCTCCAGCCACCTTAGGACAACGGAACGGGAAAAAAGGTGCAGCATAAGACCTTGTCTTTTGCAACTCCAAGTTACACAATTAATAATGTGACAGCAGAACTGGTAAGGCAATGACCTAGCAAAGACAAGTGGGACCTGCCAAAGCAGACTGTGCAGAGTACTCTTGATTTTGCCACACATGACATCCTGTTGGAAGATGGACTAAGTATTCTTCCTCTAAACATTTTTTTGCGATCGTTTCCTATACTTAACCACAAATGGAAGTTCTTATTGGAAAATGTAAACAAATTGTCACTACAGTGGCAAAATAAAATTACACACTCTGTGTGCAAAGTGGAAAAAAGAATCACATTGCACGATAGAGATCAGGATTTCACTTTACACAGATTGATTCATACTTACGTATAAAAGCACTTTAGTTATAGTGCATGCTGATTGTACAGGGACAGCGTAAGCAAATACGTAGGCTAATATGTACTTAGCAATTGCTCACGCAAAGCTGGGATTTGCTTATGGAGGGGCAATTTGTCCAAAGATCCTAAAGTTTTCCCTTAATCAGAAATAGCATTAAATGTCTATGCTTCAATTCCCTAAAAGCTAGAGAATGCTAAAAACAACATAGAATTGCTGTCTTATTACAAACAAACAGAAGTCAATATAGTGTCTTCTCAAGGACCTTATTTAAAAAATTGCACTTAAAAATATGCATTATATTGCATGCTCACAATTTATTAAAATTATTTAAAATAAAGATTATATTATCTGCTTCTTGCAACTCCAGCTAATATGGCATTGAAGTGAGTTAGTGAAGATGGAAAAAGTGGTGTGAACTTAACAACTCTGTTCTTATGGGTGCAAAATAGTTTGTAGCACCTCCTTAAAATTTCAGCTTGTGTATTCCACAAATAGAATTTGGTAGAGACTGTATCTGCAGCAGATTTTTAAAATCAAATAATGTCAGCAAGTTTGATAAGACTATAGGTTGCATGCAGAAATCAGGCTTTTGCTTAACCTGCTATCATTGCTTGATTTAAAAAAAAAAGAGGGAAAATATGCATACAAACTTTGCCATAAAGAAACCTGCTTTGCATCTACAACCCCCATTAGATTTTAACATACATGAACTGGCCAGATAGAGAGATCCCAGGACAAAACCGAAACACTGGTATGTCAGAAAAATAAGTATACAAGCTAGCTTTCAAAATGTGTGTTAAACACATTCTTGTAGATAATAAAGTAGTAGTTTAGGATGTAGCAAGCTAGCTGTCAGAAGTACTTGTAAACTTTCCATGTTAAATGGGTGTGTGCGTTGGGGCAGCATTATCAGCCTTCTGGTATTTCTATCCCCATCTTTTCAACTTGCTTCCCTCTGCTACTTTTTTTTTGCCTCTCTGTTGCCTTTGAAGTGTGCTGGCAGCGCAGCTGCCTGTGCTGCTGAGCTGTAACCTGCAACAAGGAACTCCTCTACCTGAAGCACCAGCCAGTGAAACCAAGCGCTTCTGCTGCTCCCTGATCAGACCCAGTTTCCAATCCACTTTACAAAGACTCAGCATGCAGGGATGTGACACACAAAACTTAATGAGGCGCTGAGCTACCGAAGAACTGTAAGCCAATACTAGCCCAGACTGTTGCCCAAGTTGACTCCTGGATAGTGAAAAAGCAGTGCACTACAACAATCTCATAACCTAAGCAAGAGAACTTGTAAGAATTCACAAAACCTACTGGAAAAGTTGCCCAGTAACTTGAGCTGAGAGCACTGCTTCCATTCATGGAATTGACATATAGCAGGTTTAAACATGTTCATCATCACTGGTCACAAGACCAATGTGAAAAGATATGGAATAAGCTTTACAGTCCAAGGTGTTTATTATGATCTTTGATCACACCTGGCAGATTTGTAGATACAGCAGACAGGTCTCTCCTATTGATTTCTCAGTCAATCTACATAGTACTACACAGCAAGATTTAAAAATATACATATAAATCAGCAAGCCACAGTAGGAGGATGGATTAAATATTGTCAGCAAGACTAGCCTGTAATATATAAATGATTGTTAAGTATTTCTCCTAATTCAGTCTATTATAAATATTAAATTCCACTCAAAACCAGTATTATTACAACACTATTAGTAAAAATATTAAAGTATTTGGTACGTTAATAGGTATAACTATTATCCCCTATCTTGCACTCATTAAAGTACTCAAGCACTGGGCAGCTGACTTAGATCTGCAAAACATTAATCATACTGTACTCTACTGTTTGTCTTTCCCAGCTGCCAGGAAGCTCTTTTGGATATTTTTGAATGTTACTTCTTTCCCTATAATCATGAAATGCATTGTGTGACCTAAAACCACAGACATTTTTTACATAGAAAAAAAATATCTTAATGCATATGCTGAACCTAGTAGGTCAAAAAGCTTAGTGTTTGCCTAAACAGATGAAAAAACTACCTAAGCCATGCAATTACAAGTACTCCTTGTAAACTGACCTACAGATTAACATGCAAGACTCTGGTGAAATGTAGTACAAAATTAGCTACTCACCTTTTGCATGATTCCCTTTTCATAATAATAGCGAAGCGATCGGCTAAGTTTATCATAGTTCATAGCTGGCCTGTTTTTCTGAATCCCCCAGCGACGTGCCACCTGCCACAAAAATGGATTAGCAATGATTTGTTAAATGCATTTAAAAAGCAGATCTTATCATCAGATACTTCATTCGGGGATGCAGGAGAGAAAACCCTGCAGGGGCAACAAATAGGAAAAGGTTGCCATGACCTGAACTTCCCACGTACTACTATGAATTTTAATTGGATGTACATCATCATTAAACTTGAAACATACTTATTTGCCAGTGTGGTGGAGAGTTAGACCTTTTCTTTGCTTTTTAATAAAGAAAACCAATGAAAAAATAAAGCCCTACAAGGAGATGAGAGACAAAAAATATTTAGCAAGTTACACCAGAAAACTTTCACAAAAACCTTTCTTTAGTTTGATACTATGGATAATTGTACCATGCCTGTCTTTTCCTTGCTGTCAGAAAACTAAGTTATTTTAAATACACATGTATACACACTTAGTTCATGAACTAATACAGACTGCACTAGGAATGACAGCAATGTTGAGATTATTAGGAGATACAAGTCAAAAGACAACTCCCAGTCTTAAACATTACTTCAGCAAAAAAAATGAATTATCTGAGGAGGCAGAATAGTCACTTGGAAGAACTATATGGTGGTATGAAGAATGGAACAGAAATTTCATAGTTGCAGTCATATAATTACCCTTAAAAATAACAATAAAAAGTTGCAAGTAACTCATGAAACTATTCCATAGAGAGCAATATGCCTTCTTCTCTGACTTATGTTTTCAACTTGACTTTTTGCTTCCTGTTTTATTGCTAAAGATAGTTTTGGTCAAAGTGACCCTTTGTTTAAAGAGCTTAACTCCTTATTCCTTGTCTGAAATTTTAATCGGCTATTGGTGACATTTCAATTACTGTCTGTAAAAATGACTATAATATCACCAGAGAGAAAAAAGGCAAAGCTGATGAACTCTTTAAAGCACATTTTATAAAAATGATTGAGAGGTGCATATGCATACAGCTCTGGAAAAAGGAGAGTAGCCAAGCAGCTTCTCTGCAGACTGCTCTGTGAAACTTCCCATAGCTGTCTGGAGCTTTTTGATGCAAGCCATGACAACATGCAGCACTGAGCAAAATCCATGATTTTGGTCTCCACCTGGACAATAATTTCTAAAATTTCTTTTGAAAGCATTATTTCCTTTCAGTGGTGCAGCTTTTCAGCCTTATGTAAATTATCGCAGCTCTGCTAACTTCAGCTACATTTTATCTGTACTGGAACACACCTCCAATCATGTAAATTTATTCCAGCTGCAGATTTGGCCTAGATGTCTAACTTTGATTCACCTAGTCAATTTTGTAACACATGACCACATCACTCTTTTTTTATTCCTTCCAAGGCTTTTTTTTCCTGCATTAATCGGAGTCCTAAAAGTCCCCAACATAAGGCTTGCAAAATAAATAAATACACAGCAAAGATAAACAACAAGTAATGGTGAAGAATATGTTACATTGTGTAGTATTTTGACACTCCTGATCAAGCAATCAGGTCCAGTTCCCATCCCTGAACTGCACAGCATTTACCTAGTCCTGCGGAAGGGATTCAGGCTTCTACCCTTCCGCCCTACCTTCCTGCTGAAGGTTGCTGTCCCTGTGACAAGCCTGCATAAATGGACCTATGCCCAATTCTCAGGCTCCAAAGTTCACAGTTACTTACTTTCTGAATGAGCTATGGCACTCCAGGAGCTGATACATATTCATTTTTGTTGTCACTCTTTCTACAAGGGCATAAACCGCCAGTAAGGAATGGGACGGAAAGGTCATGTCACTGACATCCTAACCTGCCACAGCAGAACCAACAGGCACTTTGATTTCCCTTCAATTTACACTTGGCAACCAACAGAATTGTGCAACTTCCCATAGGCTATTCTTATTTTAATCTACTGTTTCTGTCAGATTCATGACATTCATATGAAAACAACTTAGGCTCCTTTGTACTCCTAAGAACACACAGAGTGAGGCAAGCTTCAAGCCTCCTCCCAATCTTGGATGCAATGCTGCTCAAAAACACAAAGCAACTTCTACATAGCCAGACATGCAGATGATCTCTTTAACTTAAATTAGAATATCCAGTTCTTCAGGGAATTACACAATAAGGAAACCTTAGGGGTTTCTTAGTTTTCTTTCCTTAGCTAATAAAATCTATAAAGTTTTTGCACCATCTGCTGGAAACCATTTCTCAATAAAACTCTTCAATCTTGAAAAAAATTTGACATACCTTAAAGACAAGACAAAACTAAAAGAGTGAAAAATAGGAGACTGGGGTAGGGGGAAAACTAGGTACATCATTCACCAAAACCAAACAAAGGACTTTCCAAAGATTTCGCTCTGTTCCGGGACAGGTTACACAACTAAGGAATCCATGTAGCCTGCTAGGGCTGCAGACTTGCAAAGTTTCGGTATCGTACTGACTGAGACTGTTCTGAGTTCAAATCCTCAGATACACAATGCCAGGATCTGCCATGGCAGACTGACTATCACTAGAGCAGGGGATGCTCAGACAAATGAGAGCCAGCACCGGGCCCCTTGCAGCAACCTTCTCCTCAGCCAGACCACATCAGGAAGAAAAGGGACATCAGTCCTGACACCATCCCCAGCTACTCCACCATCTCCACAGAGCTGTAAGCAGACAATGTAAATAAAATGCAAGAAAGCTTTCAGGCTGCTAATACCAGCAGATGGATGGCAAACAGCAGAAATAGCTGGTGGAATGCAGAAGCAGCCATACACCCCCGAGCCTTCCCACTCAGCTCTAATTCAGAGGGGATCCTGTCAGAAAATTTGCTGTGGTCTCCTCTATCAGCAAACCCTATTCAAGGGGCAAAAAAGTAAAGCAGAATTATACTGTCTTTTGACAACCCTAATTAGATCCTCCACAACAAAATTCATATATACCTGATCTTCCAACAGTTTCCATGATAGTTTAGAATACAGACTATGTTACGTAACGTTACCTAGTCCAAAACAGTTTACGTAATAAAACATTCAATTTATTCCTGTTTATCGCACAAGTGAACTAAGCCATGCTTCAGCAAATGTTCATGAATATAAGCAATTTTATCTATCCCATGAGTCCTTCATGGTTCAGAAGAGCCATGCATGTGCATGAGTGTTTGTAAGCCTAGGATCTAAGGCTGTACTAAACAACCTAATGATTCAATCTAATGAACCTAATATTTGGTGTTGAAAGACTAGTAAGGGACAATTTTTCAACGGCTTTTGGAATACAGTTCTGTCCATAAAGTGATTCTGAAAAACGTGAACCCCACAAATAAAGCAAAGTATTTAATAACTCTAGTACTTGCAACATTTTTATTATTTTATGGGACTAGGAATCAAATCCATGCTTAACCACACCTCTGTCCCAGCTGAAGCACTTCCCTTGCCAGTCCTTTCTGTCACCCTTCTAAGGCACTACTGAAACAAAATACTGATGGACAACAAGGCCCAAGTCCAAAGGAGGACAGTTAAATTTGCAGGACGGGGCAGTGGATGTGAGCGCACGCTGTCTGTCTAACTCACCTCCTCTGGCTCAATCAGCTTGAACTCCATGCCTCGGCCAGTCCATGCTATGAAGTGAGAGTTTGAGGGGTCATCAAGAAGAGCTACCAAGAACTGCCAGAGCTGAAGCGAGCCTCGCCGTTGATACGTGGGTCCCTCACGGTACATGCCTGGCTCCTGTTTGACATCACCTGCACACAACAGCAACAACGTTACAGGAGCAATGCCCTGAAACACCATCTCTCAGTTTGTCAGATAAACTTGTAAAGCAATCATTAGGGTTAACAAAACAGAGGGAAGGATCAACCACCCTCAAATGCAACATTCCTCTGTTTGCTGGGGACTTACAATAACATATTAATATACTAAAAAGCACTTAAATTCATTCATGATTTATGGAAGTCTCACTAAGCCTCTCCCCGTGTAGTTTTGATAAATGCAAATCTCTTGCAAACCATTTTGTAATACCCTCTCTCCAAAAGAACATAAACTATTTTTGAAACAACTTTGATATCTGAAGAACTGTGTTTCTGTACCATACTTTGCCCAGGCCCCAGTTTTGGTAAAGTAATGTAAGCTTCATAAAGCTCCAAAACCCTATTGAGTGAAACTTCTCTTGCATGCAAATGCTTCTAAGGAAAATTTGACAAAGTATTTGACTTGGACTTAAACAGTATGTGCTTTATGTATAGGCATGTAAATCCTGCAGATACACAACTTCCTCTGTGGCATATTGGACTTGCATATGAGCAAAAATTACTTTTACCCACATCTACATATTAAATTAGTGTTCCTTCTGAAAAGCAATAAGTTAATTTTTCTAAAATTTTAAGTCTAGAGAAACCTTTTAAAAAATATTAAAAACACCCTTACATCTGTTCCACAAATTGCCAATGAGAAAACCATCCTGCTACATCCATACTGTCTTTGTTGTTTTTAAATCATATTCATACTGAACAACTCATGCAAACAACAACAGCTGAAAGGTCTGATGCTGAAGCAGACAGTATTTTTTTCTCCACACAAGGACTGCAACCCCTGATATACTGGTAAAATTCCTCATTTCAACTATCAGAACAGCAAAAGCCTCCAATAAACAGTGTGACCTATTTAATAAGGAAAGTCAGGAGTTTACATTCAACCACAGTATTAGGATGCTCTGACAGCCATTACAGAATGGCTCTGTGTAGGGAAGGGCAGAATAATAATATTAAAAATGGAGCACTTCCTTCTGTAATCAGGAAACAAAATTGACTCAATAGCTGTGGAAAACAAATAAATCAACACAAGGCTTTTTTGGTTTATGTGAGGTTCAAGTTCCAGTCCTGAAAGGCCTTCTTTTTCAAGGACAGGTTTTTTTCTTGTAATGATAGCTAAGCAATGTGCAAATAGCAAGTGCGGTATTACACAGGATCAAATTCTTTCCTTGTGCTGATCTTTGATTTCAAAAGAAGCAGCTGAGAATCTACTTCTGAAACATCAAGACTAGTCCTGGGCTTATACAACTTTTGCTTTACTGGCCAGAATATGATGACACATCTGCTATTTTTTTCCCTCCAAAACATCATGTTACAAGTATAAACACCCCTATTTGCATCATGACATCAATCTTTTAGAGTACAAGGTGTTCTCTCGATGGACAGTCATAGAAACCAGCAGCAGACTGCTTGCCTTGCAGGCACACAAATACTTCCCAACATTTATTTCTTTTACTGTGTTTGTATTCCTTTTTCATTTTCATTCCCTTTCCTGTATAAAACCCAAACTAGCCAAAAGGTTTTTCAAGGAAGACATAGACAAATGCTACTGTTAACAAGTTTTAACTTCTTGTAGTACAGCGTCTGATCCCATTCCCATAAATGTACATATGAATTTGACACTGGTACTCAGAACAGATCCACAATCATTTGTGGGGAACAAAAAAATACCTGACACAATGTGCTTTAAAAAAAATGAAAAAAAATCCAAACAAGCTCACATTACAAAGCCAGTGTATAAAGTAGACATTCAATAAATCACCCTTTCCGTGAATGTGTCAATGCAGTGACAGTGCAACACTGGATAGAGCAACCTTCAGTTAGGTCTAATATTGTTTAAAATTCTTTATCTATTTCTTACCAACACAAAAATACATGTGATACTCTGTTTGAAGAATGTACAATTCTTTGGATTACTTTCATTTCAGTCTCCAGATCTTCAGCAAATACAACAAATGCTGCTAAACATGCAATAGTTTTGTAATCCATAAGTGATTCTCAGGGGAAAACAAACAAAATAAAGCAGAAGAAAAACACCAATTCTCCAACTCTACTTTTAACTGTGGTCAGAGATTTGTTCACAAGTTTATCAGGAAGGACCTAATCTTTCCTGCTAATATAAATAAAGCTGGACATATACATACTAACACAAAAGTTACAACACTACACTAGCATGTGTACACTAACATAATGCCATTCTAGCAAATCTAAGTAATTGGTCTCCAAATTACTTCTCAAAGTTGCAGACTAACAGAGTCACTGGCAAGAAATACAGTGTCCGTCTACTTTGCTTATAATGAAATAAATCTGAAATCAACTGAGTTACACCAGGAAACTGATTTTACATCAGAGTAACTGAGGATAATTTGGACCATTCATTTTAATTGACCTCAGAATTCCTCTTTAAAAAATCTGCTATAATTGGTAGTGTTGTGAACAGAGCATTGATTTGTTATCAATCCCACTGAAAAATAAACCACTAGTACATTCAACCTAGTACAAATACATTGGCACAAACACAAAAATGCCCTACACATTCACTCCCCACTATTCATCACTTCACAGTCAGCAAGACAAGAGGCTTAATCCTCAGTAAAACCAAAGCTACTGCTTTATCCACTGTTTTGCTAATTATAAGAACATCTTTCATTAAATCTCAAACAACAAGCAGTATGTGATCATCAGTGCAATGGAAATCCTCCTATTACTTCTCAACAGTACAGGAACTGAGGTGCTGTGCCACAACTCTGGATGCAGGCATCATTCGCTGGCAAAAGTCGAATGACATCCTATTGAAGAGGAGACTTTGGTTTCAAGAGACAAAGGTCAGCTTTGGTTGGGCACACCACAAATGGTGTGTTAAGGAATCCTAAATTGGAACGTTACTGGGCTCTTTTGATCAGCAACAGAGAAAAGTCCCTCATCTCTTTCTTTTTCATCTCCCTACACAGGAAAAAGAGAGATGTGTCATACATACCGTCAAACTTCTCTGGAACAACGCAAGTGTCATCATAAAACTGCCTAGGTCCCTTTTCAAACATACAGCCTGTAAGTTAAAAAGAGAGAGGTGTTTATATAAAAGATGCATGGAGAAAAAAGAGATCACAGCCTTAATGCCAGAGGGAACACTAAGTTATACAGGAATCAGATTAATATCCCACATCCTTTACACACCGCCCAATCCCAACATTTTGGCCTAAGTACAAGGGTGTTTAATTAACGTATGCATTCCCAAAAGACTGTTAATCTCCACCTGCTAAAATGAAAAAGCACCCATTTTTCTCTATGATTTATTACAAAATGTTTGTCTCATTTCCTGTTTGAACTAGCATGGCTTTGACTTTTAACCATTAGGTATTTTCCCTGCAAGACTAAAGAAGTACTATGCAGTATTTCCTCCTCACACCCACAGAAGTCACCCTCACACACTGCTCTTGATGTTCCTTCCAATTAAGATAATTTCGTAAAATTATATTTTGTCATTAAAAGACACTCTCAACAACCCAGCAGTCTTTCTAGCACACCTTTCTGTACACACTCCTACTATTTCCTATTATGCTAATGTTTTGCTTAACCAGAACTGTATTGCATATCAGTATCAGTCTCACCAGTGCTCCTGAGTGAGACAAAACATCTCCTCCTCTCCTGCCACCCTCTGACCCTCCTTTCAACTGCCAAAGTATTACAGAAGGCTTTTGCCTTCAGTTTACAGTGTTCAGTTGGGCTGGTTTCCCACTGTGAAGCTGAGGAGGAGGAGGCCCATCTCAAAATCCTTTTTCCCAAGATAATGTTTCCCGGTTCCACACTCCTGGTCTATATTCATGTATTAAAAAAAACATTTTGTTTAATGTGCCCAGATTACCAAACAATTCAAACTGCTTTGTGTGACTGCCCTGTCCTGCCTGTTATTTACTGCTCTATCTTTGTGCCATAAAGTTATCCATTAACTTTGTTCCATATCTTTACTGAAAATATTGAATAGCAACACTCCTGATATCAATTCCTACAGAACTATAATAGAAAAAATCCATTCAGAGATGATTGCCCAGTGACAGCCTCTTTTAGATCTGTCAGTTGGCCAGGTCTTAATGTATTTAATGTGTACTTTATTGATATTGCTTTGTGCTAACTTCTTAATCAGAATGTAATGCAGAGGAAAATTGAATGCCATAAGAAGTCTAACTATAAGATACAAGCATCTTTATCAACCAAACTTTTATTTTCAGCAAAGAATACAATCAGATTTGACATGACCTTTATTCTGTAAAATTATGTTGATTGATTGCCAAATAGAGAAAACAAATATTTAGTAAACATCACTGCTTTTTTTAACGTCATTCATAACAATTTTGCCACCTCCAACTCCTTACGAGAACATAACATGGCTAAAATGGATTTTCCCCTATCTGTGCTGTGATTAAAACTCAAAATCTTTTGCCATTGGCCCTGCAGTTTGTGGATTTTTTCCTGATGTCTCTCACCTCCCTTATCAAACTTTTATACTTCATATAATTTCATATAACAAGACTTAGAAATTTCCATCTCCTGTTTCACCTTCCTTGTTAAACACTACCATTTTTTTTTCTGTCTTTATTTCAACCCAGAAGCAGATGGGATTTTAGCCAGATGTGTTATCTTTCCGATTCTGTCTTTACACTGGCAAATGAAGTCTTCCTGGAAGACTTTGATTCACACATCTATCTGGATTCTCATCCATCTCAAAACCAGATTCCTCATGTTTGTGAAATTTGCACATTGGAAGAAAAATACACCCTAAACAAACAAGCAGAAAATAACATATTGGTAAGACAGATAAACTAAAACATGACAGGGTAAAAACCAGGGTATAACCTCCCTTCCAGTCATCTTAGTTCTGTTTGACTTCTTATTTTTAGGACATAAAGTACTTTTACTTAGAATTATTAATTTTGACAATTATGTAAGCTCTGTCCTACTGAAGTCATTGAGAATTTTGGTACGTATCTCGGTTTGGGCATAAGACACATCAAAACACTGCAGAAATAATAACAAAAGGGAAAACCCAAAACCTTCACTGAATTTAAAGTTTAAAATGGATTACTTAACACAGTTAACTGAGCCTGTCATGCTAACAGCCTGGAAAATGTCACTTGAGCAAAATGGGTGAAAGAGACAAGTTTTTAAGTGTCTCTTCCTTTCAACTGCTAGAGGCCTTGAAAAGCAGAATGAGTTAAGTTCATAATATAATTGCTTCTATCCTGATCAACCCACAGCACTAAAAGAAACTACAAAAAATTCAGTGCATCAGAAACTCAACACTGAAAAGGGAGAAAGGATGATGCAAGTCTTCCCAGCAGCAGAATTAAACCAGTGAATCCCAAATCCCCCCCGACTTTTTAATTTTTTACATTTCTCTCATACAAAAGTGATACATAATAGAAAACTTAACTTCTGTTCTGTTTGGGTGAGCCAGGAAGCCTTCTTGCCTCATGTAAATGGAATGGCAGCTAGGCACTTCTGAAAGGAGAAGATGACAATGCAAGTCAAAAGACTGTCTGGAATTAAAAGTGTGCAGGTTATCAATGAGACAGGCTGCAAGCAGAAGAGCAACAAAAACAGATGCAAGTTACAGCGAGAGGGAACCTGTCAACACAGAGTCAGCATTTCAGAGCAGCACACACAACACATGGCCAAAGGGAAAATCATGATGTGAGGATCAGAGATCCTATCTATGATAGGCACTTGAACTCCAAACCTTTTGTAAGAAACTTTGCTAAAAGCTGACTCCCATGGCAATTACACTTTAGACCATCCACAGACAAAAAAATCCACACCAGTGACCATGAATATTTTAAACCCTGTGCTTATATATCTGTCTTTGTAACTAATTCAACCCAAAATATGTTATCAATTGCACTGAAAAGACTGCCAGTCACACTGGAGACTTATAAACTCTATATTTACACAAGGAATGTCAAAGTGAATTTAGAGCAGGATAATGCTTTTTACACTCTGGTGAAGGACTTGAAGGGTTAATGAAATTTTCTGCAATTGCTAAGCATTTTATTCAGGAATTTAGATCTATCTGTATCACTCTCCATTTGCGTGCATTTAAAACAAAAATGACACCTTTCAAAAAAAAGTACTGTGCATATTCTAAAATAATACTGATATTTATTTGATATTCTCCACCTCTACTCAAATCTGCAGGAAGAATGACAAAAGCCAAATAGTACTAATAAAAAAGGTATTCTTTAAATGTCTTTCTTTTTCTTCCCCATGTCTTGCACCGTCCCCAAGTAGTCACATCCTGTGCACGGGGACTTGCAAACAGAAACGCACCGTAAATGTTTGCCCTTCTAGACCATGTTTAACCTACTTCTTGGATATCAAAAGTCCTGCTTAACAAAGTCTATTTGATCTTGTGATGAACTCCTACCCTAAACTATGCAATCTGTTACCAGTAACTTGTAACTCTTTAAGAGATGCAAACAGAGGTCGAAAGAGCAGACATTATTTTTCCAGCACTGCCTACAGACTCTTTCAGACTGTGATTCCAAATTTCACTGTTCACTGACTAGTGATGAGTATCAAAGATTTGGCAGGATAAGAAAATGAGGTTTTACACTGACTTCACAAACAAGTGAAACACAGGGCAGTAATAATGTTTCCTCTAACAGTCCATGGTCCCTCTTGCACATCTGTGCCAAACTCTTCATTACCTCCTCTCTCAATGAAACTCGCGGTGCCTGCCTCCTCAGGCCTAGAGAATCTCTAATGTCTCTGGCAGCTATTCTGAGCAACCACAGGGATCAGTGACTCACTGATCACCCAAGTCAAGTATAGCTCTGCAGACTAGAAGTCAAGGCTACAAGCAGTGCTTCACCTGCAAGGAATCATTCATGTTACCACATAGATTGAATTCTAAGGAGAATGGAAAAATCTACGTAAAAAAAGAGGAAGCTGTAGAACTGAAACAGATGCTATTTTCTATTTTAGGTAAAAATTCTCTAGTATTGGCAGCAAAGCCCTTTTTGACTCATGAACTCCACTCTTGCAAAGTGATAGAGCAGAGTATACTGAATAAAGAATTATGCATGCATCCACAAAGTTGTCTTCTTAGCCAATTCGGGGTTTCATCTCCCATGCTCCTAAATCAATTATAATTAACATTTGGAGTCTCTTTAAGGCAAGCATTGTTTGTACCAACATTACTTAATTTTCTGGTTAGCTTGTGCTTAAACAGTCCACAGAGGACCAAAAAAATACAGCAAGGAAGAGTTTATTTCTCGTAAAGTAACTAGAGTCTTGTTATCCTAAAGTGCTATCAGTTAATTTATGACTATCAGAGTGGGTCAGACTCTAATCAAATTGTAGAAACATTTCCAAAGTGATTATTCAATCAAATGACTAACATGGTTAATTAGGAGCCATAAACATTGCTCTGAAGTTCATCAAAGTAATGACTTGCCCAGAAAAATTACTGCTAATTAAATTGCCTGCTGCTTTCATTTCTACCTTATCTAATAAAAAGTCCAACCAATGAAATTTAGTATTGCAGTTTTAAATTGTACTAAATGCTTGACTAAGACCCAGAAGTATTTTTACAGGCTAAGTGGAGCTACTTCAAAAGAAAACATTTTAGTGTAGAAATTACAGAGCAATTACATGTTTTCTTCTCCTTAAACCATTGTTTCAAGACAACAAGTAAGACAGAAGCAGGCATGAAATACTTCCAGGGCAAGATCCAAGTGCTTAAGGCGACTGATTTATCACCTTTTTGCAAGTTTTAGTCTTTGAAGAAAAATGTGGATTTAGACACACCACAAGCTTATTTCAGACTATTAATGAAGTAATTCACATTTTAAGGTTAAATCAGCTCAAGTGCAGCAGAACCCCTTTAAAAAAGCCCCAAACAAACTAGCTAAAAATGTGGAAATATAATAAAATTGCTTATCTTTTATTATCAGTTTAGAATACTTAGGGGTCATTCTTCATTGCTCTTCTTATTAACAGAAACATAGCAGTCATCTTAAAACAATGAATATGGTCTTATAACATAGACCATGAAACCATTCTTTTCCCAATAGGTGCTGTTTTAAAAATTACATGTAATCTAGACACTGCAAAAATGCCTTCTCATCTGGGACCGTCACAGAGAAAAATAATGGAAATAAGATCTGCTATGCCTTCATCGAAATACATCCAAGCAGAAAAAGCCCAAACAGACTTTCTCAGGACAAGAAAAACCTGCTATTGAATTTAGCAGGCACAGGTTCTAAGTTTCATTATCGGGTAAGACAGTTGAGTGGTCCCTTGGTAAGGTAGTTCATATTAATTATCATGTCAGAAATTAAGGGGTTAGGTTGTCTCAGCTCTGTGTAACTCAGAGCAGGTAAAGAATCCTTAAATAATCTTTTCTGATTGTTTTTCAGAGATAAGGATGAGATTTCATTCCCACACTCTCACCCTGCAGAGAAAAAACCAGAATTTCAGCCTGTGTCACTAGCCAGAACAGACACAGGGAAGATGGAGCTTCCACAGGCAAAGGATGAAATGACTGACTGCATTCTATGGGATGAAGTGACTGACTGTCTTCTTCTGAATGAAGCCGAGCAAAGCAAGAACTGGAAATCTGAACCAGGATTTATTCTTCAGCCGTTTCTGTTTGACCTTACACAGCCTCCCTAACTAAAGGACAGGTTGTTATGTTACACCCTAACTCTGAATTACTTTTCAGTTCACTTTATCAACATCAGCCGAAGATCTGGAGGCCCAGGGCATGCCCCATGTGCTTGTGACAAAGCACAGTGTGATATAAAGGTATTGGATTGTACATGTGCATGTGCAGAGGGAGAGACATGGAGGTGGAGGCTTAGAAGGCATGCGCCATCTGAAACAGGGTGGGAGAAGAAGGGGACTGCCTGCCTGGCCTCACCCTCCATGTGGCTGCTCAGGTGAACACTGTGGTGCACTGGTGGGCAGCTGCCTTAGTCAGGGAGCCTGTTAACAAGTCACTGAAATTCACCAAACACCTCAACTCATAGTGAAACCTGCCTACTTCCCTACAGGTTTAAAACAAAGTGATGACAATAAGGCTGGAACCTCCTTACAGTTTTCCTGCCCACTTTTAGCACTTATACCTTATTACCAAGTAAGTTATATTAGAAGCAGTTTCCATAAGGAACTGTTCCGAAAGGAGTTGTTCCCCAAAACTTTGAAGGGACTTCTCTGGCAATCCTGCAATTTCACTTATATCACATCCTTCTAAATTTTCCTTTTGGTCTGAAAAGTATTATGCGAATTTTGGTCCCTATTTCAGCAATTCAGATTTCATGTGTCTATACAGCTAGACTTAAATGTGCCACTTGTCTTCCCATAGACAAGAAATGCAGCACATGCAGCTTCTCTCCTTGTGTTACTGGGTATAGAAGGGCATGCACAAGCCCCTCAGGTAGCCGGGACAAACCTGGCTCCCAGGTGTCACTCCCATGTGCCAGCCTGCCCCTGTGCTACACACACTGTGAACACACCAGCCATCCCTTCAGTGACTTACAGAGCTTCTCTTGCACAGTACAAGCACTTCTCTGCTACATGAGCAGGTGGTAGGTGTACTGGGACAGATTTTTACCAAGTGCAGAGAAAAAAAGTAGCCTTTAAAAATAAAATGTTCAAACTAGAACACATCATACTTTTGGCATTAAACTTAAAACATCACAATCCCACTGCAAATAACTTTTCTGTTCGTGGATTTCCAAGAGCACTGACAAACTGTTTACAAAGGAGCACTTCATCCACCACTGAAGCATATTCAGCCTCCTGGTGGAAAGCAGCTGTTTACCACACCATTGAAAAGTTCTGACCAGCTCAAGGGTGAAGACAATAATGAAATCACCAGAAAACGGGACCTTTTTAGGTAACAAAGGAGTTCCTCAAATGAGATCGCAACACGTCACCAAGGTAGCACCAGGCATCACTAAGAAAAATGCATGATTTGTGCTTTGCAGGGAGAAGTTAACAAATTCTTCTTTTGGATATTTAAACCTGCAGAACACATTTAGATTAAAACTCACATCTCCCCAAAAGAAAACATTCAGGTAGAAATACTGGAACTAATTACAATCTCCTTATACAGGAATTCCTTGAGCATATTTTACCACTCAAATGCTGGTGGATCAAGCTTTAGTTCAACCACCTTTAAAAGCATTATCCCCTCACAAGCTATGTAATGAGCAGAGTCTTACAAATTGGTAAAGTCCTGGCAATAAAAAAGTCAGCATTATTTTTTCAGTCAGAGATTCAGCATGAAAAATGTAGGTGCCCTGAAATTACATGGGTGAAAACAGACAACTTCTCTAAAAATCAATGTAAAAATTAAGCAATCTTTTCCCAAATCATTATGCAACTTAGAAACATTCAGAATGGAAGGTTTTATTCATTTTCTCTGTCACCAGCCTTTGCACCAGCAATCTAGGAAAAAAAACAAACTTACAAGTATGTGCACTCATAGATACACATAGACTTCCTTCTAAAAAATAGCTAATTAAAATTTTTAAAGTTTAGTTTCTTACATATCACTTCACAAAAACTTGTCAGAGAATTAGGTTTGGCCCCACCGGCTCATGTCTAAGTGGAAATACTACACACATACAGAAAAAACCTTAAGCAAACAGCTTCCTTTCCACAACTTTGGTTTTTAGATCTATGACAACATCTAATGCATTTTGTGAGACCAGATGTCAACAGCCTGTCTAGGAGATGTGTAACTTTTTGTACAGCAGAACAGGAAAACAAAGGCTCATACATTCAGCTCTGAATTGAAATTCCACATGGAGTTGATCTTTTGAGCATACTTTAAAATCATGTGTTTGCTTTTATTAACCTCAGTAACTGTAAAATGTACCTTAAACACTGCTGTCCTTTGAATTCAACAAAAGACAGCAGTATTTTCTCTCTCCCTCTCTCCTTTTGTTGGTAATCTTACTGCAAAAATGTCTGTGTTGCTTTTTCTCCCCCGCCCCATCCCCTGCCTGTAAAATCGAAGTTGGACAAACACTGCACGGCTGAAGTGACATATTTGAATGGAATTCAGACCAACCAGTTCCTGTTTATGTTTCTGATTTGAGAATGTAGCCTTCTCATTCACTATACATTAGAAACACACCAAGGCCATAAATGGTGTCAGGTTGCAGGCAGGCAGGGCCAAGCAGCATTAATCATTACTTTAAGGCAACTGGCAAAAGCAGCAGCTGAGGGAACACTACACCCTTCAGCTCCGCATAAATGGACATTCCAGGGTTTGGCGTGTGTGGGTTGGCTTTTTTTTTTTTTTTTCCCTTCAGCATCCATTTTATGAATGAAACTTCAGGCTGCACAGAGTCCATTCATATAAAAGCTATGCTCACAGGGCTCAGTCTCTCGGGATCAATTGGTCTTGGACAAGGCTGATGTGATTGGTTTAAGGCAGGCTTCAGCCTTCCATTACTGATTTAAAATGCAGCCTGTGTCCATTTGACCTGCTTTAATGCACAAAGAGTAAATCCAGACTGCGCTCTCAATCCTCAAATCAAATCATTAGCCAGTGCCACTTACTGTAACTGTAGATTTACAGGATATTTATCCATTTCTTTGAAAAACAGGAATTGCAGGACAATTTTTCAGATCGTATTGTCTGCTTTGAAAACAAAAATACATGTATGATCTCCTGCCTATATACTCACATTGACTTGGTATTCAGGTTTTCCTTTGTTCACAAACATTACAAACTGAATTCTAACTACAGATTTATTTCAGACAGAAATTGTGAATAGAAGAAATCAGCTAGATTGAAAGCAAGTGAAAAGTTAAATTTCTGCCTTTCACAGCAATCTTCTGAAGTTCAGGTTTCTCAAGTTTCCCTGTCGGATCTCTTATTTTCTGCTGTCATAGGGTCCAGCAGCAGATTTGTGTTTTAAGAGCAAGTACAAAGTCCAGTGCAGCTTAACTACTGAACAAAATCCATACTCATTCACTGAAGCAACACAGCAAAGACAAGTTCCCAAAATACAAGGATGAAATATTTTAAATGACAGGGAAAACTGCAAAACCAAAATAGAGGAGGGGAGACTTCTCAAACCTCGTAACTCAAGAGCAAAACCTCATCCCTTCTCCGCTCCTGCCTATATGCCATCTGGATTTTCATTGAGAACAATTGTACTTCTGTGTATAAGAATTTCTTTAAGGTCATAAGGAGACGCAGTTTTGAGAAGTGTGTACTGAAGCACCATATCCAGGAAAAGAATGGAGTCAGTTCTGTTTCACCGAGTGTTTTACAAGACTGTGTTCAAAAATACTGCAAGTATTTGCAGCCTGATAAAAAAAGAGAAGAAAAAAAGAGAAAAAAAAGGAAACTTAAGAGAGAATTTGAGGAAAAGATTAAGCAGCTGGAAGATTTTTGAAGCAAGATGTAAGATCTCAACGAGTCACACTGACAGAGCATACACGCAATCCATCTACAGTGATTAAGAGGTGGTACATTAATACCAAGAAATTGTTTACAAAGAGGTGTAGCTATGAGCAAGGGAATGGAACTGGTCAAAGAGAAAATTTAGGCTTATGATCAAGAAATATTTCTTAACTGTGAAGTCTATTTGTCTGTGAAATAACCTTCCAGGGAAAAATAGCAGTAATAATACTTAGCACTCACACAGAACTTCATGTTTTCAGAACACTGTACAAAAATTAGCCAATATAATCAAAAACAGTAGTAGAAGCACCATCAGTTATGTCACTTTAAATGCTGCACTGGTCAATGCACCAGAGCATATCCTGGAAAAAGCAAACCAGCACTGCCTCTGACTGACTTTTTCTCTTTACACTAGCATCTCCAAATATCTAAACTTTGCCTTCAGAAGTGTAACAAAATAACCAATTGTTTAAAAAAGAAATGGGGGGGTAGGGGAAGCAACCTGCAAATACATATAATGTGAAAAAAAAGTTTTATTCCCCTTGAAATTTCAATTCAACACTTTCTCTTATCCTATTCTGCTGACTCCCAAATTTAAGAATATGTCGGTTGATGCCTAGGGAAGGATGCACTACTAGGGGTCTTTTTCCACATTAATACCCACTGACTTCCTTTTCAAGAAACACCTCAACAGCTGTTTGAGAGGACTCTTGCATTCTATTCTGTTTCCCATCATTAGGTAAATACATTTATAACCTGGCTGGTAGAATGCTAACAACATTCTATACCTGTAAGAGCAAACTTAGGAGGTTAATAAGTGTTGCAATTAACAACTTCCTGCATGAACTTTATACAAATCATTTGTTGCAAATATGATACAGCCTTTTGCTTCGGCACTCTTGTCTTGAGTGCACAGGTCAAAACTATTTGTGGGAGGAAGAGCCATGCTGCAAACAGCTTAGCAGGTGGAGCCCCTGCTTCATTTGTTACAGGGGCTGGAAGTTGTCTATGTAACGAGACAGAAGTTTCCAAGATAAGAAAAGATAATACAGCTGAATGGTCAACTTTAGGCCCTAGTAAAGCCCATTCCAGCTCCAACAAGGTCTTCCAAAGTAGCCGCATTGCTTCATCCAGATTTTTCGTATTATATATTTTTATACTGCCTACACTGAGACCCTAATCTTGTGTTCCTGTACTTCTTCATCTAGAAATACGAAGAAAGTCCCTAGGAGTTATGATTGGAACATATGTAGTACATAATGTTCTTTTAAAAATCACACAGTTCTAACTGGGTATCCAAAACAAACAGGTTTATATGTCTGTCTCTCGGCCTCCGCTCATTTCTCTCAACAGAAGGGCAGCTCCCCATCCATTCTCACATGCAAACACAAGGTATTTACTTGTGAGGCTTCAGGAATTAAAGGGATGAGCAATTCAGAAAGCAAGACATGGAGGCTAATAATTCTGTCTGGAGAGTTCATTCTTGAAGTGATGTGACTAGTGTCTCAGAAGTGACAGGGAGAGAATCCAAATTTTCTAATGTCCGTTCAAGCGTATTAATTGTGAGGCAACCCTGAAATGAAACTGTGAGAATAGCCCTGCTAATGCATCTAACACATTCAGGAAATACTGAATCCATCTGAATTTCAACAGAAAAATTCCTGGCAATCAGTAAGAAGTATATGCAAGCAACAATTCCTCCTCTGTTTATCTCCATTACTATTGTGTGACAAATTTCAGTTTCCAAAGACATGATCACAAAAATTTCTCAACCGAAATAACTATTTCAATTGGGCAAAACCAAATATGAGTTTAAACTTAATAATTTGTCATTTAAAAACTTGATTTGTAGTATTAATTGATACACACTAGATACAACTAGAGTCATACCTTAGTATATCTGCAAATACACTACATCATGTAGGAAGGTTAAGCCTGTGAAGATCCTGCTCAAAAATAAAGCCCAGAAGAGACAAGCTATATCAAGTTTGGCCTTTTTGTTGGAAGTACTTGAATACTTTACTGAATTCTAGAAGTGCTAACTGTACAGGAATGCCCACTATTAGGCCTTGTAAACAATGGTCTTAGGAAGCCTTGTGAAGTATATTCATTCATTATGCAAAATCTCAAAGCTCTGTATGCCCCTGGCTGCACTTCTGTGACTAAAGTTGGTAGATTTACTATCAAGTACTAAATACATCTGTCAGCCATGAACAAAAAAAGGTGCATGGCAGAAAATATCTGATCGAACATATATGATGCACTGTGACTTCTAGAAGTGTGGATGGATAAAGAAGAGCCTCTACTCTGTTGACATTTTTCTTTTTCCATTATCTCAAACATCTCCATTATCTCTATTCTGCAGTAGAAATTGCATACCTGCAATTACAATTACAACTAATTGATCTGCCATTTCCCATGTCATAATTAATGTCATGTTTTAATAGAGTTGTAATCATTCTATAATAATGCTTTTCATTCATCAGCTTCCCACGAAGTATGAAAGAATAGTGCACAAAAGCAATGAACTTTTATGAGCCCCTTTCAAAAACATCCCAAAAGGAACATCTCAGTGCATTACAATGAACTTTTTAAATATGTTTCTATATACTTATCTGAGCTGCCATAAAATACAATGAAAAAAAAAGACTTTTTACTCTGGCATCCCTCCTTCCCTGAACATCCATAGGTGAAAAATGAAATCAATGATTCAGTGACAAATACATTATGTTTCCTAAGGGGTTATTTAATGTACTCTTAGCAAGGATGGAAAATGATGGTTTCTAGAGAACAGATGGTAACAAGACAAAATATCAACAGACCACAGTTGTTGACTGCAATTTATGGAGTGTACAGATGTGTCAACTTAAATGCAGTGATTCTGAGGCCAATAAAAGTACTTCCTGATACCAACAGATTAATTTTTCATGACCACTGGTTACACAGCTATTACATTTTTAAAAACTAATCATTCATCTACAAAAGAAGCAACAACTTTCCTTGAAGATCATTATTATAAAGTGGAATGTTGTTCTTGCTGGCACAAAATAAATAGGCATGACAGGACTGGATACAAGTTTGTACATCTTCATTTCAGAATAAAATTTCCTGCTTTTTTCCATACAGAATATTCCAAAAAAAGATGAATGCTAGCAGCCAATCCAGATTTAAAGCAACAGTATGCAATAAGGAGATCCCACTTCCAAGCCTAATAAGAAGCATATTTACAAAAGGGCCTTTTTTTGACCTTCAATTAAGCAGGATGAATAAAGGGTGCTTGTGAAGGTTGCAAGGGACTGGAAGTGCCTGAAGCTGCAGTCCCCCATTTATTATCCACTGCCACATGAACTACACAGTCTCTCCCATACTGCTCTGTAGGACTAGAGATACACAACTCCACAAAGCCACAGATCTCAGAACCTTCATCAATGAATAGGTTGAGTTCTGGATCTGATCCCTGTAATTCAAATCCATTTTCATCTTGTCTTATATTTCAGCTTGGAGAAATATTTCACCCTGGTCCCCTTCCTATATAGTGCTAACTCAAATTTACCTAAGGATTGGTTCTTTGCTTGTCAAGAGTAATAAAGGAAAAAGCAGCTCTACTTTCCAAATTCCCCCATTCTAACATCGAGATCAACTCTATAACAAGCACTTTACATTAAGGATACCAGAGAATACCCCACCAAATAGACAGTGTTAAGTTAGCTACAGAAAGAAAATAAAAAAATAGTTCTATACTATATCAAATTGCAAGATAGCTTGTCATGAGCTAAAATTTCAAAGGACACATCAACTCAGCTGCCATGTAGCCTTTGGAAAATAAACTGCAAAAGCATCTAGCCAGAGACTAAACCAGAAGGAAAGCCCTGGGAGTACAGCAGCACCAAGAAGAAGAGGGAGTCAGAGTGAAGTCAGACAGAGCCATCCACTCCCCCTGCCCAAGTCAGCATGGGTGTGTATGAAAGCAGTGTACCCTCCAGAAGCATAGCTGGGACATGCTGAAATCCCTTCCTTTCAAAAGCGTGGCACACACAAAATAGGACTGAGGCAGAAACTGAGGAGGAGCTGCAGAAATCACTTACACTGAAACTGAAAAACATTTTGATTGCATTTTCTTGGCTCCATACCAATCAACTGTTTAACCCCACCTAGTGCACACTAAAACACTGAGTTTTAAACTCAGCTTCTTTCCATACCATCTTTCCAGATTTCTTCTTTGTAGTTTCCTTCGCCTTGTTACTTGGTACTCATTACTAAACTTCATTTTTGACTTCCTAATTCACTCTCTCTTTTCCCAAATACAATATAAATGTTATGTTGCAATTGTGTCAAACATTTACAATGTTATTCCCTTGATTTATTTTTCTATCCTTGCTTATCTTTTCTATTTTGATCAGAAGCTATTGAGAGCAGACTCTGCCACCACCTCCTCTGTTTTGTACCGTCTGTAAAGCAATAAGGTTCCATTCCAGTTGCCCCATAAGCACAACCATAACAAACATTATTAATAGCAACAGTGTATTCTCTACATCAGCAACCTGGCATCTCAGATTATGTACCTCCACAAAACACTGCAGTATGCACAAATTGAGAAGCTGACACCAGTTTGGCCAATTCTTCTCCCTCATCGGTTTTATAGCTGTATAAACCCCACTTCAGTGGAGTTACTCCTGATTTAAAGTAATGCAAGCAAGAGGAGGAAGAGTCCTCTATTTCCGGCAGACAAATGGAAGAACTCATAAAATGGAGCACACAAATTCAGAGGTCAAAGATGAGATAGTACAGAACAATTTCCCACTTAACAAAGCAGATTTGCACCCATGACTTTCTTCCTCAACTTCTTTAATGTGTGCACTTTCTGGACAGAGAAATTCCAGAAAATTCATTCTAGAAAATGAAACCCTTTAAAGAGCAAGCAGTGGTGGCACGAGTCACATGTATTATGTAGCAATCTTAGTACTCTGTAAGCTGTCTCAGACATAATTTGTGAGATGTAAGTGTCAAAAGAGCAAGTTTCAATTCATACGCTCAAAACATCAATAGCACTGTCTTGGACTCATATACCCCTTTGCTATGCAGAACTAAAGGAGAATCTCACCTACCTGAATCATATGCAAAATCCCTAGGTTCCTGTTTAATCATCAGAGGAGGGGGGAAATTTTGACTGGCTGCACTGCCAACCATAGCGTTGTGTTCATAAACTGGATCGTGGTACTCCTGCTTAAAACCTTGAGGCGGGAAAGGGATGTTTGGTTCAGACATCTGGCGCTGATATATTGGACGTCCTTCCCTTGGCATTGCAGGCAAAGGTGGGAAAGAATTGCAAGGTTCAGAGAGCTGGCGGCGAAATCTAGAACACAGATTAGAGAGGTCATGTAAAGGACTTGAGCTATGTTCCATTTCCCAAAGATCTTCACAAGCCATTATTAGTGGCTGTTATCACTTTCTCAGTAACAAACATTTTGCTTATGATCATGCCAAGTGCTCCCATCAGGATCACTTTCATTGTACAACAGCAGCAAGCAAAGAAACAAAAATCCCACCTATTAATACCAGCTCTAAGACCTGTCCCCACCACATCCTCTTTGCTTTCAATATCTTCTCTCAACAGAAGAGGCAAACAGGAAATGCACCAGCTTCAAAACAGTAGAAAGACTGACATTCTACCACAGTAACATGAAGGAGGTGTAAGTAGAATTCTCTGCTCTTTCACAAGTGTTAGAAACATCTTGCTCGTACTCTAATTCACTCTTACCCATCTTACTGTTACACGGAAACCATTCTGACCACAATAAACACATTTTGAATAGAGTATTGTCTGCTCTAACATTTGGAAACATTCCAGGGTAAAAGCCCACTGTTCTGTCCTCTCAGGGGTAGTGTCATGAGAGATTGACTTGCAAGGATGGCACTGCATTCCAACTGTAACAGGAAGGGAATGTCAGCACGCCAGTAAAAGGAGAGGGTACAAATTTTTGCTACAAGAATTAATTACTCTCCTGCCTTAACCTTTCCCCTTAGTCATTTCTACATGAAAGTTGTAATCTGTACAAGCCATGCTGCCATTTGCTATTCCCAAATGCTCTTTAGTCGACATAAAATAAGATAATTCAGTTTTAAATTAACTTAATTTACATGCAATGCTGCTCTCAAGAACCTATGCTTGTTTTTTCTTCCATAAAACCTATCTACCTGAGATAAAAGTCCTGAATGTAATTACTTGGACATCTGCAGGTTCAGAAGCATACAGAAGAATACAGGGATGCTCTTTTCCCACTGGACCCTGATGAACTGCATGATGTCTTCCTGTTACCTCCTGCAGATTACCACAGTAGTAACCACCACAGTAGTAATATTGTGCCCACGCTAATCAATGGCAGATGCAATGTTCTTGCAACAAACTGCTTACTAGTCCTGTTATCACTTGCTATAAATAAAACACATGTAAAAAAACTCAAAAAAAACCAACAAAAGAACCCAACTGGTACCTCTCTTTGGAAGCTTCTTACTGTCACACTAAAAAAATGAAGACCTGATCATTCTTGTGTTTCCTGTACTTTGGATCTGAACCAACTTTGGTTCATGCAAGCAAAAGACTTTCTCCTGGAGAAAGCTGTGTGAGTGAAGCACAATGCAGGGGTTTGATTGCACAAGCAATAAAATCCTTGACTATCATCACATAGATAGTACATGTTTCTGAAACAATTTAAACTCTACTACCATCTGTCATAATACTGCTGTAACTTGTTCTGACAAATATTTACTATCACAGCTTAATTATAAATACTGTGGAAACTACAAAGATAGAAACTATTACAATGTAGTAGTGGAAACAAAGTGAATTGTTCTAATGCTGCTGTAAATACTATAATTTTTTCAGTAGAAAGAGTACTGCACTGTAACATTGGGTTTTGCAATTCCACCTACACCTGCAGAAAATAAACTTAGAAACTCAAATGTATTATGAAACAGTTAGGCTGACTGGCACTGCATTCATTTCCCTCTTTTCCTTTTTTCATTAGCCAAAAAAAGAAGCAGAAATTATCATTAAGAACTGTCAAGGAGTGAATCAGAAAATTGCAACTTGAAGATAAAATAAGAAACAGGCTCACTCACAAAGCCTCAAAGGAAGTTAATAATACTTGTTGTACTGGAAGCTTTGTATGGAATCAAGCCATTTGTTTATACAAGTGGATTTGTTTCCTGTTGGTACTTGTTAGGACCACTTATCGTTCATATACTCATGGCCTGTATGAAGATGTATGGCCTGTATGTACCAGATACTAATGCTATCCTATGCCACCAATGCGTGTTCCAAAAAATTGCGCCTTGAGTTATAGATTCATATATAAACTCATATAGGCAGGTCATTTGTTTAAATGACATTTTCTGAATACATGTGTTGTAGTAGTAGCTCATCTTATAAATCAGGAAAATTTGAATATCACAAAAATATGAAGTATATGTTTGCTTCATACAGAAGATTCAAAACAAATAAGAAAATGGAGAAAAAATATCTTCCACTATAATTCCACCTTTCTTTAAAAAAGGAGAAAAATGAGTTTTGGGTTTGTTTTTTTTTTTGCTTGAGTCAGCTATTTCGGACTTCACTAGAACACATGATGGTCTATAATAGAAGGGAAGTGTTAGTGAAAAATGCCCTGAAGAACATGAATATCAAAGACAGGGAAGGGAGGGAGCAGAAATCATGTAAAAAGCCCACAAAGCTTGCACAGAGCAAGAGTTATGGGTACAGAAACTATACTAAGGTGTAAGCAGATGTCTACAAATACTCAGATTAGGGCTGACATACAGGTTCAGTGCTATCTTTGCAAGTTGCTTTATAACAAAAGATTTTTTTCCTCTGAAAAAATCTTACTACTGTTCTCTGCACATAAGCCATTTAGCTTCTGCCAGTTTCAGTCTCCTGATAGCTTGACTTTGCTGTATATACAGAAACACATTTATCCACCATCCTGTAATCTAAACCACTGCCTGGCTTCACTGGCGGCCTTTGTGGTTAGACCACAGTCCACAGCTGGGGAGGAGATAGGGACTATGGCAGGTGAAGGGGCCGATTCAGTGTTTCCTCACTGCCAGAAGGGCTTGTGGTGGTATTTAAAGCTATCTCAGCACAGCACAAAACAGCAATATTAACCTCAGCAACCTCCTTCAGAAGTGATCTGTGCAAATCCCTGGAGATAATAGCCCTTATTAGAGCAGAAGCATGCAAATCACACTCCTAACAACTGTTTTTCTTTTCAGGTCTTTTCTTAATTTGATAATGGTTAAGAGGTAAGACAAGTCTCTGAACATATATCTCTTTACACACCATTGGAATTTTAAGTGTTCAAGAGCAATCACAACTCAGCATACAAAAACAGGTTCATGCAATAAAGGTTAGGGTAAATAGAATTCCACAAACAAGTGTTTGGACTGAAAAAACAGAGAAATCCACTGAGCATATCTGTTGCAAAACTGAGCTAAGAAAGATAGTTGTCTGGGGATTTCTAACATATCAAAACAAAACAGGGTGACTTAAGGACAGTTTAAGCTTTAATTCTAGTCTCTAGCTCTTGTGGCTTTTACTCAGACTAATGTTATTCAAGCACGGTTTTTGTTGGCGTCTTTTTTTGAAATGCTATAATACAAAAGGACTTGGAAAAATGATCCACTCTTCCAAAGAATATTCTGAGGCAGGAACACTGTAACATGGGCACTTATCACTTAGATAGGTGAACTGCTTAGCAAGAGGCCAGATATTTATAGTTAGGAACATGCTTGCTAGTGACTTCATCACCTCATAGGGCTTTCCAGCCTCAAGTGAATCACAGAACTATAGAACAGCCCAGGTTGGAAGGGACCTTGAAAGACTATCAGGTCCAACCTTTCATGGGAAAAGGAGCCTAGATGAGATTATCCAGCATACTGTAATCACCCTCACGAGACAGAACCAGCAGGTAAATGAAATTCTGTCACTGCTGATACGAACTCCTACACTAGTGCACCAAGCTGGGTGCCAGCCTTTCATAAACACACACATTTCTAACGCTATGAACCTTGCTGGTTTCCACCTTGATCCCCCAGCCTAAAAGGGAATACTTGCAGGCAGGAAGCCAGTACTACCCTATATAAGAGAGTTGTAGCCACAACTGAAACACCTTCTGCATGGGTCCTTCACGTGCTTTGTGTTTTACCTGTGATCCATAGGGAAGCTGTTGTCTTGAATGGACTGGGATGGAGGGAGGTGGGTAGGGAAAACCCGGTCAGGTTTAGGAGTCTGAGCGGAGTTTGGGGAGGCATGGTGCAGCGGTGACACAGGAGTGCTGGATGGCGTTGGAGGGTTGGAGGGCCTCATTCCCACTTGTGGTTTCTGATCATAGGCACTATTAGTAAGGCAAGGGAAAAGCAAGGCAGGTTAATTTTTGCAAAGAAAGAAGAAAAATCAAAACCATAGCATCTACATCCAGAAAAAAGTCACCACAAGCACCCCATTTAGAAGCTTTTGATTATAGTTAACTTATTAACCTGTTTGGGGCAGAAGAATTCTCTACTTTACACTAAGAAGAACACAGAAGAAGTCATGTTAGAGGCCAGCGATTCAGCACAGCATTTTCTTCTTTGGGGCACAGAAGTGCATTTTTAAAGGACTCAGTCTTACAGTCACATTCTAACAGGAGGTATACAAAATACATAAAAGTAGAAGCACCTGGACTAGAGCACAAAGAGCTGACAGTGCCTGTCAAGACTCTTTTTCTTTTGCACAAACCACAAAGTGAGACAGTAAAACAATACAGCCAGAGGGAAGGGATCTGACCCAGAAAAACAATGGTATGCTGGCTTAGCTGCCCATTCTAGGATGTCAGCAGCCTCTCCCGACAGGCTTTTTTTACCCCTCTCTCTCAAAAATAAACTGCTGGTCCTACAAACACTTAGATGCTATTTTCAAGGGTGTCTCAAATCAGGAAAGGACTTGAGAACACTTTGATCATCCCTGTTTCTAACCAGAGAAATGCAGACATCAGGAATATAGTAAGCACAAGCTTGCATACTTTCCCATGTCAGGTCCCCTAGCACCCATCAAAACCCATCAATGGATTCATTTGATTTTTGAAACCAAAATCACTCCTTATGACTGGCAAAGGTACCAGTCTTTTCCTTTCTTTTTTCCCCTATTCATATCCAAAAAGTTAAATGTTATAATGCTTTAAGCTCTAAGTTTTTGTAATACATTAATGAGAATAAAAACTCACAAGCTAGATGAAAGTTTCTAAAATAGACTGAAATGTCAATAAGAAATCCTTCGCTGCTGCTGACACTAACAGAAGGAGCGGCACGTAAATGCAACCAAAAGAAAGTCAATAAGGAATGAAGAGGTACCAAGCCCCTCCACCCCCCACAAATAAATAACAGTTTTATTATCTATGCCTATAAAAGAAAACAACTTGCTTTTGAGTAAGTACCAAAGATGCAGGGACTAACGAAACACGGTTTTAAAAGGTAATCACCCATGAATATACACATACAACATCTGCAAAATTTGTCAGATACCTAATGTGTTGCTCAGACCTGCCAATCTCTTGCCTGTTACACAGATCTCTCTTTCCTAATGTGCATAATGCATTTTGAAAGTACTTTCAACACAGCTCACAGAAAACAAGATACTCCTTCCTTCTATTCCACGCTTGTACCCTGGGTTTTTAAACTCTGGCTATCTCCCATGGAGGAGAAATGGAGGATGTGCATTTTCATGAAAAACACTGCTTTAAAGTGATTATGTAAGTGTTTGATACAACTGTAAACAAATCCATCAGTGTTCATCAGCTAAATGCATTATCTCATCAGTCTGTTATCTGCTGAAGAGGTAACTTTTATAAGATCTCTATTAGGGTTTTATTACTCTTTAGTCAGTCCTCATTTAAATCAGCAGTTCTCACTGCAAAGATGCTCCTGATTGCTTTACCTGACATTGTACAGGCACTTTTCCCCATAACTGAACTTGAATGGTTGCTCTTGACTGCAAGCGGAGCCAAGTTCTGAACATGGGCTATGGGGTTCCTTCTTGATTTTCACAGGGAGACCATGAAAAGCCACTGGAAAGAGAAGGAAAATGCAATTAAAACCCAAGTACAATATCAACAATTAGCTTTCCCAAGTAAGCTAGACACTGCTAATTAAACACATGATTAATTAAACCATTGTAATAATAAAAACAATATAGGAAATAAACATTTCAAATATTTCTTTGAGTGTCAACTGAAAAATAGGCACCAGAGATCCTTCACATTGGCTATTATCTCTTCTATTGTTTAATAGAATGATGGCCAGCATCCCATCTCATTAGCAGGAAAATAACAGCCCACTTATATTTGGCTTAACTACTGTAAATGTTGTCAGAAGCAAAATACTTCCCAGGCACCAAATGTTTCTAAGTAATATCAGTGAGGTAGCTTTTAGCTATAAATGCAACAGTAGTCCACTTCAAAGAGTGCCACACAAATGACTCCAAACCAAATTTCAGATATATCAGCCTCAAGTAGATGACCAGTAATCTTTTTGTCGCACAGAATGCTTGAAAATTTGCAACAAAACTCTTGAAACTGTATGATTATATGCACCTTTAATTATAAGTAACATCTAAAAAAAAATGCAGAAGAAATGGCTTAAGTAATTTTTCTTAAAAATAAACATG
Organism: Corvus kubaryi; assembly: GCF_017639235.1. NCBI lineage: Eukaryota > Metazoa > Chordata > Aves > Passeriformes > Corvidae > Corvus > Corvus kubaryi. Next base: position 30,853,648 of record NW_024581137.1, on the reverse strand, counting down.
ATAAAATCCTGGCCTGACCAAACTCAATAGTGACTGTGATATAGATACAAACTGAAAAAAAAAAAAAGATCATACGTTCTAAAAGCTAAAAAAAACCCTAGAGGGCGTGTGACAGAAATGCAGCATTAATTAGAAGCACAAGTTGGTCTGTGTTAAGAAAAAGGCCAAAGGTAAAGACAAGGTTAACCAGCACATTAGTTTACGCCAGACAGCTTTCCTTATTTCATATCCAACTTTAACTAAAATTAAAGCAGAAGAAAATTTAAAGTTCACCTGACGTTGGCAAACCTCAGTAAGTGGTTAGGAGGACAAAGGACTAAAAGACAGGTATGTAAGAGCTTGAAAACACACCTGTCAGGTTTTAAATAAAATGAGGTTGCAAATACATTTTTTAACTCTGAGATGCCTAGAAATCAGAGATAATTTTATCATTGATTTTTGATGTTGTCACCAAAACACCATAGTATGAACATCACATTCCTGCCTGACATAGACACTTGTATCTCCGTGAAAATCCCTGTACATGCAGCAGTTCCTGTTAGGCAATCTCAGCACAAAGTCAGGCTATCATTACATACCATCAAGTAGCATCTTGCCCCTTCCCTTGCACCTGAACTTGGGAAAGACAACTTGTTGTAGACTACATATTTTCTGATACTAATGCATCTGGATACACACACCAGTGTTCAGTGGGGAGATACATGAAATGCTGTCCAAGAAGTGAGCATCAGAACCACTAAACTCTGGCATCTGTGAGTAAGGTCTGGATTCCAGACTTTTGCCATGGGTTTTCCCATGGTTGGGCAATGTTCACAGAACTCTTTCACAAACAGATCCTCTTGTATCCTGTTACATGACAGCTTCTACTACTGCCTTTCAGTTGAGTCATCTGCAACATAACATTATCCTATTTTGCCACGTATTTTCACAAAACTCACGAGAGTTAGAAGAAAACTGCTATTCAGCTATTATATTTGGTGGATAATAGTCAGTTATGTGGAAAGATTAGAAAGGAGAAGCAGACAATAAAACATATACAAATGCATATGCACAGCACAGCAACTTAGGAAACAGAGATGGAAAATGTGAACAGCACACGAAGAAAAGAATTCTTCCTGAATAAAACTGTCTGAACTTGGACTAGAAAGAAGACCACATAGACTTCTTGAAAAGAGATTCTCAAATTTAATAATATGGCAAAATGCAGCCCAGTCAGCTTTCCAAAGTAATTGCAAAACAGACCGATATCCAGTAGTTTGTTTCAGGATGTTGCTAGTGAACTTTTACTGCTGACTCTCTTTTGCATGTCTCGGTCAAATAATGCATGCCACACATTTAACGCATATGATGGGCCCCACAACTCTGGGATGGTGGCTCTGATGCAAAGGTAGGAAATCTTTTTAACTTGAATCAGAAAATTAAAAGACAACTGCAACAGGACTCTTTTTTAAAGCCAGTATCACATATTTGCACAAAGGCCACATGCTGCTCTATTTTTTTTTTTTTTTAATTTTTACTTTGCTACTTCCTTGGAGTTAATCTGTTATGAAAAATTACTTCCCTTATTTATTTTTAAATAACGGGAGTACAGAGACTCCCACACTACAGCCCTGTGCGGAGAACTGGCTGGGTATTTCATCACAGCGCTGAGAGCCTGAACGTCTGCTAACAGGCAGTTTTCCAGCTCACTGGCACAGGCACAAGTGAAAGCAGCACATTCATTTTGTGCAATTTGCTTTACCTTCCCACATGGAGTTGGTGCATGTAAAAGGCTGTTAAGTACTAAATTATTCCTTATCAAATCACCATCATCTGGAGTCATGATCAACACTAATTAAATTACTTTCACTGAACACGGCTCCAGCCTGCTGCCTCAACTGCGAGGTACATTTTATTTTGCTTACTGTACAGTCCTAGCAAGGTACAGGGCACAGTGCTAGAAGGCATCTGTGCTGTACTTTTAATTAAAGTTTACCTCACCTTCCTCCCAGCTTTATAAGCTAGGGTAAAGTGTATCAAATCAAGTAGGTTAACACCTTCACTTCATTTAGGGGAAGCATTACAGACCAAAGTGATTTTATATCAGATCTTTATCTTAACTACAGCCAGAAAGACAATGTAGCTGTAAAATTTAAAGCCCTCCTCGGGCAGTCCCCTGATACAGTCACCATGCTAAGCTTTATCTGTAACTCCTTAAGTGTACACTTTTAGAGGTAGAAAGGAAAAAAAGATAGGCTGATAAAAATACTTACTGCAATTTTGGGGGGCTTTCTTGAAGGCTACTTGCCCTTTCAGACCATATCCTAAGTGTGGCTGAAGATAACAGACTTATTTTAACAATAAAATTCTAAACACTCAAAGCAGCTTTTGTATCATCACTGAAACCCTCTGCCTGTCACTTCTGATTTTAGTGTGACACTCATTCTATAGTGCATCTATTAAAAGAGAATTTAAACATACACTGTTTTGCTAAACTGTATTTTATATTATGTTCTCAATCCTCTTTCTTTTGAGGAGAGCAGGATTGCTTATTTATACAATCTAATTTTAGTGCAGCACACCAGCTACCAACACATTCAAATTAACAAAGTGACATTTTAAACAACCAGCTCCTCACCACTTCTTTCTTCCTGATGGTAAATTCATTTTACTTAACCCCAGAACAAGAGTCTCAACCCTATTAAAGTAACGGGCTCTCTGCTTTAATAAAGATCTTATTAAGAAGTGACCAAGGGCCAAGATTTCATCCCGAGTGATTACTTACAGATAACTACCTCCGAACTTGAAAGGCAAACAATCTTACCATGTGTATTTAGATGGATGGCTTCAACACCTCATCTCACCTACCATGCAAAGTCAGTCTTATCGGTATCAGAAAGAGACCTCTGCCCCACAGACCCTGTCTGGAGCATCTCCAAAGCCAACACAGAGATATAAGGCAAGCAGAAGGACTGCTACCATCTGTAGCAAATTGCTGAAAGTATAATACATTACTGTATGCATATTCTCTGTGCATAAATATATCTATTTATATCTGCAGAGTAAAAGGGCTTGCCTATTATACATAAAGTGCTGTTGTACAGATCTAGATTTTATACAAAGCAGTAACGATTTCACCATGAAGCAAGCTCACATGTAACAAGCAAAAACACAGGGTGAAACCTGCCATCCTTCCTTCAGAAGTGCTGTTCTCCTTTGCTATCTATCAACAGCCTAATCCCTGAACATTTTGTTCATTATAACACCCAAAGAAGACTTAAATGAAGAACAAATTTTATGAAGATCTCTGACATCAAAGGAGGAATTTATTTGTCTCAGAGGAGTCTGATATGTACACCTTCTAACCTGAGAAACAGGAAGTGTACCACCTCTGTACAGATAAAACTGATCTAGTTCTTTTGAGAAAGCCCTGAAATGCACTGCATTAAGCAATGGCTTAAAATATTTTTCAATTCAGGAGATGATTATTCAAGATGGAGAAGAAATGAGGAATATGTTATGTGAAGTGGCAAGTCATTTCTCCTTTGAACTTAAGGTAACATTTTAACTTTCAAACTTCATATTCCTGCCCATGATAAAATCTTGTTTTATTTTCTGAAGAATGGTTTTAAACATACTTTTAAAAGCCATGAAACATGTCACTAATTCAGTGACATTGGCTAATGGCAGGTGATGCTGACTCCACTGACAAAAGAGACAAAGATGTCCCATTCAACACTTGTAGGTCAAGAGCATGTACTATATGGTAAAAAATCAATTGACAGCAGTTGATTTTATACCACACTTGCTCCTGCTAGTGAACTCCAATGTCTCCTAAGTAATACTACATTCACATGTGTTAAGTTTGAGGACTTTGAGTACCTGGAGAGAAAAGGAAGTAACAGTAAGTCATGGTCTAACATGCTGTTTCTGAGCTGCTTTTCAAATTTATGCTCTCAAATCATTCTCTAAACCTGATTCTGTAAATAAACTCACTAATTTTTATCATTGATTGAGGCAAAATTTTTAATATGCAATGTAAGTTTTGAGAGATTTCTTGAACACATTTGAATATAGGGGACTTGACTAACCGCAAGATGAAAAGACAGATGCAAAAATACTTAAGCTAATACCACTGAAACTCCAGGTACTAGACTGACTGAGGTGACCCGAGATAATACTTGGTAAAATTTCAAATGCAAGAAGAAAAGGCCCCTGTACTGATAAAGCCAACACTGTCACACTTTAAATCTATCTCTTGATACACACAGCAATGCAGCAGGCACTTCAGATACATCAGAGTCTCTCCAAGATTCTTTTCCAGTACATTTACCTCTGCCAAGCCCTCCCCTTCCCCCAACACACAAAAATCCATTACTAAAGGGTCTAATCTCAGCTATCAGCACAGAGTGCCTTTTATGGAGCCATTAAACCATTTCTCTTGTTTACAGTGCCTGAAGAAAGATGTGAATTATGTCTGTGACAAAACAGGCGATAACATTTCTAAACTGCTATCAAAATGCAAACTGAAATACACTTAAGGACAGGGACCCTAATTCGTGTTTTTGCCATTTTCCTTGCTCACTGTGACTTAACAGCACTCACCTGATGATTCAAACAAATTATTTATGCTGTAAGTACAACAGGTAAGCTTTAATAAAAAAAAAATCTTCTTTCAAACAGTTTATTGAATGGTTCGTCAAAGAGCGTAAAACGCTACTTACATCTTAGGTGATAGAAATGACCTAGGGTGCTCTTATCAGTAGACATTTTTAAAAAATCCAAACACAAACCCTGTGGGTTCACATGAGTCCTGAAATGCCCTATTTTTGCAATGGTCACCTTAACACTTGAATCATACTTTCAGTATAAGCATTTGCATATCTGATGCACTGAGCTATGAAACTAAATACTTTCTCTATAGCTTTCTAGGTGGGAATGCCAGGCTTTATACATATTTTCCAAAAAAGTTTCAAAAATGTGCATTTAACTCATGAAACAATAGCCTTCTGCATTCTGGAAAGTATTTATTGATTATTTATTTCTAGATCATGATGATTTGAGCTTTAGACCTTTGAAGACAGCTGCACTCTGAATTTCAACAATCATTTAATAAGCATCAGATTAAAGACATCAGGGTGCCAAAGCAGGGTGCTCTTTCAATTTCATTGTACTATATATTTTGATGAGAAGTTTTACTGGTAACTTTGAGATGCTCAGGAGTCATCAGAAGCAGGTACCTGACGTAGCTGACCATTCATTCATACTCTGGAGGTTATTGTGCTGCAGCTGATTGTGGTATGCAGCCTAGTATATTAACAAAACCTGAAATAAAAACAACAGGTAGGAGGGGTGACAGATTAAGAGAGCTGGGACAGTAAAGGCTGGTAATCAAGTTTATTTCCAGCTAAACTGTTCCCACTGATTTTGAATTAAAAGCCTATAAATATGTAAGACTGCTACAGCTGAAGACAGAAGTGACTCCAAGCATGGATGTCTGAGGCAAGATCTGCAGTTGTTTTCACTCCACGTGATCTCTTGCAAAAAAACGTTTTGCTTCTGACCACTGCAACAGCTGCAGAATGAGCAAGACTTGAAGACTGTGGACTGATTTAAAAGTGGCTGAACAGATTATATCTACACAGACTCCACCAAGTTCTTCAACCATTTATCTATCAAAGTCACCTCTATCAGATCTTAGCTGAGCTCCAGTCAACTGGATTTCATTTAGGTCCTGCTCTTTGCCAAATATTGGAAGAAGTTGGTGACAAATTGGATATCTGACACACAGATATGTATCATCACTGTGGTTTCAGAGGCTATCCTGGCAGTTTATAGAAAAACTGAACATAGACAAGAGACCTGAACTTTCACTACTTTACAAGTGGAAGCTGCTAGCAAAGGAAGGGAGGGTGGGGATGGGAGGAATCTATGCATTCCTGTCAAGTACCTTTTTGGAGAAATACATGATCTTGATATTATTCTCCATTTTACGGTTGCATCTAGAAAACTCCTTTGAGATGCAGAATTCAGACCTAAATACAACTGGGCTCCATCTAGACTCACCTGGAACAGCCTGCATGTGTGTTTGGGTATTTGTGTGTGCACATAGAGTCAAATGAAAGTAAGCATACTGAATGTGCAAGCATGCCTCTGCAATGATACATTACATATGGTCAAAATATGTGTAATACTGTAATAAAGAGCAGAAAGCTTTTCCCTCTTCAAATGGATATGTATAACTGGGGAGAAAATGGGGAAGCAGCATGCAGAAGAAAGTAACAACTCGTAAATGTGTGAAAAAGCATTCAACAAAAAGCTAGTTCTTTCTTATGTGGTCTTTCTAAGTCCAGAGAAGGAAATCTCTGGATAGCCTTTAACACAGAGAATGCTCTGCCACCCTTGTCTCAGTGCTCTTTCCCAGAAAGTGGGGCTTCATGACTGGGCAGGACTTGGCAAAGCTGTTATATATCATTCCATCAATTCAGTCTTCGCCTTGGCTTCAGATCAGATCCTTCCAGCCCCTACTAGCTCAAAAGATAGAAACAGCATGGGACCTCATTTTTTGGAAGCTAGTTCTGAACGATGAGCCCAAGCACCAGCTTTCAAAGCCAACTGGCAAGAATAGAATACGTGGGCAAGATGGATCTATTTGAGAATCTTGTTTAACAAAAAGAAAATACCAGCTTTGAAGTAATCTGTCACCTTTACTGGAAGATATGCAACTACAAATGCACTTTAACAACAGTTAGAACTCACACTGCAAAATCAAGCAAATTGCTTATTTTCTCCTCCAGACTAAAGCTTACAATACTGTGCATGTCAATTAATGGTCTACTCGAATGCTGCATCATACAAATGCTACGCAACAGTATAGTCTTTAGAATCCTTAGGGGGTGGGAAAGAATGGGGGGAAGGTAAAGAATAAAAGAATCCCAAAATTGTGAATTTTGCCCAAAATTGTGGGATTTTGTCCTCATAGCCTACATGGACTGTTCTCAGATGACATGGTATGAGAATAGAAAAAAAAAAAATTGATTTTGAATTTGAATTAGGAAAAAGTAGCAAGCAGGTGAAAATGAACTGCAGCAAAACTGGAATTTATTTTTGTTTACTACCAAGGAGTTGCAAGATGGAAAATAACAGCTCATTTTCCTACAATTGATATTGGGAAATTCTGGACATTAAGATCTACAGTAATGCATCCATCTTAGCAAGCATTGTTTGCTAAAATAACTTGCTTTGGAGTGAGAGTTTTTTTCCTTTCCTAATTGTTAAGCAAAAAGCATTACATATTAATAACTAAAAGACTAAAAAATGCATTGATGAAACTAAATTTTAAATTAATTGAATCACTTGCTCTTCTCATAATCATATAGATTATGTTAATGCTATATATTCACCATAATTTTCCCTATCCTTACTATGATCTGACATTAACATAAAGTATTGGAGACTAGCACCTGAGACCAAAAAAAGTGTTGAAATAGAAAACAGAGAACAGTTCACTGTACCTAAAGCACATTAAAGTTGCATCAGCACCCATCAGGAAGGTTTATATGAGGGCATTTGTACACAGGGAAGAGGCGACCAACAAAATCATCACTATAATGCAGGCATATGCCATTTCCCTCAAGGACAGCTTATTTGACAATTAAACGTGATGGTCCTGCCCCTGCTCAGCAAAGAAATTCTTCTAGAAGCTTCTTCACGAAAGAAAGTAAGTGTCATTCTTTAACTGAAATGTTCTTTTCCAGAGCTTGTGTGCTAAGACTGAAAAATTTTGCCAGTATAGCTATTTCTGGGCAGCTAACCCAAGACCCCCCTGCCATGGCAGATGTACCCTCCCTGAGAGGTGGAGGTGTTCCCAGTTAGCGTGGGAGAGGAAGCACAATATTACAGGTTGTACCCAGTCAGCTTAATAATTGGTTCACTGCTATAAATCCCCATTTTTAGTGCAAGATATCCCTGATTTGCTTGTCTGTGCAGTTGCAATTTCTGAAATGCTCATTAGTTACTGAGGGTACACCTGCAGCCTTCTGACACTGGAAGTGCTGAAGGCACCACTGAGATAATTCAGATATTTGTAGCCACTGGCTTCTCATTTAAAAGGACCATGTCCGTTGAAAATAGCATAGTACATTCACTGATTATATTCAGTATAACAAAAATTAAAAAGCCCACCCAAAAAGGTAAGCCACCTGACAGGGGATCAGGGGAGTAACTTTCAGTAAATATCAATAAAAGATAACCTGCTCACTAAACACAAAGGTAGAGCAATTCCAAGGCAAACTTTTCTAGAGGCTTCCAGTAAACACCTAGTTAAGGCACTATAGGTCCTTTGCTGTAAATTGATGGTGTATTTGGGCAGCTGCTACATGGCTGAACTGCCAAAGGGTATTAGGAGACTGTCTCTACTCTTCTACCCCCAAGCATGAAACATTTTGGCACTATTTTGGTTAGTTGATCCCTCTTTGCCTCTATCCCTGAAATATTTCCACCTTCCAGTTAAGAATTGTCTAGAAGGTATTTTCAGGCAGCAGGAGCGGCAGTTACCAACACATTTTCCTAGCCTCCAAATGAAGCAATCCCACAGAAATGTTATCACAGGCACTGTTTTATTCAAATTTATGTCCCCTTCCTGCAGTGCTCTCCTTCCTTTCCAGACAGTTTACCTGTCCGGCTGTAAGAGACTCACAGCTGCAGGCAGTTGAGTGGAAAGTGCTGCCAGAGGGTCTCTGCCTCCCAGCAAGTACCTCCAGGGCAAAAGTGAATCTGCTGACAAATACACGGGCACTGGATAACTGAGAAGAATACAAGGAAATTTGCAGAACATTGGTGGGTGGGAGAAGGGAAGGATTAAGCTAGGGGGAGTGAACTGGCTCACTTTGATGTCTGAGGAGAGCAGGTGAGGCAGGACGAAGAGCTGTCCCTGCCCCCAAAACAAGCAGAGGCTTTAGGGCTCTCTGGCGGAGGAAGCGGTAACCTAATAAAATTAAACCAGCTGGGTTCTGTAGCAATTGAAGTAAAACACGTGGATAGCTGAAGATGATTATAGGGAGAGAAAAAAAAAATTAAAGAACTTTTAATCCCTCTGTATTGGATCTGCAACCTCCACGCGCACAGAGAAACAGGGCTGCTCCTCACATGCATTTGCTTTCCATGTTAAAATCCTGGGAGGAGGTCAGGGGCATTTGTTCCTACAGTTACTGATAATGTATCTGGCTCCAAAGGCTCCCAGGCACGGTGCAAGAAGAGGCAATCCACCTTTAGAGCTTCAGCTAAAGAGGAAGTTCTTAATGTAAAATCAAGCCTGGGAGAAAACTTAAATTGCATTCCTACCTGGGAATTATCAATAAAGTTAAATGCAAAGAGAAGAGCTGGCCACTATATCAGGGTCTGTGTGCTTTTCTGAGGACAGGATTTCCATTTGCAGCAATTTTCAAAATTTAATTTAAATTGTGAGAGGTAATGGCTAAGCACTACATAACTCCCATTACTAAAATATCCAATAATATCCCATTTTACACATACCACACACACACTTTCCACTTCAGGTAAATCTGCAGTTTGACTCTTTCAGTTCTGGATTTAAATGGGTTTTGAACAGACAGAATTATGAAGAAAACTCTGGAAACTGCAACAAACATTTTCCCCAAACATAAAAATAAACTTTAAAACATACCATTTTGTATTTTTTCTATTTATTGTTTTAAAGGTATCATCAACTTAATATTTAGGAAAGTTGCCCCCAGCAGAAAACAAACAGGAACTGATTCTGCCCCATTTCCCCTCTTACAGAAAGTTTCAAGTTACATCAATAGAATGATTATCTGAAATCTAATACTTTAGTTCACTACCGAAAACCACTGCAAAACTTGCAGTCTCCAGTGGAAAAGGTGCGGGCCATTGAAATAAGTCAACAGTAAAATTCAGCCCACAATTTTTATCACTGATTCAACAGGGAAACAAAAAAGCCATTGTCGAAGTGGTTACGTCTGGGAACATAAAGTCAAGACTATATTTAAGTAGGCTGATTTTCAAAGACTTAGCAAAGTGCTCTTTCTGGAGCAAGTGGAATTTTTACCACCTGCAACCAGGTGCTAGTTCTCAACACAGATGTTTAAGGCTTCTGCTGCTACTTAAAGCATTCTTACTGTATGAGACTTGCAACTGAACACACATTACCAATACACTTGCTGATGCTTTCTGAAGCCAAGCGTTACTAAAATTTTATGATTATTTTATATGTGCATACAATCAGTAAGACTGACAATTACATGGTGTATTTCCTGTATGCATGTATGCATATATATATAGAGAGAGAAAGAGGCACACTGAGTATATAACTTGTATTAATCCAGCTCCCAAATTCTAATCCCAAATGCTTGAAACTCTTTGTCATTACTGCATACTGACACTTTAAAAAGTCTGTGTTGTCTCCATGTCTCTTATTGCTTTGGTCATGTGAAATTTTATTACCAGATGGTTAGTAAGGAAACATTGCATTCAGTTTCAGCATGAAGGCAGAGTATTAAAAAAGAATTAAACTTTATCTTTTTTAGGTGTACATTATAAGCAGAAAGGAAACAACCTTTGAGCAGAGGATCAAATTAGCAAGACTAAGAATTGTTTTTGCACATGTAATTTTTCAAATGTCCTTGATGACGACTCATAATATATAAATTTAAAGACAAAAACCTGGCCAGTCAGTAACCTTCCTATTCAGTGACTGCAGGACTCGGCAGTAAATGTCACTGCTAAAAAATATTTCACTACATTAACTTACTGGCAACCACATTTGCTGAATAAGTTCATAAACAGCCACAGGAAAAAAGACAACCAGAAATAAAGCTGCTAATGATTCACTCTTTTCTAACATGCCTAATCCTCAGTTTACAGAAGAAATAGATATGTAAGAATAAAGATATCCTTTACCAAGACAGTTTACTTCTCCATTCACCTCATCAAGGTCATACTAGAATCCAGGAACAGGTAAGAATAATGTCTTGAAGACAAAGAGAATGAAGAATAAGTGAAAGGAAAATAAAAGAATCTTTCTCAGGGAAAAGACGAGCACAAGCCGTGATAAAGTAATCACTTTTCCATTTACAAGTTTAGACTAGGTTTAGATAATTCCTAGAAAGAACACTGATGGCTTCTAAAACTCAAAAGAATTAATAAATATCATCATTTATTCATATTTGTCAGCTTATAAATGGCTTCACTGTAATTACTTCCGAGTACTGAAATGCACAGGACCAAAACAAAAGGACTTACAACCTGAAACAAGGACTATTTTTCCTGTATGCTTATAGAGGGCTACCTCTGCCCTACATGACACGAACGTGTCACACACTCTTCAGTGCTTAACTGATGTCTTGAGGAGTTTCACTCTCTCCTCCTTTTTTTGACCGCTATACCCCTTGAAAACTTCACAGCACTCTGTAGGAGAGCCTGATTTCCAACTCCAGTTGCTGAGGCAGCAAGCAGAAGTAAAAAGATAAAAAAATTATACAGACTGCAAATACATTTTACATAAAGAAACATATATAATAAAGAGAAGTGGATGAAATCAACTTCCAGACTGCCTCCTTATTTTACACCATTCCAGAGCTTATAAATTTTCAAATCATTATTTAGACTCTTGAAATACAAACTCGTTTTGCAAAAACACTGCAGGGAAAGGAGTTTTAGGAGAATAAGGGTTTTGTATCAAAGTGGAATCACAAAGACCCTTCAGTCTGCCTTGCTTGGTTTCTGTGTGAAAATACAACTAAAAAGTTTATGCACACTTTGCTTAACCCGACTGGAACTGAAAAAAAAGTTCTAATGCGTACACATACTCCTGATGAAATCAACAACTATCTGGTTTAAAACAGAAATAACTGCAGTGTAAAAAAAATACTGCTGTGACCACAAGTTACAATGTGAGTATCTCTTATATTGCCACAGATGGGACCTTCACAGAAGGAAGGAGGGGAAGCTTCCTCAGAGAGGAAATAGAAGGTTTTCTTCAAAACTGAGAATTTAACATTTTGAATAAAATATGTTTAATGTTTTTGTTTTTATGTAAACAGACCTTAGGAAGTGATCTGACAGCCTTAAGAAATTACCATTTGAAAGAAAAAAGGTCTACATGCTTCATCTTTGATCTACGAGACAGATTTATCACAGGACAGGATGACTGAAGTTTATTCATTAGCTGATAACCTTCACATGCAACCCAAGCCTTTAATCTGCAATAAAGCAGCAAACAAGGATGGGGCTCTAAGGAAAGGAAACTAACTCAGCTTGGCTGAGCAGGGACATGGCAGTGGAAGGGCAGGGGGGAGACAGGGGCACAAAACCGCACAAGAAGAGCCCTGTTCAGCTGCCTGGGCTCCCCCATGCCCCGCACTGCTGGAGACTATCAGGTTCAGATTGGTCCTGTGCAGTTAAACCATGTCTGCATAAGGTGTCTGCTGTCTCTGCGGATGCCCAGAGGTACCTTTCCATTAGCAATAAAATTCACATCACAGCCTGCTGGGCATTCTGAAAGAAAGCTTCTGCTTTAGAAGTTTTAGAAATCAAAAGCTATGTTCTTGATGGGGTCTTCCAATTTGTTTCACAGTGCTACTGCCACCAGCAGTATTTACATAATCTGTGAGACACTACCACTACTGCAATCCAGAGAATCTTAAATCTTTGCACCGTCAAAGCTGGAAATTTAGTATAAAAATATAAGCAGAAAAGCAAATAAACAGAAACTGCTTATTAAAATCAAAGCAAGCCCACAAATTCTCCGCTACTAAGATCACAAGTTAAAGGCATGACAGTCGACACTCTCCCTCATGGTAAAACTTTCTCAAGAATCAAATCATGTAATTATGGCCACAACTACGGCAGATTTAAATATTTCCGAAAATCTTCTAGAGGAAAAAGAAGAAAAACAAAATCCTTATTAGCACAGGCTTATGCCATCAATGAGCCACAAAATGAGTTTTCTGAAAGACACCAAATCCTAATTTCTTTTGAATGTGAATTAAAAAAAAAAAAAAAGGAAAAGGAAAAAGAAAGTTAACAGGTGGTAACAGTTTCAGTCCTGCTTTAAACAAAGGAAACAAGTGCTCAGGGATACAATGAAAGAAGCAAGGCTATCTAAGGCAACTATGAAGGGAGATAAGGTGGTCAGCATCGACTCCTCAGTCTGACCTCTCCAGCTCTTACAACAGAATTGCACTGGACTGTCTTTGTAAAATGCTTTTGAGATCTCCAGATAAGTGATCATTAAGAAAGCTGTGTATCTCACAGCAGAGTGATACATGCATTTCTGTACCTATTTCAAACCAGAAACAAAGATGTTAAGCAACATGCCCAAGGTCATGCAAAGCTAAAGGCAGGAACAAACCACAGAGCTCCGACTCTCACAGCCCTTAAGAAAGAATCCATCACAGTCGGGCATGCACTAAAAGGAGTAAGCAAATGTCTCTGTATTTGACAGCATCTGACCTATGGAAGGAAGTAGTTTCAAGACAAGTGGCAAGAAACAAAACACAGCTGCAGCTGAAAGCCCTACCAAGGAATAGCTCAGCACCAGGAATAAGTAGCACCACCTTGCAGGATATTTGTCAGACTGCCTGCTGTAGCACCACACTTGCGAGCTACGCTCAAAGAAAAGGTTATTCCAGACACACAGACACTAAATAAAGGCAAAATAAAATTTAAAAAAAAAACCCACCACAAAAAAGCCTCTTAAAAAAAAACAACCTGAAAAGATGCTGGTGTGTGCAACTTGCCACACACAGACAACCAAAGCGCTACCAACTGCAATTTCTAGAACATTGTGCACTACCAAGACAGGACTACCAGCTGCCTATGAAGTGAATCATCACATTAAAAAAATGTCATTTTCTTTAGTCCACTAGAATTTTTTCTAGAAGATACAAAATTAAACTATTCTGCATCGAAACCAAAAAACAAATCCAGTAAATACACCTCATTTTTACTTCAGTTCGTCTGTCAGAATTCCTAATATTCTGGTGTTTTCTATTTAAATTGTGTGGGGTTTCTTCTCCAAAATATGTCAAATAAGGGAAAATTAACCTCTATCAATTTCTCACCAGCTCTTGCTATACTAAAACAAGCAGGAAATGCTCTTCTAATTCTGAAATTCACTTGAAATTTAAATCACAGAAAGAAAGAGAAAGAAAATAAAACAAACTAAGCATTTTTCATGTGGTAATGTAAAAAAAGTCATTATTTTGTATGCTGCAAATATATAAATAAATATTAAAGCTTTTCCTCATTTAAACTGCATTTGGAATATCCTACACCATTAGTTAAAATGACAGAAGAATACAGCTACCTGAAGCCTATGTAAAGAATCTCTCTTTAACAGGCTTTTAAAGATTGCAAGCCAGAGCATCTAAAAAGCACATCCCTGAATAATTTAAGGTTCCTGGCATCTACATTGAAAGTGCTCCTTTGCTGGAGGAACAAAAAAAAAAGGTAAGAGAAAGAATAAAGGTCATGAAAGATCAGCGACAAAATCACTACGAAAAAAGGTATTTTTTCTATCTTAAAGTTTAACCAGACATGGAGGAGCATGGATTTTTACAGCCAGCCCTTCCCATTTACTGTCAACAGATGTGGTCTAACACTAACATTTACCCCTTGGCAGTGTTAAGTTAAGGCTGTGATGATCTCGGAAACAATACAGGAACAAAACGAACGAGAAGGAAGGAAACTGACCAAGAAGGTGAAGCACAAGACAAATCCTCATTAATAGAAACCCAGTAACAAATAAAAGCCAAAACCTAGAATTTATCAGTAATTTCAAATATGTAACTGACATTTCAGGGCAAAAGAAAAAAAAGAAAAAGAAAACTCTGAAGAAATAGATCCATGCAAATACATATTATTAAAACAAAATAAAATATGATTATGCTATTAAGACACCAGGCAATCTAGTTTGGTGCAGAGTAATCCCCATTTATAACCAATTGTATCAAGGTCTCATTACAATTCAGTGTTTTGTTGACAATACCAAGTTTTCTTTGCCAACTACATCTTTTAAACATCAGCAAATCCTACCTACTTCCTCTTGTGTCTGTCACAGAAACCATCCAAACAATGGGAGCAAGTAATCTTCACCTCAACAGCTATTGACTTCGAGCAAACTGAACACTTTATTCATTTTTACTCCTGGACTGGAAAGTCCTTGCTGTTCTACAGTATCTGAAAGCCTTGCCACTGATTACGACCAGTTCAGAATCTGGCTCCTCCTCAGTATATGAAAATGGACCTGAAACAATAGGAAACCTTATCTGAGGAAGTTAACACAGGTCACCCTTCTCCAAACGTGAATACTGACTTTACATGGACAGAAAACCAGCTTAATTAGGTTTTATGAATCAGATAAAAAATTAGGAAAAAGTGTCACATACAGAATGCTGATTAAAAAAAAAAAACCACCCCCAAACATTCACCTTTTTAGAGGAAACAGATTGTTACACCTTTGCTTTACACAACTTTTTATGTTATTGTTAAAGAATAGTCATTAGGAAGTCACTTGAATGTTCAGCAAACACCTGAACTGCATTATAGAAGGAGATTCAAAAAGAGCAAAACCAACCTGCCTTAAACAGAATTTCTGAGTAAAAGCCTGTAGAAGTGATTCCTCACTCCTTCTGTGGAATTTTTATTTCTTGTGAGAATGGAAATGAAAAAGTAAGAAAATTACACTATTTAATTAATTCAATTCAATATTTTTCCAGTTCAACTTCAAACAAAAAAAAGATCTTTTTTATACATATTTTTGTCCCTTAGAACTCAAGTAAGTTCAGTGCTCACAGAAAGCAGAAAGTTACAAGAAGCTAAACTGTGTTTTGATTTTCAAATTTCAACCAAACAAGCTAGTTGTTATCTACTCTAAATTCCATTCACTCTAAACAAAATTACAAAAAGATTTTTGTGATAGGTATGCCAAGTTAAAAAATATTTAATAAAAAGGTAAGAGAAGATAGAGCTTTGATGACAAAAAAGAAAGGTTTGAAAGTGCAGGCATTACTTATTCTTATGTTAGTAAGGACCTCTTTCCAGAGGACATAAAGGAGCAACAAAATAAATTTTACTTTTAAACAGGTAAACTGAAGCTTAAAGCATTAAGGGGAAGCTTGACATGCTGGATCCTTAGCTAACACAAATATGTGTAATTCCAATAACGTCAATAATACCACATAAAGTTACACTAGCTGTTGATCTCACTCATAATATCTAAAGCCCACACCTAACTATAAATACACATATTATGTTTGCTTTTTGAAAACTGATTGAAGTTTAATAGCAACTCATAATTGAAATATTCATGGTCCCAAGCTAGCTTTGAAGTTAAATCCCTGAGTGGATAAAGTGGACTGTATATCTAATCTAAACTAAATGTTTCCCTTAGTTACTAATACCAGTGCAGTTTCACTAGTTAAAATCATTATTACAGAAAACAAATGCAAAACCCACAGCACTTTAAGGGGCAGTTAATCCTGCTCAGTGCTAGGACACAGCACATGATCTCGGCAGTATCAGTTCCTCCACTACCTTCCACATCTTGCTTCAAGAGCTGACTTCTTCAAATCACCAAGCTGGTCACTTCTAGGCAAGAAAATTTTAACCACATTGTTCCAGAATTGCTACTGTTACTGAAGCTTCTTAAGTCTCCTTTCAGTGTTTCAATTTAACATCACAAGTTTCAATTTAACAGCATAAATCTGACTTGGCTTTAATCTGTCTCTCCTTTCTCAAGCAATGAAGCTAGAAATAAAATGTCATTATTTTTTGTACCTGGACTGCAGATTCTAACTGTTTCACTGGAGCACTTCAGTTTTCTTTACACACTTTGCATATCACACACTCTCCCCATCTATATACAGCTCCATAAATGAAATTTCTGTAGCAAACCACAGTTTCGTTTAGATACCTTTGAACTAAAGTGGCTATGACCCCCTTCATTGGTTTACACTTCTGTCCCTCCTCATTTTTGGGTCAATTAAATGTATTAAACACTAAGTCTATGAAAGCTTGTCCATTCTCTCCCATGTAAAAAATAAAAATTAAAATTAAAAAAATAAATAAAATAAATTTAAATAAATTTTTTTAAAAAAAGTTAAGGGCTTCTACCAGCCTGCTGCCAGTAACGGGCTCAGTACTGCACAGTTATAGACTATATAGAGCAAGTCATTATAATGGAGTTTGAAGGCAGGCTTGGATCCTAGAGAAAGTCACAACTGTGCTACTTCTGCAGCAGTAATTTCCCCACGGCTTTGGTTATGTTGATCTCCGTTCCTGTTTTGCAGAGCCCACAGCTACATACATTATATCCAAGTATATGTCTGAAACTCCATAACCTTTGCCAGAGTAACTCTCCAGGAAGCTCTCCTGACCTTTACTTAAGATAAAGAAACCAACTGAAATGAAGGAATAAATGTTCCTTTGATAATACTGTGTAAGCTGTGGCTAAGGAACTTTGAAACACAACAGCATTAATAAAATAGCCATATTAGGAGAATTTCTTTATCACCAAAAGCAATGGCCAGCTTCAATGGGGCTTTTCATTCACAGTCCACAAATTATTTTCCAAGAATCACTGACTTGTTGTGTAACGATAATTGTGGGTTAATAGAAGCCCCAACTGAACTTTGTACTCTTACACAAAGGATATATGCATGAATGACTATATTTGGACACAGATCCATATGTAAAGTAACATATCTGATTTTCCATTTATAGATTGTTTTGTCTTTCATATTATAATTTAATTTTAAAAAAACCCAAAAAGTCTTTGAAGACAGAGGTAAAAAAAACCCTCTGCTATAAAAGACAACTTTCAAAGTTTAAAAGTGACCATGATTGTTGGTTAGCATATGTACAGGAACTTTGAAAGAAAAACAAATTTAAATTGTTGCTGTGCAGGGATACTATCCTGCACAGCAACAATTCCAGGGGATTTTAAAAAATTGTGGGCTTTTTTTCCCTCACAAAATGCTGTTATGAATACTCTCAATAAATTCTTCTTAAAACAGCTTCTTAATAACTGGAAAAGATAATCTAAAAGATTTATAGGAAAATTCAGCAACTGTGAATTTGTTTTTTGGGTTAAAGACTATTTTAATGCAATTCCTCCTAATCTCTTTAATATTAATCTTAACATTTCAGTACATGAATGCTGCGTTTAACAGCTATCTGGTTTAGCGAACTGCAGTAATTCACTCCAATAGGATAAACTATTTAAGTTATTTAGCAAAATGGAAAAGCTACCATGTGTTCTGCTACAATCAGCAGACACTGTTTAGAAGAGACTTCTGATGATGGGGAGAAGCCTCACCAGGAAGAAGAAAACTGCAAAAAGAAGCTCCAAGAAGTCTGTGACTTTGTCAATGTTTCTCAAACCGGGACATTCTCATACAATGCCCTTGCAGTCACCCAATACCACAGAACAGCAGGTATAGCAAAAGGGAGCCAGCATTTAACAGAATAGTAGTATTTTAATAGGTAAAACTTGAGGGGTGCAGGCTAATAAAATAAGTTTAGGCTCTTATTAAGTAAGTGGAAAACAGTGCAAAGCACCCAGGTTAACATAACTCCTGCTTTCACCGATTAACTCAGAGGAAAATATTGCTTGAGCAAGAAAATGCCACATGCTAAGACAACTTAAAAATGCTTTAGCTGTGGCTGTATCTGATTGATTATGTTGAGAATTTTATCTATTTATTCATACACGAAACATGTTGAGCAGCCTGACTTCTGCTCAGCAGAGATGCATCCTATGCCCCACAGTATCTGATCTATACTGGCTAAAAAGCTCCTCTGCTCACTCCACAGACAAAGAAACTCCTTCCACCTCCACAGCCTACGTTTTTCCATGCTTCCCTGGGGTTGTGGGTGGAAATGACAGGAAAGGGCCCCCTGCTTAAGGTTATACATTCTGCCCAAACAAGTTCTTTTGGCTGCACATCAAAATACCACTTGCTTTATCTACTCATCACACTGATGTCACTGACCAGCAAAAGGAGCTATCACATGACTACAGATGACAAAATAAATAACAAATACGAAGACACAGATATAAATATACAAATATATATATATATATATATATTCTAAGAAAGTGATGCTTTATAGTATACTTACAACTTTCAGCCTGATAGTCTGGCACAAACTGCTCATCATTGTCAGGTACCTGAGCTGAAGATAGGAAAACAAAAACAAAACAAACAAACAAAAAAGCAAGAATTAAAACAAGCCATTAAAGCATAAATAAAGACTCTTGTGCTTAATTCAAAGCACAGTCAAGTTTAAAATTATGATTTCTTGTTTCTTCATTGTTGAGTATGAAAATCAGGCAAGCGCGTCATTTTAATATCAGATAAACCCTGGGGTGAAGCTCTGTGGTGCAGTGTGAGTCCAGAGAAGCCCTGGCACAGAGCAATGGGAATGGGAGGATGTGGGGACTCACTGGCCCTGCCTCACTCCCTATACCAGGGTCTGGACCTACCATGCCACTGGTAAAACGCATCTGTGCTCATTTTCAAAATATCTGCACATAAAGTCCACATAAAACCAAATTCTACTGATTAATGCTTATGCTTCTTTAACCTGAAACTACCACACCTTCAGCTTACTTAAAAGTGATTCCAATTGTTCGTGGCAGTCAGCCAACACAGTAGGGATTTTCTGTTATTGTTTTAAATATTCAAAAAGAACTATTTTACCAGACCACAGAATTCCTGGTTCAATGACAACATTTCAAAAATCGAAAAAAGATTTACTTAAAGCAAAAATCATGATTAATATCCATTTGCCTTATGTAAGATCGTCTTTGCTTTTAGGAAACTTCCATCACAAACCAGGGCTGCTAAGTACAATCATTTCACGGTCTGCTGATAGATAATTTTGCTCCTCTGGTACCACAGGTCCTTTTCATTGTATATCTAAGACATTAGCCATCTCTCAAATTGCGTGGTAAACTCATTTAAACCATTTAAGCTGAAATACCACTAAATGTTTATTAATGGCGAATACATTCAAATAACTGCAGAACATTACACTGAGAAACGGCATCCTCAGAGCATGACTGCTTCTGGTACATCGCGAGAGAGACCCAGCTTATCATCTTCTAACTTTGTCATCTTTTCCTCAACGTACAAGCTAACTGGAATCACCACAGCAAAGCTGCACGAAATTATCGTTTAAAAATACTTTACACGGTTCTTGTCTAAAGACAAGCAAATCATTCATATGATCTTAATTAAAAGTTAACATCTGCCATGATCTGGTTACCCAACAAGATTTAAAAGGTAGATGCTGCTTATATAACCATTTATCGAAACTGTGACTATCAAATGTTCTCAAATATGTGAAATGATAAAATGTAACTTTAATGCCCTTCGGAACACTTTCTAGTATAGGAAGTGCATATTCCCCATTATATATGTGCAATTGCTACTAGTTTTAATATAATTAGCTTGAATTAAAAATAGATATTTAATTAAAATTACTCACAATTATTTTGAATGTGCACTACAGTACTCTTCATGGACCAGATCTCCACTCCTTACTCAGGAAATATTTCTAATGACTTAACTGGAAGTTTTTTTCCTGGGCAAAGAGTTCAGAATCAGGCTCATTATACTGAAAAATTATTTGCTCTGGGTTTTAAAATAAATTTAAAATCCTACTGTCTTAATTGCAGCAAATGTCCCTTAAAAACAAATGACCTTGGAAATGTGCAAATACAGATTTGAAAAGAAGTGTGAGTATGATAAATACACTAAGTGTAATTAGCCTTAATTTGAAAAAAAAAAAAAAAAATAGCTACAGTTGCTTTGTTGTTTGAGTTTCTAATTAAAAAAAAATCCAACAAAATCAAACATGACAGTAACCCATCCCTCTAGAATAAACCAGTACGTCTGAGGACTTGTTGGCTCCTCGTAGTTTGAAGCTGTATAAAACAGTACCAACCCAAATATTCCCAGTATTTTGATGCATTCAATTTCTCTTTCTTCAGAGAAACCACAGAAGTTTTTACCAAGAATGAACTCAGGGACAGGATGAGACCAAATACTAACACTCCGCAATTTCTGACACTTCACATAATTGACTACATGTGGATGTTTGGCATTTTCCTTACAAAAATGCCAACTATTTGACTGTCACAGAAAAATCTGATTATGAAATCAAGGTCGCCTACTTAAAAATCAGTTTTTAAGATTTCTTATATTTCCAATTGTTTTTGAAGCGCCTGTGAGTACATTCAGAGTTAAAGTAATTGAATCAAGTTCTGTAAACTTCTTGTTTACAGAAGACATCCCACACATTTTTCTTAAGCCAGCTATCATTCTAAAATGCAGCAAGGAGGTTTGCAGAAATAATTTTTTAACATGCACCTGCATTTTATATATACATGTATATGTAGAGATATATATATATAAAATCTGTGAATCTGGGATATCTTAAAAAGCCTCAAAGAAAACAAAACCCCTCCTGTTTAAATAAAGAGGCTACATTTAGTGATTGCAGAGCTGGGATAGAAATCTCATCTAACTTTCCAGAGAGCATACTCTGTACACTGGACAGCTTCACCAGTGCTTCATTCTGGTTTTATCAGTTTCATTTGACTTAGTCCAGAAAAAAATCTGCTGTAGAGATTTATGTATATATCAGTAAGTAAGGTCCTTTTTTTTCCTCAGCCATAGAGTAAGAAAAAAATAAAATATATCTGGTTGAACTGTCATGGAAACCACTAAATAACTGCCATTAACCCTGATTTGCTCCTGTTTATGGAGTAAACAAGAATGATGTACTTCATTCATGGATCCCCAAAATTTATGAAGGCATATTTAATAGAGAAAGAGCACATCACTTTATCGGTACTCTTGAAACAGGTGGAGGCTATGCTGTCAAAATTTACTTTAAATGCAATATTAACATAGCCTTAAAAGCCTCTGCAGAGAAAGGAACACAGCAAGTTAAGAAGTGTTTAAAACCCTGCCAAATAACAACAAAACAAATAACGACATCCAAAACATTCAAACTAGGAACATGCATTTCCTACTGGAATGTAAATTTAGTAGCATCAGTACCTTAGCAATGAGCCCACAAGCCTATATGGAGAAATTAAAAGGACCTGCTAACTGGTGGAAATGAGAACTTAAATTATTTCTTCACTTAATCTGGTATTATTCTCAAACAAGCAGAACTGAAACTTGCACACGATCATACTGCTGAAAAGCAAGCACTCCTCATCATACAGAGACTCCTTCCACCAGCATCTCACTGTGAGATGCTAAATCATTTGGATACATCATCCCATTACTAAAGCAGAAGAGGGGTTTTGTACCTGGATTTTGGATAATAACAGGTAGATTTTGCAGCAAATTAGACAGGTAAAGACACTTCAACATGAATGTCTAAAAGGAAAATATAACTTGCAGTGTCACAACTGTCTACACATTTATATACACAGGCCATTAATTTCCTCTTTTATTCACAAATACTGCAACTTAGCAAGGCTGCCATAAAAGCTTCTGTTAACATACACAAGACACAATGCATACATCACCAATTTTTTTTTTTTTTTACTTTGCCATTCAGAGGGAAATTGAAAAAAGATATCTGAAATGATCATTCATCTGAAAGAGAACATTTCCTTGAGCTACTTAATTATGGGGGTTTGAGAAGGCAAGTATATTCCAAAAGACTAATAAAAGGTTTTGAAGGATATTAAGCATGTGGCTTTTACTGCTTATAGCAGAAGCAGCTACATTAGTTCATTCCACATTCAGAGCCATCAAGTCTCAGACTCCTGAAGCAGGCAACATCTGCAGCATAAACTATCCAACTCAGCCTAGAATATTACAAAAGTTTTCTTTTTCTTCTGACTATAGCTATAATGTCTCAAGAGGATTTGGAAAGCATGCAGAAATGCTAATGATGATCTTGAAGATGTTATGCGTTTAGGTTTTACAGTTTCACTACCTACTGAGCTATGCAAACATTCACAGCACAAAAATACTTAATACTTGTTCGTAGTTTTCAGAGCTTTAAACACTCTTTGAAAGGCTGAACTAATGGCTCATTTTGCAAAGGGAAAGCAATTTGGAGGAAAAAAAGTTTAGAACTCGGGCCTGTTAGTTTGCTTTCATTGCAAGTAAACAAAAAGTCCCCATTAACAAGCATCCAGGACAAAAGGAGTTAATATTTAATTAAAACCAGCTCTATCCACTGTAACAATGACCTGGAGCCAAACAAGGCAGAAGATGTATGAGTCATTCTTTCTGCCAGTGAATGAGACAGCTGATCTCCGAAGCAATTCCTCAAGACAAGCAGTCAGAACTGGAGTTCTGCCTCCATTCACAAAAACACAGTCCAGCATGAACCATGTGGCCCCAACCACAAGCTTTTCATGTCACACCCTTCCAGAAAGCTACAGCAAAGTAAACTTGAACTTTCGGCATAAACACAGTGATTTCACTGCTTTGTCTCAAGATGCAGCACAGACCTGCTGAGGAACGTTATTTAATAAATGAAAAGTTAAGCAAACTATAAAGGGCTTAGACTTAACTCTTCCTTCTCCCACTCACAAACTGCTTCCAAAAGCTCAGCTGCACTCCAGAGAAAGGTGTTCCTGTTAAAAAAAAACCGGAAACTTTCCAGAAAAACAAGAAGCTGAAAATGCTTCACTTAAAACTTTATTTCGGGTAGCAGAACACTTCCTGTGGTACTGTGTGCTCTGACCTCATGCTTCACTTTTAGAGCTAAGAGCAATTAGTTTTAAAATATCCATCATTTATTCAAAGTGGCAAAAGAAATTGAAATTGACAGGAAATTCTATATGAGCAGTAGTATTTTGGCCTCAGCTAAAATAAGACTTTGGGCCTCAACAGTAATGGGTCTATTGAGTTTTCTTTGATTCATTGTCACTTCGGAATATCTGAAAGACTGGCTAAATTGTAAATATTCCTGCAAGAGCTGCGGTGTAGGTTGGTGGTTGTTCTCTTTCCACGGGAACAACTGTTTCTAACAAAGACACATTGGGAAGGCTAAATAGTGATAAATTTCAAGATGGTAAAAAATATTATTTCCCATAAGCACTGGTTTTGCTGTCAAAACAACCCCAAACCGTTTTTACATAACGTGAGATGCTCTGACTAATAAACTTAAATGCAGTTCAAAACTAGCTCCAGATCTCAAAATTCTTCCTTATGTGAATAATCCCTAGGAATAAGAAGATGGGTTTGCAGAATCTGCTCTTCATTTGCTGCTATACTAAAAATGAGAAAAAAACTTAGCTTAAAAGGAGTATTCACATTTAATATTTTGCTACATGCCTCATGGTTAGCAAACCCCTCTATGCTTTTGAAAATTACTGTTTTGAGTAAAATTATTTACTTTTCTAGCAAACAAGAAAAACATGAAAAAGTTTATTACTACACAGACTTTCAGACCTGTAGATTTTTGGTGGGTTTATTTCTTTTGGATTTTTTTTTTAAGTAACATCCCCTTCCCTCCCATTTTGCCTAATCTGTTTTTTTTTTTTGTGCAGATATTTATGATCAAGAGCTGTGAGTACTAGAAAATCAAATCTATCAGATCACTAGAGTCCACCAGGGAAAAAAAAAAAAAAGAACATTCTCTGTACTACAAACTGAAAGTGTTTTCACTGCTTTTAGGAGTGTTTGTTCCTGTCAGGCAGATTTCAGCCCTGGAGGTATTAAATTACTATTTCTTGACTCTTATTGCTCCTATAAAAATGTGGATAGTTCTTGAATGTGGCTACATACCATCTGCCTGACACCAGGTAAATTTTACAACTTTATGGCAGAAAAGAGCTAGTTAGCCAGATTAAACAAAGCCACTCTAACTACACTAATATTTGAAGATCCAGTACTTTCTTTTATTAAAAACAATCCTTCAAGAACTAGAAACTATTTCCTTTCACACCTCCTCATTTAAGAAATAAACTGCAAGTCAACACTCGCTTAGACATCACTGCAACGCTAGTGGGTCCTTCACACCAGGAGAAACAGAGGGAACAAACTTATTTTCTCAAGTTCATTCCAAAGTTGTCCAATAATTATTTGACAGAAATAACTTACTTTTAGATACTAAGAAGCAGCTTATGAATACTAGTAGCCTGAAGAAGCCATCTACTCAATTTAGCTGAGCTGCGGTAGAGGCATGAACCCGTTACCTGTAGCTGTTATTTCAAACCACTTACTGTTTACTTTTTGGATGTTTTTCAAATCACACAAAGAACACTATTTCATTTTTTAGTATATTACCATCTGATAAGCTTATTATCTATTGCTCTAAGAAGCAGATCTAGTGCATAAATGTATTATTTGTCTTTACTTGGGATGCCTTTTATGTATCTTGAACAAGCTGTAGGAGAAATTAGTATCTAAATAATATTAAATAAAAATCGGAGTTTTTTGTTAATCTATTATTCCCCAAAACCAAATGCTTTCACCATAGAAAGGAGACACTCACTCACTAACAATTTGTTCTCTCTTCATTTTTTTCCACAATAAGAAGGAAGAGCTACCATGACAAGACAACATTAAATTAATATTTTAACCATTTTTTTCAAGTCATTGAACAATTTCTACCTGACAGAACCAATGGTATTGACATGTCAAAATGTTGTCACTGAGATAATTAAATATAAACCAAAAGATAATATCTGAATAATATTTCTCTTGGTTAGCAATAGGCAACTTTAACTATTTTAAGATTGAACATTGAAAAAATTATTAAAGGCTTCCTATTTTCAATTTCTAGCATCAGAAAAGAGTTATACTCTATCTTCTGTCTTGCATAACAGTTGACACGGGGCAACCTTATTCAGAGTAAGTTCTACATGATTGAGATTCTTTCTTACATATATACTACTACACAGAATAAGAAGCAAAACTCATTTCCATAAAAATCTACTATGCAGGTAGTAGAATACATTTGTGAGCTCTCTGTAAGTAGTATTCAACTTGTTAATTATGTAGTAATAAAATATTAAACAGGTTACTGAATTGTTTACATTTGGATTAATACTTTAATACAAGTGAACCTCCCACCATTTCCAACACAAAAGGAATACATTTATTTTCTGTTTACTTGTTTACCACCAACTTGTCACAGGTGACACTGGCTGTAAAAATCTTCAGGCTGAAATATGTAATGCAGTAAGGACAGCTTCAGGAAAAGCAAAACAAAGAAAAATCCACAAGCATTATTTTTGTGTGTCATAAAATGCAACTCACTTTCTTCTCCTAACTAATAAGTAGATTTTTGACCTGGTTACTCCCCAGTGGGGATCTGAACTAGTGGGAGAAACCTGGTCAGCTGCCACTGCTTTTCTTAAAAAGGGTCAAGATGTTTTAAAATTTCATGGTCATTTCCCTGGCTCAAGAGCATTATGAAAAGAAATATGTAAACACTAGTGATGCTGCCAAATTGGCAGACTTCTAGCCTAGGAAGGTCCAGAAGAACATAAATGGACACATCTAGCAATGGGTAAACAAGTCTGATTTCAAAATCTGTTTCCTGGCTAAGCTCATCCATATAGACATTTGAGCAGAGCTACAATGTCCTCAAACACTAGCATATTATAAAGACTACCAGAAGTTGTTAAGGGTGGGTATTTTTCATAAAACTTTGGGATCAAGTTAATAGCTTAATATTTGATGTTCTCATCTTAACTTTTAATTTAGTTTTAGCCTTAAGAAAAGCTGTACAAAGTTTGTGCTTCATGAAACCATGGCATGGCCCAAAACAGAGATTTCTTAAAGTATTTCTAGAACACTGAAAAACCTGTAATATTTCGTTGCAACATACTATGGACAAATAGCGTTATTTAGCTTTATTTCTTTCTGCTAGGCAAAAAAAGCAACTTTTTTTTTTTTTTCATTTTTATTCATTAATCATCCCAGATTATTTTATCTGCCTTTATAAAGGTTATTCAACCTAGCTGACATGGGACTAGACACCTTCTCTCTCAAAACCCATCTAAATTTATTCAGTGAAATACACTGATAAAGAGGTAAAAAGGCTCTCAAACAAGTGATTCTAGTCTAAAATAAGCAGTACCTTCAGAATAAAAATTGGCATTAGATTAATTTATGCACCTATGGAAATGATCAAATTAATTTTAAATTCTGTATTATTTTTCAAACTTCCATTATTATCTGCACATGCATTATGAATCTGCCTGTATTTTTCTGACCAAAGATCAAAGAAATTTAATCATTTTTCAGAAACAAAACCATCCATGCCAGTGAAAAATACCAAACTGAAAGTTAACCTCTCCATTAAAATATAGTATCTTTTGAGTAGCATTTTAACATGCTTCTGATTTCCTAACATGAATGAGATGATACAATGTAAAGAGTTCCTGAGGAAAATTACCACAGGGAGACAGCTACAGTTGCATCTGACCATTATACTACAAAAATGATCTTAGTACAGGACATCCTGTTTTCAATTATTAGGGAAGAATTGTATTAGTTCATAAAAATATATCCTCTGTTCCATCAATTTCAGGAGGGCTTTTTGATTACACACAGAATAACCCCATACTCAAACTAATACTAGCAGAATAAAAATGTCATCAAAATAAACAATACCTCACAACTTATTTATAGGTAAAGAAACTACACAAAAAGCTGTTAAAACAGACTCACGACATAAGAAAGTAGTCATCAGCAATATTTCCCTCTTTTTGTGAACACCAACAGCAAGCATTTCACCCTAACATCCCTCCTTTCAAAAAAAAAAAGACAAAAAAACCCCCAAAACCAGAACATCTCTTCTATAGACAGCTGTGCATAGTCCTGTACAGGAAAAAAAATTAAACATATGCGAATACTCACATTCATTTAAATCAGGATGAATCTGGAGAGATTATTTTAACTTGCATCAAATTTATGTCTATTTCAGATGCAGAAGTTTACATAAAAAAATTGACCAGAAATATTAAGAACAGATAATGCACAAAAATCTTTATGATTCAAATAAACAGTACTGCAAATATCAAAGGAAAAAAAATCAGAAAATCTTGATGAAAACAAATAGATTTGAACGAGCAGAAAGGTACCTTGCAACTTGTTAAAGTTCTTCTAATGCAGCAGCACATTTTTGTTATTGTTAAATGAATCTCTCAACAACTACTCAAAATTCAGATTTGTACATTATTGTTCTTAAACCTTCTCTCTTCATTAGAATGTGCTCTGCAAGGTTATTTGAAATACTGAAAAGAACATGCATGTGTAAAACACACTGATGTTAGTTTTCTAATCACCCGGTACAGAATCTCACAACTACAAATACAAAGACAAAAATAACATGCAAAATATTTAAAGGTTTCTGGAAAAAAAAAAGAAAAGAAATAAAAAGTACTAGTTAAGTACTTCATACACACCTAATGTTCTGTGTTGTGAACAAGGTGGAAAGAAGACACTTGCACTTAAATCTTGAAGCATCCCGTCCCGATGAACCCAGAGAAACTAATTTCTGCCATCAGAAAAGTACTCCACCAGAACACCAAATAATTATATGTGCTGCTGAAAAGGAAACAGCAAGCCCAGTTCTGGCTGTATGTAGTCTCTCGAGGTACAATAATATAAACCTGATCAATTGCAATTAAAATCTGAACAGAGGCTTAGAACTTGAAGTCTTGGTGCATTAGTTCTTGCCAAAAGCAGATGTGATTGTGAGCTGGAAGCAATTTCTCCTGGTAATTTGTGATGACACTGGGTAGAGCAGCCCCAGAGTCCCCAAAGACAAACTCATCAGAGGCTCTAATGTATGCATGACACATGAGGTGGCTCTTTTAGAGCTCAATTAATTGGGCTGAACATTAAGACAGCAAGTTCAGGACTTTTTTTTTCCCCTCCAGAGTTGTTTTTTCCTCTTTTTACAAGCAGTTTTTTCCCTTACCTTCTGCAAGCCATGTCTCCTGTAATTGGCTCAGATCTTGAAAGAGTTCTGCAAAAATATAAAGACATGGATAAAAGACTCACATCTTTAATCTCTTCATTAGATTAAAATATGTTCAAAAATATTTTTTTCCCTAAGAACAATATACATTAATTCTGTTTTGGCAGTCAAATGTACAGACAAAGCAGGCATTTTGAGGCACTTAATGATTTTTCTACACCTATTAATAAAAACCCAAACAATTACTGTATTTTCAGCTCCTGAAATAATAACCAGAATCTTAACAGAGCTCTGTAGTATAAAAGGCTCATTCAGCAATACATAGAAAAGTTAAAAATTATAGTATTTCTTACAGGTGAACTATTTCTTCTTATACAATTCAGGCCTCCTCCTGTAATATCTGCCCCAGATAAAGCTTGCTTGGACTTCCACAGTTCTGCCTGAGCAATAACTGAGTGTTTTTAATAGTAGGGTCATAACTATCATATAAAAATTCTGAAGCCATGGCCTGAGATGCTGCAATAGCAAAGAGAAATGGGAAATCTTTTGTAGTTCCCCTTATGTTTTACTTCATATGCCATGAGAATCACCACTATTTCCTCTGTGCTGTACTCACTGTACTTCTTTAAAGCTAAAACCACTTTCTTCATGGACTGAATTTTGCAGCAGCTTATCTTCTGCAATTCACTGAAATCAGTTACTTATAATGGGTGTAAACCAGAGCAGCATTTGGCTTACTTGCAAATCTCAGGAACTCAGTTACGAAAATTCTGTTTGCTAAGACTAAGTAGGATATTTGAACTAACAAATGGTTTATTTTTAATTTACTGTATTTTGAGAGAGACTTCCTCTTTTATGAATGCTGACAGATAACTATTTACATATACTTAAATGACAGAGGCTATTTATTTATCCTGTGGACTGATACCCCACATTCACTTTGGGAAATTACTTAACTGAAAATCAGAAAGTTGCTTCCTTTTCAATCTACTTTTCCAGGCAAGTATGGATTTTGAAAAGTGTGTCAATGTGTTCTTACCCTGATAATATTTATACAGGAGTAAGTTATAGGCCTCTACATATCTTCCTCTGTCTTATGTACTTTCAGAGCTGTAGGCGTAGCATATGTACATACCTTGTAACCTAAAGAAGTGTTAACAGCTATTACCAGCCTACAGTTCCCAAGCTACAATCCTGAGTGGCTACTGATGGGGCTAAGTTACAAATCTTTGGCCCTCCAAAACTTTCTCCACACTGGGCTTCTTTAATCAAAATTCCCTGGATCTTTAACCCTGTTAGTGTCATACAAGAGAAACAGGACAGCAGACAACAGAAGTCTGACTATATAGTAAAGCTGGTGAAAACCAAGTCTCCACACCCACATTCTCTCACTCCTGCTACCACCAGTGAAGACATACCAGGGAAGAGGACGTTAAAAGATGGGAGGGATGAAGAATGCCTAAATCTGAAGAGGCCTGATGGTGAAAACACCAGGTGCCATGACTTGTGTCAGATGCTGCAAAGGCTTGGCTGAAGCGCATGACATCCGTGTGCCACATGTGCACAAAATGCAACAGGGTAAGTCAAGGAAAGACTTTCAACTTTATAAATTTATTGCCTTTGCCAGTTTGTTTCACAGTAGTAAATGTAGTTTTCTTGTCTTGTTTATTCAGATTGATCTAGATATATTTATCTCCAAAATAAATTAATAAAGAGCTCTCAAAAAGCATCTCTGCATTAGTAAGAAAGGGAGAAGGAGAGAGGGGGGAGGGGGGGAAACAACAAGCCCTCACCTTCTGAATCATGAGCCAGGTCTCTGTTAATGAATTTTCTTTTCCTGACATTTGTCGGTCTCTCATTACAGTTTCTCCCACGCGGATTCTATATACAGGAAAGATCAGTTACTTTAGAAATCTGAGATTTGAGATTTGGTTGGGTTTGTTTTGGGCTTTTTTTTATTTAATCAGGAATATGCAAAGTTGGCATAAATTCTTTACATTTTCAAACAGGGAAACGGTTACCACAGGGAGACTTACGTCTTGCAAGCCTTCAATTTCTAACAAAAGATATTGCTGAGCACCTAACCTCCTCCAAAAGATTCCTGTGTCTAAATGCAACACAGTTCTACCTATCTATGTAGACATCTATTTGTACAGATACATATATAATGTGCTCAAGCAGCAACACAATACCAGTCGTATTTTTAGCATCTAAAGTATACAAACCTACACGATAGCCCATAAATCCCCATAGCATAAGCTATGCAGGACAAACCAGATATGAAATTTTAATAGACTGCTTTGTTTCCCTGTGTTACTTATAAAATTGTTTGCAAAGTCCTGAAAGGAAAAAAAAAAACAAAAAACCAGAGGGAAAAAAAAAGGTTAATGTTTGCCTCAACTTCATTCTTCTGAACGTTGCAGGCAAACGCAGCCAGAAACTTTGAATGCAGCTGCTGCTGCTCTCGCCTCCCTCATCCGCTAATCATGTGCATGATTTTTTAATCATCCCAAAACTGTCTTTAAAAGAACACGATGCTTTATTGCAATAACTAAGAAGATAGGCTCATCTTGCAAGCAAAGCTCCCAGATGAAGAGTCGCCCCTACAGCGGTAACAAAGCAGAGACTGTGTCTGTAAAACTCCCCCACAGAAATAAGTCGGAGTCAAGTTTATAAACACCAACTTTGAACTGATCACTCACATTGGTGACCATGTAAGGCACTTGCTGGTCATAAAATCCATCCATTCTGCAGCTCTTCCACGAGTCTTAGCTCAGTGTTTTATTTACTGGGCATTTGATCTGGAGATTTCCTCGGGATCTGGACTCCAATCAGCCTAGAGGGGAATACAAGATGGCTTTTAGATTTAAGAAAAAAAAAAAAAAAAAAGGCAGCATGAATGAACTGCTTGCATTTGCATACCTAATTAACCTCAAAGAGTCCCATTCATAAAAAACAACCCTCCCTTCTCTGCCTTCACCTGGGTTACACGCTTCTGCCAGCAAAACGCGGAGCAAAAGCACTCCGCGGCGGCGGCGGCAGCCAGCGGGGCGAGAGGCAGGGCTTTATTTACACTGCGCGCCGCACCCGCGGGCGATCCGCGCCGGCGGCAGCCCCGGCTCTCGCAAGCGTGTGCTCAACTCGTAATGGCGAACGCGGGGCTCGCCGCGCACCTCGCGGCGGCGGCGGCGCCCGGCGGCCACGCACACACCACACACACCCCACACACACACACACGGCCCCCCCGCCCCACGCACCAGCCACCTTCTCCCACGGGATCGCTCCCGCAGCCCCACCACCACCGCGCAATCCTGCGGGGCGGTGGGCAAAGTTGCGGGGGAAGACCCACCTGAAGGCCACGCGCGGCGATCGGCTGCAAAAAATTCCCTCCAAATTTAATAAAAACATTAATTATTCCCCGGCACTTCCCCCTTGGAAGCCGCGAGCGCCACTGACAGAGCTCAATCCCGTGGTTTTTCCTCTCCTCCTCCTCCAGGGGCCCCCGAGCCGCGCCGGCGGATCCCCGCCGCCCATTGGCTCCCCGCGCCCCCC
>NW_024581137.1:30662253-30820752 GCF_017639235.1 Corvus kubaryi | reverse complement strand
GGGGGGCGACTCCGCCGCTGCCCCGACCCGCGCCGGCGGCGGGGGAGGGCGTCGGAAGTGGGCACTCGGGTGCCCGGGGGTATCCCGGGGCCCTGCCGCGGGCACTCCGTGTCCCCTACGCCCCCCCGGGTGGCAAGGCAACCCCTTCCATTCACAAAAAAAAAAAAAAAAAAAATTATATATATTTAAAGAAAAAGTTTCGCCTCCCTGACTCCGTAAAGCAAAACACACCCCCCACGCACACGCGCTCCCTTTCTTGGTGGCAGAGCTGCCCCGCAAAGCGCCGCGGTGAGCGAGGCGAGAGACACTTCGTACCGTTTTGCCCGGAGCCAGTGGCATCCTAGGGCTCATGCCTGCTCTAGCTTTGGGGCTTTTTGTTGGGCGTTTTTGGTTGGCTGTTTTGGTTCTTTTTTTGGTTCTTTTTTTTTTTCTTTCGTTGAATCATAGAAAGCAATTTTTATTTCTACGAGGATGACATAATTTCTAGGTTTTGTGGACAGAATTTGGCAGCATGCATACACCGGATCTAGGGAAATTTTTGGTGTAGTGGTGCCAGGACCTATCAAGTTAAGGAGTTCTGAGGACTTCTCTAAGAAAACAAGATTTCTGTTCTTTGAACAGAGTGGATGTTGGAAGGCTGTGTCCGAAAACTGCCAAAATGCACCAAAGCAGATTGTGTGGTTTCGTAACAGCTATATTTGTCCTCTCTTTGAGCAGTGAATTCCAGGTATCACAGCAATCAGGTGGTAAATTTAGGTATTCATGACGCTGTCTTGCTGTGAGATACGAAGTTTCAGATTTCTATGATCTGATGTAGTTCAGCACTTAGCAAGCAGAGCCCCAAGCTAGCAAGTCTAGCTTCTCACTCAGCCCTTTCTGAGGGCTCACTTTATAGCTAATGTGTAAAGCCAACTAAAGAAACCTGCTTTTGCATAATTTCCCTGTGGTAGTTTTAACAATATTCAGGTTTCTTCTTCTTCTGTATTACTTTGTTTTGAAAATTATAGTTGTTTCATTACACTCTAATCTGGAGCATATTACTTTCTGACACAGCATTTTTATTGTCCTCCTTTCTGATCTCACTATCCATACTCACTTGACACTTGTCCTGTCCAGCTGAGGAAGAGAGAAGCACCATGTTCCCACAACTTCTGTCTCTCCCATACGGCCTTCTTAGAGAAAACATCCACCAGGGAAAACAGCAGCTTGTTTTCTGTGTTCTTGTTCCTTCTGTTTTCACACACCCATCCCAGCACACCCAGAATTACAAGAGAGTAATGATATCCTAAATGCAAAAACCTATAATAATTTTATTGTGCTCTTGACCAAGTCTCTCAGTTGCTGTTCTTGTAAGCCACTTTTGTGATAAAATAATTGGTAATTCTGCCCCTCCGCCATGGGCAGCTCTCACTAGACCAGATTGCTCAAAGCTGCATCCAACCCAGCCTTGAACACTGCCAGGGATGGGGCAGTCACAGATTCTCTAACGAGGCTATTGTTTTCTTATTTATACCCATACTCAGACTGGAGCAGCTGCTGAGCTTATGGGAAGGCTGTGGCTGTAGATATGACCCTGGGAAGCAAGTGACCACTTTAACCCCTGGACCAGCAGAGCTGATGAAGCCACTGTCTCCAGCTGACCATCCCACCCCACGGGATGGATATCTTGAGCCACCCATCGAACAGCTCCCAAAGCACTAGACTTTACCATGTATCCTTCTAAATCGAAATCAGTAATGGATTTTCTTATCTTTAAACAGTGCACTAAAAAGTTTTGGTGTGTCAGTCAGCCAAGGTAATTAAACCAACATCAACCGAAGTTTCCAGAATAACCTCAGAGCCATCATATATTAGGTATTACCTATGAAATTCACACTTCTGCACTTCCCTACACCACAACCTGCACCTCACAAAGTCTGGCACAGCACGGTGGCCACCTTCCAGCACGTACCACTCCCCCACCTCCATATGTACAGGTTTGGCATCCTGCTTTGTGGATCTGTAGGAGGTCAACACTCTGCAAACAGCCGAGCTCTCTGTGGTCCCGGCTGGGCTGTAACTCCAGCAGAAGCTGAGCAATAAATGCATCCTGGCAGGAGAAGCTCTGTATGCCTTGCTGTTCTTCCTCATGCCACGTATCTCTTCCTTCCCTCCTCCCTCTCTCTGGCCCTGTTACACGTGCTAGGGAGGAAAGGAAAAGTAAAGCTGTTTTGAAGCCCTCTTTATCCTCGTCTTTGTTCATCCATTGTGCTGAGTGGTACTCAGAAAAACTTCATTAACTATTAAGAGGCAGATGCTGTAGATGTAGCTCTGTGTGCTGAATTGCAGTTGTGTATCATCATCAGTCACAACTGTCTCATATGTTAACTGCTGAAGGCATGGTAATTACTTTGTAATTTTGCATGTTTGTTCAAAATTCTTGCAACTTTGGGGTTTATTAATAAAGGGTTTATGTTTTAATTGCTCTTTTTAGAAAACAGTACTATTAAATATCTTTTTAAAAAAATAATCCTTTTAGAAAATGTAAAATTAACCTCAAAATCACTTCCATTTTTAGTTGAAAAGATGTAACAGTTTTTTATCAAATTGAAAATATCCAAAAAAAGTGCCGAATTTATTTCACTGTAAGAAATCATTTAAAAATCAACTTTTCTAATGATACTGCTTTAGAAGCAAGACACTAATATTCTTTTACAGATAGACATGTTCAAGTATGTTATAAAGCTTCACTATATACTGAAAATTATATATTATTTCCATCTCTTAATGGCAATATATACTTTACACACTTATTTGAAAGAGGATAATGAAATATATATTTTCTGTTCAATTTGACACACTACATACCTTCAAATAATTGCTGTAATGTAAAAAATAAAGGTAAATCCAGACAGAGCAGAGAGAAGATTTGATAAGTACTGGTTTCTTCTGGAAAATGTGGAAAGAATTTAGGCACATTTTCAAATCACAAAATAAACCATCTTAATCCAGTATGATAAAATCTAAGCTCAATATGGAAAAAAAAGGAGAATAAAAAAGAAATAATATTAATTGACTTGGTAACAAGACAGAGAAATACACTCAAAAATACTTTATGATGGAAAAATAAACCTTTTGGACACCTTCATAAAATTATGCTTATACCAAAGAAAATCCTTCAGAAAAAGGATAGTCACAATTAAAACAAAATATGCAGGTCCATTTCAAAACAATATTCAGTTAAAAAAACCCTTCCTTGTTTTTTGAAATGGTTTCACTTTATCCATTCCTTCCAGGCATTTCCCCAGTAAACTTTTATGTAACTGATGGGCCTGATAGACCCTGATAGAAAGGATGCCCTCCATCCAAACAACTGTTGAGCAGCAACTTTTAAAACATAGTCTATAGGAGACTCATTAAAATAACAACTACGTATGTGACTGACTACAGCAAATCTATGAAAACCTAATGAGATTTCTGTCTGGTAAATTAACCCTTGACCACATATTAACCTCTTGATGCTGACTCTTTGAGAAGATTTAGTGCTTATTTTATTGTGATGCTAATGGCCTATAACAAAATAGTACATAACAGCAAAATTAAAAAGAAAAAACCGGAAAATAATAGTCCATATACTTGCCCAACATTATGGCTTTTTGTAAAGCCTGTTTCAAATGCAGCATCAAGGACTAAACCTTAAATCAGGAAAAAGGAAAGTACCAGTAGGAAGAAAACACATGGTGGTTACTTTCATATGTGAAACTATGAGATGTGGAATTAAAAGTACATACAAACAAGTATCTTCAATGAAAAAAGGAAAGAAAACAAAGGAGTAATCCCAGTTTGACTGTATAAATTAATAGCACATTGCATACGTCATTGTCATTTAGACCTAGCATTGCACACATCTGAAGTCCTCCATAAGCAACTGCATTTCAACGTCTACCCAATAATGCAATGCAGGGCAATTTTCAGAAAAAATGTCTATGTACTAGAAAATTATGCTACACAGGAAAGGTGAAATTAAGATATTTCACAAAGAGTGCAAGAAATTAAAAGTCCAAACAAATTTTTTATTGCAATGTGTGCCAACCATATCCTGGGCTGCAGCAAGAAGTGTGACCAGGAGATGAAGGGAGATTCTCCCCCTCTACTCTCTTCTTGGGAGACCTCACCTGGAGTACTGCATCCAGCTCTGGGGCTCCCAAAATAAAAAAGATGTGTACCTGTTGGAGAGGGCCACTAAGTTAATCAGAGGATTTGAGAACCTCTCACATGAAGACAGACTGAGAGGCCTGGGGTTGTTCAGCCTGAAGGAGAGAAGGGTCCAGGGAGAGAGACCTTGTAGCACCTCCTAGTTCATAAAGAAGCCTACAAGAGAGATGGAGAAAAAGTTTTTACAAGGGCATACAGTGACAGGACAAGGTGGGACCAGTTTTACACTGAAAGAGGGCTGCTTTATATTAGATCTTAGGAAGAATTTGTTTACTGTGAGGGTGATGAGGCACTAGAACAAGTTTTGTGCCAAAATGATGGAATGTCCTATGCCTGGAAGCGTTCAAGACCAGGTTGGATGGAATTCTGAGTAACCTGGTCTTTTGGTAGGTCTCCCTGTCAGGGGGATTGAAACTACATGGCCATTAAGGCCTGGCCCAAGCCAAACCATTCTATGAAAGATGAAATGTAAGTTTAGTTTAACAATATTTTCAGCCTTCATCATAACTAAGACTTCAAGGTATAAAAGCTTTAGAGCTTGGCAACTCACTTAGAACACTCGCCCACTTGTTGGAGCAGAGTAACTTCAGTATTGTTCTGGATCTCCTAGCAGTCTTCTGGGTAATTCCTACACAGGCAACCCCTGTCATCTCACTGATTTTTTTTGTGCCTATAAAGTGAGACATTGAGCATTGAGTTCTTAACTTGAGAAGTACTCTTGACAATAATAGTCTACTACTATTGGTTGTGGAGATACAAGCTGCACCTAGCTCCTTGGATTGACCTAATCTAGTTCTTTCTGAACCTTTGAGGAGCAAAAATGCTACACATATGTATTAACTTCTGTGACAGTTACTACACAACAGGAGTGAATCATCTAGAACTGTGAATCCATGATCAGGACAAATTCTCATCTCTATGTAACAACACGACCGAAGCACCAGGCAGTCCCTTCAGTGCAAGTACTAGAAAACAACTCAGATGACTTTTTGATTGAGTTGTATAAATCACTTTAATCATATCACAACAATACTCATTTCCTGAGCAACTGAGAAAATCAAAATAAAATAAAAATTATACTAGTCCAGGACCTAATATAGCAATGTATGAGTCACTGGAAGAACAAACCAAGTTAAAACATGTAAATGTAAATTGCAATAGGTTCTTGCAGGGTCAGTGGAGTTTCCAGGTTTCTCACCTTGCAATTAAATTTATGAAATGGCCAGCCATGATTAAGTGATAATGAAGAAGCCTAGAAGTCGCTTGAATATCAGGCCAGTAAAAGAATTTTCACATAACCCCTAATCTCACAGATGGCTTTAATTTCCTTGTCCTCCTGTATGGATACCAAGAGAGAATCAGGCAAACACTTCAGAATCCTTCACATATTTTGTGTGAGATTTCTGTCCCACTGTAGCTCATAGAGGTTCTAGAAAATTCAAATCTCCTGATGCAATTACAGTCTAAGGCAAACATGAAGAAAGGAACAGGAAGAGAAATGCTTAAAGATTCTGTTTACTAAGTTTGCTGGAAAATCTCTCATTTAGAAGTTGTTCAGCCTACATTAAATGGTTTTGGTCATCATTTAAGCCCTCCTGAAACCCAGAAGACACAAAGATGACACAATGTGCCCTTTCAGAATTACAAACTCTCACTCAAGATCACTATTGAACATTCTCAGAGCTTGAGCACTGAAATTAACATAGCAGCAAGAGGTCTGTAGGAAAAACCAATGCCATTTATTAAATGTGTGGCTATAATGACAAAAGACCAAACAAGCTTGTGGAGTCAAAGAAGGGCCTTAAGCCTATTTCCTCATTTTTTTAGCAACTGCATCAACTGGGTTAGTAAAAAAGATGATCTCTCTCGACAATTGTTCATTTATGAATTTTGATAGTTACAGCAATAATCAAAACTATTACTTCCTATTAGCAGGCAATGGCTATATTGATACTCTATCATATATATGCACATGTGAAATCATAAACATGTATAACCATTAGGACCTAGCCATCCACTTCCACCTGTGTACCATCCTTAAGCCCAGATGTCTGTGTACAACACCTGAGTATTCCAAGACAAGCAACACAAGAGTCAAAGAAAAGGGACAAAATCTAAACACAGCTCCACGCACATAAAAAGACAAGATACTGAAAAGCAGATACTGATTACTAATAGAAAGAAAAAAAAAATAAAAGAAAACAAAAAGTATTTCTTAGGGTCTTTTAAGTAGCAAAGACCTAGTAAAGATGATAAAAAGACCTAAATAAACCAAGACATTAGTTGAAAAGTGCATTGTAAATGTAGTTTCAGAGGCAAACCCTGCCCTATCTCCAGTTAATTAGGAAGTGGCTTTGCTATTAAGAGGCTGAGATGCATGTGTTTCCATTGGTATTCAGGTGAGGAATTAATTTTTTTGTGCCCATTTGCAGTAGGACATGTATTTTGTTATAGAGTAGATAATGTAGGAGAAACGGACTATGTTAACTTCTGTGAAGATAATGAGATCATATGCATTATGTTCTCACTTTTGCCATATTTAATACATTCTCTATTTTTAGTTGCTGAGAATGCCAGCCTTCGTAGCAGGGCTTTGTTGTACTTGTGAAGGTGCTGAATAAAGATGGTGGTCTCTGGCAAGAGAGCAAAGGTGTTTGTTCATCAAAACAGAAATTAAAATGTATTCTCCCTCCCACCCAAACCCAATATCCTTGAGAGGCAGAGGTAACAAAATAGACAGTAGCTACGTATGGCTTCTATCTGTGCCTAGCAGAGGAATTTTAAATTAGAAGATTTAAGGCAACATTTGAAAGAACACAATATATGAGGTTCTTGAGCTTTGCATGAGAACTTTTCCCATCCAAAGCAAAAAGTAAGTAGAAAATGTGGGGCACGGCAGGCTGTCATTACTGCTTTTATGGCTATTACAGCTATTAGCTACCTAGAAGAGACAATATCACACTCAGGTTAAGCTGTATTAGAAAGAGCCAAAGATGGGGTGCATCTAGGAAAGGTGGTTGAGGACAGCATGGAAATCAGGAGAGAATGGCAATACAGACAAGGAGCTAGTCCTTGGTAGCGCTACATGGCACACACAGGCAGAGATGACAAAAGAACAAATGAAGTTCAGATATAAGAAAATTGTTGGTAGGCAATGCACGGTTTAAAGTGAGAACTAAACAACTATGTTGAGTCATTTGGTAAGTAAATTCTTCACTGGAAGGAAATGCCAGGTAGGAAAAAAATCAACTGAAAATGGAGACTGAAATTATATGTACAGATATAATAGGATGTACAGGAACTATAGGTCAGAGTCCCACCAGACAAATTGTGCAAGTGTTCACAGAAATAATGTCAAAAAGGAGATACCATTTGAACCCTTAGAATTATAAAACACAGAAAATTTAGGAGCAGGAAGCAATCTTTTCATTTGGCGAATTTAGTGTGCTTAAAAACTTGTATTTGCACCTCCCAAAATCTGTTCACAAGATAGGAAAGACTAATTATACCTGTTTTTCAAAAAAGGAAAATTAGGCTCTTGCGAGTATACCAAGGATCAATAATAGGAACAAATGTTGCATGCTGGGAGGATTTCAGTAATATTCCAGGACTTTATTTCTTCTTTGACCTAGCTATATTGGGTCACCAAACTCAGCTCTGAT
The DNA here is from genome assembly GCF_017639235.1 of Corvus kubaryi. Taxonomy (NCBI): domain Eukaryota; kingdom Metazoa; phylum Chordata; class Aves; order Passeriformes; family Corvidae; genus Corvus; species Corvus kubaryi. The sequence goes on along the minus strand of NW_024581137.1, from coordinate 30,812,896 downwards.
GTTAGAGGCTTCTTCCACAGAGAGTGCGCAAGGTTACCATTATTCACAATTTTGCAATTCATTAGTTTTCAGTATTTGAAAAAGAGGGGAGAAGGGAAGAACATACAACCTTTGAATGTTAGGATTTTCATTTTTGAAAGTATTGTGTTTTAATAAGGCTTTAAGTTACTGGTTCTTATTGGATTTTTTCTTGTCATTTTTCCTATTTTGAAGAATAAATTATATTTTTAAATTTCCCACATTTAATCAATCAATCAAACAAACAAACAAACAAAAAGAAAAGGAACTGAAAGCAGGAGGTGGAATTTAAGCCCTGATATATGTGACAAGGGCCAAATGGGGCAAATATGGTCTAGTTCCATCTACAACTGCTGCTGTTACAGCTACAGGTTCACCACAGGGAAGCAAGTAAGGTAAAATGACTGCAGGTTAAAGGGAGCTCCCGAGCTCTTGTTCTCTGAAATATATAGCAAGGAACTCACACAGTTTTAGTCTTTTCGGGACTCTACAACCATAGAAGGATTCTCCAGTCACTTTCCATTAATGTATGTTAAAAATATTGTTTCTATAACTAAAATAATACATCTTCTGAGAACTGTCTGCTGCCTTAATAAGCAAACAGCATGTGTACGGTCCCAAAGAGCAAGAAGGATTCTTGTAGCATAGTGACATTTTATGGTCTTATGTTCTTTTCTAACACATTGCAGGCTGAAAAAAATTGTTGTAAATCTGAAAAACATTTTTTACGTAAGAAAGCCTCATAAGCCATTCTGCTCCATCTATTTCCTTGTGCACATTATTCTGCCTATTAATTCTGATTATAAAAAGTGTAACAGAGTATTAGAGCAGAGATTTTGAAGACAAAGTCTGTACAATGTCCTACTTTGTTTTAAAGGAGGAGAAGGGGGTAGAGATATTGAAAAATCTTCCACTGATCTTATTTACTCTTTACTGTATCTTTTTATTTGGTCTCTGTATTTCTTCGGTTGGCAAAGTATTAAATACTATTAAATACTCCACATATAAGTTTGGAAACATCATAGACCAGGGCTTAAAAGTAATTGAAGGGGTTTTTTTGTGAGGTTCAGAGTGGCTTCAAGAAAAAAAGTACTATTGTGAAAAAGCTCCACAGGAGTGACTGCTTTTAAAATGTCATGCACAGGCACAGCAAAGGTTGCACAAAGTCCCAGACTTTTGAAAAAGAGTGTTAAAATAATGTAAAATAATAATAACAACAGCAACAACAACCACCAGTTCAACAAATGCCAGTCAGCCTGAATGGAAATTTTCAGTTGGGCAGAATTTCAGAAATGGAATGGTAGAACAGAGGCCAAAAGAATTGACGTTTATTTGCCTGTGCTTCAAAATCATATCTAGCTTGAGAAAGAGAGGAGGACAAGAAATAAACATCTGTAAGAAAAACAGCAATATAAAAGCTACAGTTTATGTTTGATAGAGTAGTTAATTACTTTATACCATTAACCTAAGATTTAAAATACAGAGATCATATTTGGCTTTTGACTATAACAGGCTTGACTGGCATTCCTTTTTCCAATTTTTGGGTTCATCTTTATCTATTGTAATTTTAGTTTCAAGTGCTAAGCTTACCTCTCTTTCAGTGTTAAATGCTATGTTTATTTTTGTTTTTAAATTTAGAGGCCTGTACTACAGTTTGAACTGGAGATTAATTAAATTCCTGATAAATCATGTTCTAACAGGAAATGTTGGAATCCCATTGTGGACAGGGCCAGACTATATTTAAAAAGAAATAAAAAAACTTCTCATTCACTTATAATCCTATGCAGATAAAAGCAGAAGCTCAGAATGACATAAAATTCCTCAGATTGTACACTTGCCTCAGAAAAACCCAAAAATATAAGGCTGCTTATAGCTAACACTACAATCTCCGCAATCTGGTATTTTATTCAGGATGCTCCTGTTGCAAACTCTGTTGAATCTTTATATTATCATCTCTATGCTTTTGATGATAGCCTAAGGAAGAAAGATGTTTTCTATTCACATTTTACAAAGGAAAGCTCAAATTTACTAGGCACAGTCCCCTGAGTCACAGTAATTTTTTTTTTTTCCCCTTTGGACAAGGAAGGTACAAATGAAAACGTATCTGAGTTACAGAACTTGCTTGCTTGCTTTCTTCTAACGTCGATTTGTTTTACCAACTCTGATTACTAAATTTAATTTTGTAAATACAATTTGTGGCCAAAAAAATTTACCAAGTTTTTGAGGGCTAGCACTTTGCTACAAGTCAAAGAAAAATCTTCCAAGGAGGACTTCTAATTAGATATAATAGTTTTGTTGCCTTATTGTCTGGTCTGGATGCCACTCTTTACCTTCAAGGTCTCTTAACAGGGTGTCAAAATACTAATACCAAAAATTATAAGGTACAGGATGAAAATTACCTTTGCCTCCCTGAGAAGTCCATGTCATGACCATAAACATGCCATCTTTGGTACACATGCCTTGAATGACATAGATGAAAAGGAGCAGGAATGTACACAAAGAAGCACCTATGCACCCAGCCACACCTAAAATCACACAAAAGCTAAATATTCCACTCATAGCTCTACCCTTGGGATAGTAAAAGGGGGTGTACATGACATATACTGGTTAGTTTGGTAGAATATCCTTGGACAATGTTCAAAAGCTTAAGCAATAAGTAAATTGTTACAGCCATGCATAATGCAACTCATACACAAGGATGCTGCATTATATGCATAAAGTCAAATTAGTTAAAAATACCATCAACAAATTACAATTGTAAAAAGAGAAAATATTCAAGTATTTTGGCTGAATCACACAGCAAAAATATGGATGTCCATAAAATATGTATCTATATTCTAGAGTTAATATTGAATCCACACCAGCAAATGCAAAAAAGGAGTAAACTAAGCCTTGAAGCTGAGAGCTTGAAATATTAAAGAAAATGTAATTAGCAATTATTTTTCTAAAATAGAAGGTGTCACCTCTTAAAGATGACCAATATCATGGATGCTGGCCTAATTTATAGTTGTAAATAGTACAGTAACAAAGGATGATTGAACTAGTGCTTCTCTAATTGTTTTGGCTGTAATCCTTACTAGAAAAGAGCAACTGTAGGCTGCACAGATTTTTTTTTTTGAAGCTCAGGTCACAAAACAAATGAGCCAGTGTCTCTAAAATTCCTTCAATAGCTTTAGCAAAGGGATGTGATTTCACCATATTCCAATTAACGGTTGCTTCCTAGTGGTTTGTGATTTTTCCAGAAGGCACCTGATGATACAGAAGTAGTTTCTGCATAAACTTGCTTAGGTTCTTCAGTAGTCCTTTCCATGCCACTTTGGTGCAACAGCGTCGTAAGTCAAGACTATTAGAGATAATTTACTATAACTTCTAAGGTTTTCTAATTTATCCTGTGTCTCTCTCTAGCAATGGTTCTTTTATTGCATGTGATGCTGTCAGCTAAATATGACTTAGTGGGTTGTGCAGCCTATCAAATTTTGCAAACTCATTTAGAAAGCCCTTATCAGAGCTTAAATTCATATTTTTTTCTCCTGAAAGCACAAACATGTCCCTAAAGAAAACTAAGAGAAACCAAACACTTCTGGCATTTGCTTTAAAAAAACCCAAACAAATGAAAACACATCATCTTGTAGGGAACTGAGCATTTCGGGAAAATGCTGGAATGGCAACTCAAAGAAGTACCCACACTGTGCCTTTAAAAAGTAGCAGTTTATATCAGGTTTAATATAGCAGAGAAATCTGTGCTGCCAGTACCAGCTGACAAACATCCCTCAGCTTTTCCAAGAGGAACATGTCTATGGGTAGAGTGCAGTTGACTCTTGATGAGCATTTAGGCTTCTGAGCAAAGTCTGTCAACACAAAAAGTATTCTTGCCAACTACACTGGTGCTTTTGCAAGACCACTAAACAGAGTTTATTTTTTCCATCTGAACATAGCATTTCTTATAATTTTCTTGCTTTCCATATGGGTATCATCTGCTGTTCTGAATGCTTAATAGTGTAATATAACAGGAGCATGTTCAGAAGACCTCTCTTATCTGTACCAACATCTCCAGAAGCAACTCTTGCAAAAATACTGCACATCACATTAGAGTAAAACACTAAACATAACTCACCTCATCATGAATACAAAATCATATTCATCCTATTTATCACTGTTACGATAAATTAGTGAATAACAAGAAGGAAAAGAAGTAGCTTGCTTGCTTATTTAGACTAATGATGATAGTGTTGTGTTCTATTTATTAATAGCAGGGTTTTTTAATGATGGAATACGAACCATTATTGTAAAAGAGAAAGCTATCATAAGTGTTAAATATCAAAAAAGCTACATCTAGCACCCCTGAAGATGAGATCTGCAACAGCTGACCAACTCACTCTATAGTCATCAGCTGAGCGATTTTCAACATGATGTGGGAAGATGGTCTCCATTCTTCTTTTTTTTTGATTCTTTTCTTCTTTACACAAGAAATAAAATTTAAGAAATTTTTGAGACATTAAGAATGTAAGGATAAAAAAAAGGCTAAGAACCCAGGAAAAATTTTGTGAGTCATTCTTGGAGCAGACCACATTTCACTAATTCTAAATCAAAATTTACCTTGTCAATACAAATTTGACACAAAAGTTCCTATTTTAATTTTATTTATTGATACTAGTCTAACTAGCCTAACTCATATTATTTTTCTTGTTCTGACTAAAATTTACATAGGGATGGCAATTATGAAGAATGACTTCGGGAATTTTTTGTCTGATATGATAAACTAAGTGATGCCCTGGGTAATGTCCGGTGTAACTAATACTAGTGGGGTCTAGAGGTCTTGTTATGGGACTAGGAGAGCCCATACTGTTATTTAGTTTTGTACCAAAGAACAGGAGGCAAACTTTTACATTATCTACAACTGTTATGTTCACTGAACCTGGGAAGAGGAAGAACGGGGGGAAGGGGAGGTGTAGAATATCACCTGGGAGGTCTCATTTACAGGAGATACTTTTTTTCCCCCAGAGAGGTGGGCAAAACAAAAAGCATGTGCAGTAAAATATAAAATCATCACATCAACACTAGACAAACAGAAGAAATGAGCATAGTCAAAGTAACTGGTAACTTACATTTTTACAGTCCAAAATTTTGATTAAGACTTCCATATAAGACTTCAGAATATCAGTGAAAAGTTTTGTAAGATGTTGATGGAGATGTCAGGAAAAACTTCACCTCACATTTTAAGTCAAAGTGAATTTTGTTGTTAGATCTCGATTCACACAGCACACACTACGGATAGGATGGTAACAATGACTGTATTTAGCACTGGGCTCGATTTGGCTTGGTAAGCTCTGTTAATTGTGAGTTCCAGTTCACCTACTTTACCTAGTATTTTGAGTACACAAAGCCCTTAAAGAAAAAAAAGAATGCAATTCAAATATTGGTGAGGGTTTTATGCAATATGGTATTTTGCTTTATGACAGCTGAGCAGAATGTGTGTGAAGAAACAAAGAGACAGAAAGCAGCAGAGTGCATTGTATTCTTGACATATCAAACCAGACTCCCAGAACTTTTCCATGCTTCCAAGAAACATCACCCACACAAGGAACATAACCCAGCATGCTGAGGGACAGAAGCTGGACCTCATCCCTGCAAGTAAGAGTCTTCATAGATTCACAGTTTAAGTGCTTGTGAGAACATAGTTTAGCTCTTTGGTGTACCACAAGTACGCAGCCGTTTTGTTAAAAAGTCCCAGCTGTATAGTAATCAGCACACATTTTTAATCCATCCATTCCCTGTTATGAAATGCCAATAGAGCATAATAGAGAATTTTAGCAAGCATCCACTCCTTTCAGTTATAATCTTCACTTGAGCCAGCTCTTCGTTTCTGTAGGTGGTGAACCAGTACACCACAGAGATTCAATGGGACTGTAAGTGTTGAATCTCTAATACACATTAGAGAGTGATTTACTGGGGACAGATGACGTAAAACTAGGAGGATGATAAGGATGTCACCCTTGCCCAATAATACTATTCAGAATTATACCCTGTCCTTGTTTCATAATGCAACAACAATAAGGGTGCTAAGTAGCATACCTCCCTCTGCCCTATGTTCAGCCATAAGAACAGAGATCAACCCTTGGCAGCACCACACAGACCATGTGGAGGGGTTGTTGGCGGTGGTGGTTTTTTTTGGTTCCATTTTGGTTTTTTTCAGTAGAAAAACCTGGTAAAATGCTTCAGTATGTTCTATTTTTTTAAAAAAAGTAATATTCTTAAGCAGTAGAAAAATTTTTTTACAGCACAGGCAGCTATAAAATGGAATCTTACAAAATGGTCTGTTATTTATCTGCACAATGTCATTTCAATTTTGCCAATATCTTAAGGCTAACTTCCTGCAACTTTTCATTGAAGTGAGTGCTTTTCATTTCTCCTCTTTGAAAATGAAAAGCTTTACATTTTTAAAGGTGGAGATGTTGGAATAAGCAATATTATTTAAATGAGAACCTCAACTACTCCATGCTGAACCCCAGAAGGTTTTGCTAACCTTATTATGCCTGATGACTTGCTTATGGGAAGGACTAATCTCCCATCTAGAATGTTTCCCTGCTCAGTGTCCAGCAGTCATGCCAAAGCACACAAGTGTCCCTTTTCCAAACTCCATGGCTTTTAACAGACTGTAACATAGAGACTACAGAGAAACAAGACAGATAAAGAGCCTGTGAGGGAAATTTCTCAGTCATGAAATCACACATGTGGCTGGTTTTTTGTCTGAAATCTCTGAAGAAACATCCAGTTTTGTAGACATATGGACATGAAATGGACCATTCTGTTTGTACATGTGAAATCAGATTATCTGTCCTTGAGCTATCCTCATGATTCACCTGGATATATTGTGCAACCCATCCTCTGCCAAAAAGATGCAATGTGAAAATAATTATGTATGAAGATATATACAAAACATTAGAATAATTCATTGATGAAAACTGACAATTGCGACTTCAAAAATTTTGTAAGAGAAGTAGCATATTTAATAATAATTATAATAGTAATAATAATCCTAAATTTAGTCCATTAATTGTGGTTTTTATTAATCTGCAGAGCCATCAGCATAATTTTTAAATTCTCATTATTCATAAAAGTAACATTTCTGAGTAAAAGATTCCACTTCAGTCCTGTCTGTGTGGTTCTAACCCAACCAGATTATAGTTTCTGTATTCAAAAATTACAGCTATCTCTATTTAAAATTCTTTTAGGGACTAGATTGTTAACAAAGAAATAGAAAATTATTAAAATATTTCTGAAAGCTAGTACAAACAAATTGAAAATAGCATCAGGAAGTGTGCATCATATACTGGTATATAATTGATGGATCTTTGAAGTATTGTCACAAAACATAAGTGAATATAAGTTTATCTGCCTATAGTCTCTGAATTTTAGACTAAAAATGAAGTTCTGAAGTATTTTAAAATTATTTGAGAAATTTATTTAGATACATACTTGTGAAAAAGAAATGTTTTGTTTAGAGCATTCTTTCTTACAACTCATTAATAAATTTATTTAATCCTTATGTTTTTGAAAGGATAAAATTTCTATTCAGAGAGTTAAAACTAAGATTTTGACAGACGTAAAGGATGCCTAAAGGTAAACAAGTAACTTCCAACCCATATTGAAATTAATAGGGGCTATGCATTACCAACGTATTCAGAAGTCTAAACAAATATAAATCTCACAATTTGAAAGAAAACTGTATTATCAATTCAATTCATGTGAATGAGATTGTGTTGCCTATTTGGGGAAGTCAACCCACATCTGTTCAAGCATGTAAAAACGGCACTACTTCCTAGACATTTCCACATAAAAACCTCATTATACAGTAGCACTACAGCCTGCTTGAAAAAGTGCTGTATACTAAGTTCCTTAATGTAAAAAAAAAACCTTAAAAACCCCTGCCCCAATAAAACAATAACAACAACAAAAATAATTCACAGTATGCCACAGGCTAAACACCATTTTCTGTTTTGACATCTGTCTCCATGGATTAGTTAAAGGAATTTACCACCAAGATTTCTAAGGATTTTGAAAAATATTCTAAGAAATAAATTATATGGAAGGAAAAGTACCATTTTTACTTCCTGTTGCTATGTCTATTGGGTTTTAAATACTGATGGTTTTAGGTACTGTTAATTATTGCTAAAGCTTTTCACTCTTTTTTTATTCTTTTGATTTGACTGCACTTCAACTAGAAGAGTACTTCCTTGGGAGTTCATGTGTGACGTACAACTATAAATATCTGGCATCTTTTTCAAAGCATAAGTTGTGGTGCATCTTCTAAACTATACAAGCATATAAGCTTCATCTCAAGAATCCAAAAAGTGCTTAAAAATCAATAATTGAGTGTTTTGTAAGAGCATCATCAACTCGCTAGTGATGACTTAAGAGGACTTTGAAAAAAGGTCATTGTGTAATACTTGAGAAAGTGTAACTCGTCTCACCTTCAGCATTAAAACACCTCTTCATCTTAAAAATAATTGCATAATAATGCACATGAAGCAAATAGTTTACTCCCACATATAGATATTTCATACCAAAATAATGTCCATTGTTGGATAATTAAAATTTTGTTGTAGCCACTAAATACGCAGACAAGTGGAAAATTTTGATATATTGTTTGTGGAAACAATGTAATCCCCATCTATATCAAGTCTTATTCTCTAAAAGACTACAGTGCTCAAAAATTAGCATAATTGAGGGCACTGTAGAAAACAATGGCCTTCAAATACATGAAAGATGGTGCACTTCAGACTACTATAATTTGTTTTAGCCTTAAGGAGTTTTACTGAACCGGTTGCATGGTGCTATTTTGGCAGAAAAATGTCATTGATGGACGCTAGTTAAGCTTTGTTGCAGTCACTGTTCAACTGCTCTATCCTTTCAATTCAACCCATTCAACTATACCTAAACTGTCAGGTAACTTCAAAAGAAGAAAGAAAGATTATGCCTATTCTATTGACTTCTTCTGGAGAAACAGAGCACAGAAGTAGGAATTTGCAATCTTTCAACTTTGGCAACAAATCTACCTACACTTACTTTAAGTTACCAGGTTGTTTATTTATCTGTCCCTTATATCTGTCTGCAAATCTGTATTAACTTGATGAAAACATATCTGTTAATTTCAGAAAAGTTTAATCACATTACATTCCATTTTTTTACAACCTTCCACTATGTCTTTTAAGGAACACTTACCCTAATGCCACACATGAAATGGTGTGAAATAATTAGAGTAAAATTTGCTTCCATAAGTGAACTTTAAATCTGTAGTATTGTGTAGGTGAAGGTGGGGAGCTACTTGTTTTAAACTTAGTTGGAATAGAAGCTATGTTCCCTGGAAATATTTAACATTAGTAGTAGTTAGCATTTTGGCATAAAGGATTACTTAAGTCTCACACGGTGCTTAGATGTGTTTTATTCCCCCACCCATAAAATGTAGAAAAGAAACATAAGCCAAAGAAGAGAGCATAAGCCTTAGCTTTGAATATTCAACTATCTTGGCTTGTGTCATATCATAAATGTGCTTCCAGCAATTCTTAACACTTCATATAAACCAGTCACAATAAGAAGCTACTTACTGTTTCACTGTGAGGATGCACACTGTGACCGAGGCATTTTTAAGAATCCAATTTACTACTGTTTCCCTGAAGAATAGGGATGAAATGAAGGGATGTCAGGCAATTTTGAGAAGTTTTGAGCTAATCTCAGGGTCTGAGGCACCAGAAGGTTTTGATCATCCCAAGATGCTCTCCCTCAAACTGGCTTCAAAGCCTTATGACCCTCTGTTTCACTGGACATTTGCAGTAAATTGCTGAGGATATGCAGAGGAAAGTGAATTGAATTCCATTGCAACAATAACGTGGTATCATGAAAAAGCATAGATGTTGTAGACCTGTATATTCTTATCCCAGGTGTGTCTCCATGTTGCAAACTAATGATCACTACACATTATACCATGCCAATACACTTCATAGCAAATTTCAGTATCTCTGCTCTCCATGTTCCATTTTTCTGCTTTGCATCAGTTATTCCAAAGGAAAGCCTTCAGAAAATATGCAATATTGTGGCACAAAAGTAAATAGAATGGAGTTGATTTCTGTATAGGTAACCGTAATTAATGGCTCTATGGAAATGTGCCACAGTAATTTTTAAAGCAAAGCTGCTTTATTAGTTAACATTTGAATGTTCAGTAATTCAATTCAGAAGAGCAAGTTTTCCTGGAAGGTTATGTTGTATTAGAACAATCAAACACCTATAAAATGCCTGTTTAAGGAAATAGGATTCACTAATTGTAAATGACAATTAATTTCTTTCATTCTTTACAGGATTTGTAAAAGGATGCACTCACTTTTCAGGTACATTACTGTCTGATGGCAATGGGGGCTTCTAAAGCCCCCCCACCTTGCAAAAATAAAATATTAACCACTGACATTTTATAGCTAATGGAAATGTTATTAGTTTAATTATATACTGCTACTGTAAACACATGATGCAAAAATGCCTAGCTCAGGCAAAAACTTAATACACATCAGATTTTCTAATGGTACGAAAACATAACTCTTTATGTTTCAGGACTGAAAGTGTCAGTCTTAGGGAATGGATACTCAAACTGTAAAAGACAAGAAGAGCAAAAAATGCCAAAATAAAGTAGCGTCATAAAATTCTCATAAGTTTTTGTTCTATTGTCTTTTAAATTAATGTTTCCTTTTTCAGAACAGAAATTGCTTCCACCATTTTTAGTGTAAAATGCTTATCACAGCCTCCATGTATTAAAAAAATTGATAGTATGAAAGATTCTTAAGAAATGTTTTTCACATGAATGGTTTATAAAATCTAAAGCAGATTTCAGTTGAGATTTTTTCTTCTATTTTCAAGTTCTTGTAGCTAGCTGAGAAAAAGTGTTCTTGTCTTTTTCCCCTTTTCCAGTTTTCATAGGGTTACTCTACAATATAATATTTCTGGGTTCAAGACATTCATATTAACACTAGAGAGAGCAAATGTCTGTGTGACATACGTCCATGTAGGACTAAAACTTGTGATATTGTAAGGGCCTCAAGTGCAGCTTGAAGAAAACACTTCCTCTCAGGGGTGGTGGAGGTTATGTAAATCCTGTCAAGGGTATCTAATGCCAACTGCATGCCACAAGGCTGCGACAGGGTGAGACTTGAGGGATTACTCAGGACAGCAAAGCAGCACTGACTAGACTACTGAAAGTGCTGGATAGATTTATCAACATAAAAACGTGATAAGAATTGCAGGGGCCATGCTACAGGTGTTGGTTAACTTTTCTTGTTTTCTGTGAACAGAAGATGACTGCTTCCTTTTCTTACCCAGTCAGATTTAAGTAACAAAGGAATCAATATGTAAACACTTAGGAGAGACCAGATGGTGAATGATAAATGACAAGGATCAATTTAATAAAACCTATCAGGCCACAATAAACATAAGCCATCTCTGAAAAAAATTAAAAGAGGTGGTTTGCTGGGTAAAGTGATTGTAATTGTTTTAATTGATTTTTAGTAATGATTTTCATGCAGTCCCTCCTGGAACCTTTATAGAAGAAACAGAAAAACATGGCTGGAACACACCTCAGGAGGCTCTCTAGTCCATCCTGTGTTCCAAGTAACAAGTGGCACAAGCCCCACACCTAACATATTTGTCTAACCAGTTCCTAAAAACCTCCAGCAGCAGAGAATCCACAGTTTCCCACGGCAAACTTCCCCAGTGCTTAACTGTCCTTTACAGCAAGATGGTTGTTCTTGATGGTCAAACTAAACACATCACTTCTTCACCCATGCAGAGATCTTTCCCTTTGAGCATCAACTTTTTTACATATAGAAGCCCTAACATTTCCCCAAAATTTTCTGTTTTCCATAATAAACTACCTCAATTCTTTCATTTTTGCACACAACTCATCCTCTGGCCCACAGATTAAAGGCAACTGGATGGAACATGAGGGGACATATTGCAGATAGAAATACAAAATATTACTAATTCCAATATTAAGATGAATATTCTACAGTCATGCTTTGAGAATAATAATGAAAGGACAACATACTTATATGAGCGTAAGTTCTTCCATGAAGGGTAATGCCAACTTACCTAACAGTTTTACAACTTTCACCATATTTTCTTATCATTTGTGCAGGTACCATCTCCTAACTGCAGAAATGGAAGTAAAAAATCAGGTGTAATGACAGTAGCTTTTTTTCCACATGTAAGTATTTATAGCTGCCTGCATTCAAATGAAGATCAGCATTAGTTGCATATGGGATTTAAAATAAAGTAGTACATAGATAAGAGGTATTTTCTAAACACTTTTTTTAGAAGACAATATTTGAGATGTTATAATGGAATCAGATGTTATTGCATTTGTGATCTATTTTTAAAAAAATACAACTTGAATTCATAAATTAGTACTTACTAGAAAACTCTCTTTAACAAAACATGTTATAAAACATCCACGGGGATTTTTGTATTATCAGCATTACCTTTATCGTCTTCTACAGAGATTTTTGGTTTTTTGTGTGGCAGTTGCTTTGAATTCCAAGAATTCAATGTCTGACATGAAAATTGCTAACCAAAAGTTGAATTTTCTTCTAATTACAATTGTTTTCTACTGACATTTTTGCTACTGTACAGCTATCAAATGTACAGTATCAGTATTATATTTAATCTGAATTAGTGTCTTAAAATATGAAATAAACACATTTTTTCTTTCCTCACTTAATTTCTTATCTTTCAGACTAACCACCAGTTACCGTCCTTGGGATTTGATCTTTGCATTATCTGCATACTCAAGGTCCACAGCACTCTTTGTGCAACTGAACTTATTAAGCTAAAGTTCTAAACAGGTACAAAGTATATATATTGCAAATGTGAATATTTAAAGAAAGCTGATGTGTATGCCCTGTAGATTTTTTCATGACCTTTTAGACATATGATTTAAATGTCAAAGGCATGCAAAAATTATTTAAAGTTACCCTGGGCCAAGTCTATCTAAAAATTGATTCCATATGTGTCAATGAATGCATGTTACATTTCTGAAAAGTGACTTTTAAGGTTCTACTGAAAATGCCAATTGCAGAATTTGTATACTTTCACTGATATTATAAATATTCCTATCTACTACACTTCCATTGACTTCTCAACCATTATGATGTCAATGGAAAAAGTTTATATGTCATTTGGCTACTATAAAAGAAAGGAAAAAGACAACATTTTAGACCTATTCCGCATTTAAAATGTAAACATGTGGCGTATTTATACAGGCTGGTAACAGTCTATCTAAACAACAGAAATGGATAAGGTCGGTATGGAAACTCTGTCTTTTCAATGTATTCTGTCAGTTATGAACAGATAGCTGGTGCTGACTTTCTTCCAAAAGGAGGTGGTTTTTTTCTTCTCTTGTAGAAACTGAGTGATAGATTTTGATATGTATTACACACACAAAAAAAAAATTACGTGAAGACAGAAGGTAAGTAAAAACTTCCTTCTCCACTCCAAAGTAGCATCCTACATCTTTGTTAGGATTTTCCAAGGGTAAAGGAAGAGCAAGAACTTCACAACTTATCCATCCAATTAGAGGGCGAAACAGTGAGTCTGTTTGCTGCTCCCAGGGTATTGTACATAATTTGTCTCAGCCAACATGGAGTTGTTGTCCAAACTTTTTTGCAAATGATGTCAATTTACTTTGTCCAAAAGAAAAGAAATTCTGCTTAAGGCGCAGACACATTCAAAAATTTTACAATATCAAAGACCAGGTTGGCCATAACAGATTTTGTGTAAGAACTTCACATTACCTTTGAAATAATGAAATACCATTTGGCAAATTAACTCTGAAACTCTTCACCTTCGTTAGCTTAAGTGAGACCTTTAATTCAATTTTACTTCAGGGTGTTTTGCTAGTTAATTAAATGCAATGTGGTAATTCAGAGCTCAATGGAGTTCTTTTCTTCAGATAGAGCACCTGTCTCTCAGATGTTAATAGCTTCTTCAGTATGCAGAGTTTGGGGGTGGTGTGACAACATACATGGAGACAGAGGTATGACTGTAACCTGAACTCTGGTATAGATCTGTCTGCTTCCTACCTTATTGTTAGTTTTCATGTCTCTTCACTGCTTGCTGTATCTCACTTCACTCTTATTTTCTTTATATTGATGGGGACTTCGAAAGCCAAAAACCACTGTAAGGGCAGGAAATGCAAAGTGTGGTCACTTTCTGCATCCTATTATGAAATAAAATTGCTCAGTATCCTTTGTGCAACATGAGGATTCATTTATTGATTCAGAGTACCATCATTATACCAGAAAACTGTGTAATATATTGCTACCTTTCAACAACACAAAGTGGGGGGAAGGGAGAAAAGGGAAAGAAAGATAAATGATAAAAAAAAAGGACTTCTTTTGTCAAGTAAACATCATCATCCTGTGGACAGACTCTAAAATGATACCTCTAGCAAACTAATCATTTTAATAATAGAATCATTGAATGGTCTGATGTGGAAGGGATCTTAAAGATAATCTTGTTGCAAGGGGCTTGGAAACACCAGACTAGATTACTGGAATCTCCATCAACCTGGCCTTGAATGCTTCCACAGCTTTTCTGACCAAGCTGTTCCAGTGCCTCCTCACTCTCCTAGCAATGAATTTCTTCTAAGTATCTAACCTAAGCCTACCTTAAATAATTTAAAGCTATTACTACTTGTCCTATTACTATATGCTCTTGCAAAGAAATCCCTCAGCAGTCATTTTGTAGGCCTTCTTCAGGTACTGAAAGGCTGCATTAAAGTCTGTCTTGGAACCTTCTCTTTTCCAGGCTGAACAGACCCAATTCTCTCAGCTTTGGAGAAGTTCTCTATCTGTCTAACCAGTTATGTGGCACTCTGCTGGGCATGCTCCAAAAGGTCAATGTCCTTCCTGTGCTGAGGACCCTAGAGCTGGACACAGTTCTCCAGCTGGGTTGTCATGAGAGTGAAGCAGAGGGGCAGAATCCCCTCCCTTGCCCTGCTGGCCATGCTGCTTTTGATGCAACCCAGAACCCGTTTGGCTTTCTGGTCTGTGAGCTCACACTGCCAGCTCATGTCCAGCCTCTCATCCACCAGCACACCCACCACCTTCTTGGCAGGGCTGCTCTTCATCCATTTATCCCCCAGACTTTGTTGATACTGGGGATTTCGCCTTGCTCTTGGCTTTGTTAAATTTCATGGGGTTACCTTAGACTCCTCTATCAAGTTTGTCAAGGTCCCTCTTCATGCTCCCCCAGTCCCCATCTTATGGTCCATCCACTGGAGAGGTGTGGAAAGAGAGACTGCCATAGAAGACTGAGGTAAAAATGCTGTAGAGCATCTCAGCCTTCTCCTCGTCAGTTACCAGTCTGCCAGCCTTGCTTATTGGAGGGGTACCACTTTCTTTAACCTTCCTTTTCTGGCTGACATACCTGTAGAAACACTTCTTTTTATTCTTTGCATCCCTTGCCAAGTTCAGCTCCAACTTCACCTTGGCTCTGCCTTTTATGTGCTGTAGTACGGCCATTTCTGCGTTTCCTAAGCTAGTCTTTTGGGCAGATAACTCTACTTATATCTTTGCAAAATTATCCTTCATATTCAAGAAAGTGAACATGAATATCTTTCATTGAACAGCCTCTAGGCCCAAGTAAAAAAGATGTACAGAAAAACCTCACTGATAATCATCGATAATGATATTCAAAATGGATAAAAGTCACCTCACCATATTCTTCAACAGCCTGTTCCAAATGATGAAATACTTGTCTTTTAACACAGCAGTTGTCTTCTGTCTAAATTACTTTTCTCTCTAGGCTTTCCCCCTGTTAAGAGACCCCTTAAGTCCCCAGAATATTATGTAAGCAGTAAATGGTAATGAATAGGACTCCATTTCTACATATCTATCAAAACACCAGTAATTAATAACTAAATGATATTTGGGTATTCTAATTATGTAGGTTCAGGGAATGTTCAGATTTAACACACTCCTTTTCTACTAAAAAAAAGGGTGAGTTTATGCGCTTTTTCCCACTATTCCTAGGAATGATATCTTATATTTTAGGGACCCCGTGCCTATCAGTCAAGTATCATGATAACTTTTAATGAACTAAATAATTATAAAGACACCTACAACGTGGGTTTGAGTTCTACATTTTACAGGACCTGAGTTAAAGTTTTATCTTAGTGCTGGCGTACAAGCAGCCTCCAGGACCTTTCTACACTTCAAAATACTCTTTTAAGCAAGTCATTCACACCTTCCTGATGGAACCGTAAAGAGCAGCAGTCAAGGAGGTTGCTCAGGCACAAAACAATATTAATTCGTATTCTGTTGTCCAGAACTGGCTGCAAAGGAAGTCAAAACAGGTGAGCAATGAGAAGTTTCTGAAAACATTTCAGAGATGGACTGAAAGACTGTTCTGCAGTAGATTTGTTATGCTTTTAACTTTCCAGGAAAAACATAAATGAGCTCTAGCAATGTTACATTTGGTACCTATTGCAGACGGAGGATAAATAAAGATTCTCTAATACTCTTGGCAGACAAATTAAATGGCTGTGAACCCACACCGAGAGGGAGAAAACTCCAGTGTGATGATAAAGCTCCCAAGTGTGACCTTACACTGCAGGGGAACAAATTAAGAATCCTCTTTCTTGCCTACATTTTCAAACATGTTAAGTTCAGATTTTTTTTTCTTTAGTTGTCTAACTTGCACTCAGGTCTAAAAAGAAATAGATAATATGCCTGTTAAGTGTCAAAAAAAAAAAAAAAGAAAATATGTCCAGTACTACAAATAAAGAAGAAAAATTTGAATTCAAACCACAGAAATAGAAACAAGCGGTTCTGTGTGATCCAAAACCACCTGACAGGATGGCTTCTGCTTTACCCTACTTTTGTATTTACTAGGTTCACAATCTGTTAAAGCCTGGCTTGGCACATATATCTAGCTCTAAGGTATGATGTGTAACATTTGAAATTTTTTTTAAAAATTCCTCTGGTGCAAGGTATAACTCATTATAAATGTCTAGCAAACAAACATCTATTTTGCTTTTCAATGGGACTAAATAAAATTATATATAGAACTAAGCAAGAATCTTTAGGACAAGATAATGCTGCTGACATAACTGTTTTTTAGCATTTCCAACAATAAAATGCCACATAACTCTTAGGTTTCCCAAAGGGGTAAGAAATACCTGCCAACCAGTGAACAATTTGGCTCTAATTTCTACAGAATGCTTAAAAACCTTGTCTTTAGCCTTCAGAGTTTTCTGTTGTTTTACCTTCAACCTATAAATTTACCCAGGCATTCGTTGTAGCCTTACCTAATATTCAGCCATTATTGACTGTCTGCCTGAGGTTTTAATGATGAGCAGTATTTATTCACTGAAAAGTATCGTGATGAAGCAGTAGTTATGAACCTCTGCAAGTTCTGGTCCTGCATGTAGAAGAGGGAAAATGTACATATGTGTTTCTGGAAGAACCCTCAATCTTTATTCATTCCCACAGCATTAGTAAGGAAAAAAATTGCTTTCAAAGCAACTGTTCTTATTTTCAAAGTTAACTATCTTGTCATCATTCACATAGCTTAAATAGCAACTTCAAGATTATGAGTCCTGAGCTTGTCAGCTGGAACTGCACACCTGATTTACCCAACTTCCTTTCCCCGGTGCACAGAGAATGACAGAATTACTGCTTTATGCAGATCTGTCCGTATTTAAGTATAAATTGTTTATAGATATTAAATAAAAATTTCAACTGTGTACACCTATTGAAAGGAGTAGTGCTGTGAAAAATGTAAAGCACCAGCAGAAAACAAGAAAAAATGCTTAACACTGTAAGAAAGACAATAAAAGTAACTGAGCAGCAAACCCAATGAGTTATTTCCACTTGGTAATGCTTGTTAGGTCAGTTGTCTTTTTCCAAGCAGAGGGCATTTGATCTTTTCAGTGAATAGAATTTACTAAATTGCTTCCTGTTTCAGAATCTGTGAAACCAAGGGGTGAACATCCTCAGGAAACCCAGGTAGGTTGACTATGGCCAAAGTGGCTGCTTCAGGAGCTGCTTGTGCTAGCGCAAACTTGATTTGTAACAGGGTAAAGGTTGAAAGCTCAAAGATCATGAAATACAGACAAAATAACAGTACAGGCAATGACTTTTCTGCTTTTGCAAAACTCATATGAACAAAAAGGTAAGTGAATTCCTCTTCTGTATCACAGTGAAGAATATAAGTTCAAGGAGAAAATATTTATCTTTGAACAGAAAAACATTAAATAAAAAAACTATCATGCTAGCTTGTTGCTAAGTTTCTAACTTGACAAAATAAATCTTACACAAGTAGTGCATGTACAAATGGTAAGGTTAACAAGATAAAGCAGAAATAAACCACAGGCCTTTATGAAACAGAAGTCTCATATAGCACATATTTCTGGAGTTTGAGCGTTTATTATCTCTGTTTTGAGGTATCAAATGCTGACCATTAGGTGATAATAATCCAAACATATGTGGAATTCATAAAAATGAAGTATGTCTCAGTCTGATGGCAAGTAAATTAAAAATTTGGGTTTAAGTCACACCTTCTCATTGCTACTAGGTAAGTTCTGTTGGCCACATCCTCCAGGCCTGTACAGGCATCCCACTGCTGAATAGTGCCCAACCACACAAAATATTGGCAACATAAAAAAGTGTTGTAGACACACACACATAGCTCCTGGTAGGTATTCTAAGTGTAAATTTCATATAGAAGTTATTTAAATGTTTAGATGCACAGTTATATATCTGAAATACTAGCTGAAAACATACTTCTAAACTGGAATATACATGGAGAGGTATTTAGTTTAGTTTTAGGTCAGCAATTGTAGCAACAGTTATACATATCACATGAAATAAGTACCCAATTGTACTTTACTCATTTACTTTGAAACTGATATTTTTAGCTTATCATGCAGCAGCTAGATCTGAGACAGTCCCAGTCACTGAAAACAAGTACTTAAAAAAATATCAAGGAGCAAGTAAAAGATATTTTTAAATTCTATTCTTTATCTAGTAAGATAGCATAATTTTATTTTATCCATGGATTTGGTGGGATTTTTTGAATATTTTAAAAGTTTAATTTTTATTACATTTTTATGTCTTTTCTGGCAATACTAATATGGTGCTTGACATTAATGTTCAACTATTAGTGGTAAGTTGGTACCCAAGACCAACAACTTGAGCTGTAGTACCAATACTTACCGTGACTGGTCTGGGAATGAAATTTGCCAAATGCTGTCAAAAATTTTAAGGCAGACTCTCTTATGTACATTAAGTTTCTGAGTCCATTGTTTTCTTGTGCTGTGGGAATAGGAATGACATTTAAGTGGCACTTTTATAATCAGAAAAATGTCTTTTTAATAAATAGTTTTGTGATGTAAATTGCTTTGTTGACAATACCACAGTTCACCTAGAAATCTTGTGCCTGGAATTTTCATTGATGTCTATCTGTAGTTCAATGTACTGCAAGAGAAACCTCAGGAAAACATATTTTCCTTTTCAAAAAGAAATTTCTCTTTCCCTTCGTTGCTAGCAACACAAGCTCTTCTCCAAAAATCTCCACACACAAACAATGCAAGAGATATTCTGCTTTAAGGAACAGGTTCCTTAGCTGCTCTGTGTATTATATTTAACCAACACTTGCAACAGATGCACTGATGTAAGAAGTGGAACTGAACTGTGTGAAAAGGGTGCTTACTGTGCTGAGACACACACAGACTTGTGTGCGTGTATGTCCAGGGAACTTGCACCCTCAACCACACCAGTGCTGTCATATTTTCCTTAACACGAGGTGACCCACTACAGCAGGTACTAAAGTCCACTGTGCTGTCCAAGAGCATGTTCTTAACCTGTCTAAGGGGATCAGTAAAAGAGAAAATCACATTGTAAGCTTCTGTTCTCAGAAATTTTAGTCAGGCTGGTAGAATTCCTGAACTAAAGCAGACCACAAAAGGTCTTAGTAGACTACTGTGAGCTATACATACAAGGAGTATGTGAGTTGTATCTGTGCAGTCCAGCACAGACAGAGATCTAGATATATGGAATACATATATACTGCCTGCACACTGTGAAAATGCTCTACTTTATGCTCGTTTCAAAACAAGGAGCCCACTAGACCCAACTCACCCCCAGGGAAAAATGTTTATCTTTCCAGTGACTACATGAAAATGTTTAATTTTGTGTATTCAGGATAACTAGGATTCAACCCCCTTAAATACAAAAGCTATAGTTTGGGAGATCTCTCTTCCTTTTGATCTACTAAGTAGGAGCTATAATCTTAGAATGGTTATTGTTCCAGCAGGATGACAAATCTCACCCTAAATTTAGAGAATCTATATTTAAATTCTGAAACCTAAGTAATCTGAAGTTTTCAGTAAGAAGTT
The DNA here is from genome assembly GCF_017639235.1 of Corvus kubaryi. Taxonomy (NCBI): domain Eukaryota; kingdom Metazoa; phylum Chordata; class Aves; order Passeriformes; family Corvidae; genus Corvus; species Corvus kubaryi. The sequence continues at coordinate 30,792,441 of NW_024581137.1, read as the reverse complement.
CTTTTCTGAGTAGCATTTTGCACACAAACGTACTTGACTCAAACTAAAATAGATGCCACAGAGTCAGACAGGAACCCAAATTCCTCCTTAGTTATCGTTGTCACCAAGAAAGGGAAGTAAAAATTAAACTTGACTCATTATTCTATTGATGTAGAAAGCAGGAAGGAAGCCAGCTGATGCCACTGCACAGGGATGAATACAGCAAAGTAGTCCCTCAGTCTCTACCAATTAAATGAATAGGCACATTCTGAGTAAATAAACATGTGTGATAAACCTGTTGAGCTGTAAAAGAGAATTCATACATTGTGCAAAGCTGCTTTCCAAGTTTAAGTACCCAGTGTGTTGTTACAAAGGCTCTAAAAAAAGGATAAATTTAATATAGTAATATCTACTAAAAACCTCTAAAAAGAGGTGTCAGAAATTATCATTAAGAAGTGCAACCTTTCTGAATGGTTTAATTCAAAGCTGACATAAGTTCCACATGCTTATTTTAACCAAGGGTATATGCCCTCAAACTGAAAGCTAAATGATGATCATAAGGCTTTTATTTCCTATTTGTAGACAAATCATTTAGGTGGATACCACAATGTAATGCAGAACTAAGAAATGTGAGAGGTTTAGTTGGGTTGCAAAGAAAATTAACAATGATAAGGGTTCTAAAACAATCTTAATTGGTTATTTCATTCTAATTTCACTTAAAGGTAAAATACTTACAATCCTGTTATCAGTGTTGTCATCAACTTATTATCCATCATTAACTCCAGGTTAAAGCTGCTGGTTGCCATCTGTTACAATTTCTTACTGTTTTCTTGTCTTAGACAGTAGGTTGCACTATTAAATACCTAAGTGTGTCTATTGGGGTGCAATAAACTCATATAGGCATTTCTATCTCTCTAGTAAAACCCAGAAAAATTTTAAAAGTTAAAATAACCAAAAAAAACAACTCCCCAAAGCACCTAGTCTGCCAGCAATACAGTATTTGGATTAGAACTAGAAACAGTTTCTTGAATGCAAAAAAATATCAAGGTGGAAACTCTCTACTAGAATTAGCACACTAGGGAATTTTTCAAGAACCAGTAATCAATGATCTTCTCCTGAACTGCCAAATGAATTTAAACCACACGAATTTGGATCAGTTGGCTGTCAGGAAAAAAAACCACCCAAAACAATCTAAATTCCTCTTCACAGCTAAGACTTTGTTGTAAATATGAATCAACTACATTAGATTTCCTCAGTAACAGCAGCCATTATTTCTGTATCTGACGTCCACAAGCAAGATATCAAGGGAAAAGCTTAAAAATATCCCAAAAATTAAGTCTTAAGGGACATGCAAAAGAATGAGAATTTCTTTTGCTGCTTATGAGTATCTCCTTTATGGATTATCAGAAGCCTTTGCTTTCACAGGTTCATCACTTTTGTCACTTTTCACAAGCCCTAAAGGCGTATACAGAAGATGATAGAAAACAAACACTATTACAAATTATGAAGTCATGAGAACAAAAAATACCACCACAACCCCCCACAAACAACAAAACAGAAAACCCCAAACCAACCAACCAAAAAAAAACCAAACCAGAAAGAAAATAAAGAGCACAAAATGTTCTCTCTCTTTTTTTTTTTTTTAACATTCTCATTTTTCTATGTCTAGGAAAGGAACAAATCAAGATCAAAAGTACACTATGTTCTAAATTAAGACTAAGATGAGTGAAAATGTGTTTTTATTGTGTGTTAAATGTGTTGAAGGAAAAGTTTGAGAAATAATGGAGGTCAGATTAGGAAACCGAAAATTCAATAATAGATGTTAGATTAGATTGAGTAATAAAATATCTGAAGCACTGATGTATTAAAAACCCAACCAAGCAACAGAGAAATCTAATGCAAATTTATTTGCTGCTCATAACATAATGTAATTTGAACAGATAAGCCCATTCTGCTGGGATGCCAGAAAATAGGTTAGTAAACACTACCTGGTTGAGCGCATCTGTGTCTTATCACAGCCACACTGCTGCTCCCACCAGCATTGGTGCCTGTCCTCTCCTGGAGCCCAGGGTGTGACCACTCAAACTTAATTATTCACTGAGAGAAAAGCTGCTTTTATGATTCCTACCCCCCAAAAAAACCCTCACAACGTGCTACACACACACACACACACACACACACACACCCCCTTCAAAGCGAAGAGTGTGAGTATACTTGTATCTCAAGGAACAAATAATAAACAGACTAATGTTTCTATTGTGCTTGCTACTGAAGTACTCCTATTTATGCTCCTGAGCTGACAGAAGCTCAGGGCAAATCCCAAGTTATTTGTTTCCACAGGTGCTTTTCCTATCCTTTCCAGATTCTCATTGGCTAATAACAAATACAGGGGACAAGACTACTGACTGTTTATTACAGAGAGGGCGAGATTGTCACTGTTTTTTCAAGTTATCCAGGGAAATAGTGCTACCCTCCCTCAGCAGCATTCAGTTTGTAATTCCAGTGACAAAAAGCTGGGAAAGGACCAAACGAAGTAAAGAAAAGGAATGACTCTGGCTTCACTTCTCACTGCCTTGAGTAGTGGGCCAAGCACATCAGAGAGAAATCTGCTTGTACAAAGAAATGACGTAATGTTTTCCTTCCTCATTGACTGAGGGAGTAGGAAGAAAAATGATGGGCTGCAGCTTGTCTAATTTGCTATGACTTGAAATGCTTGTCAAAATGCAACTTGTATCAAGAAAAGAAATTTAAAAAACAACAATCAAATCCCACAATGTATTCTATGCCAGAAGTCCATCAGTTCTCTTGGAGCACTGCTCCATTTTAGGATCTGTGTGTTTGTGTAGCATGCAGTACAGTACAGTAGACAGCAGCTTGAGTGCACGGCAAGGTTTAGTTCTCACCCAGTGACCAAAGAAAACTGATAAAATTCAAAGTAAAAACAATACAGAGTCATATAATAAACAAACAAATCAATACAGTCCTTAAATTTTGCTTGAGAAAAGGAGTAATCTGCAGCTGATCCTGAAACAAAATGGATGGAATAAGTAGCAGATAATTCTAAGGATGAATGTTTTCATTCAATTGTGTAAGGATCAATTGAAAAAGTAGAGAATGTACAAACTCCCGGCTGTTTCCAAAATTAGAATACTTTTATTTTATAGGATGGTTGCATTTTAAGAGATACATCTATTGGGTCAAATACTACTCAGAAATCTCCAGGAAGATTTTTTTTTTCTCGTTAGAAACTAACTCTTTATTCACTTTGCAATTTTTCTAGATTTATATTTTCAAATCTCTGCAACTCCTTTGAAACTGTAAGGCTTTATATATTAATCAGCAAAATTAAATAAGCTTTTAAAGAAGTGCAAAGCATAACTTATTTTTCTGGTCCTGTAATCAACTTTGTATGAAGAAGAGAGACATCTTTGATGAAAAAAATAAAAATAGTTAAATGCTACCACCAATGAATTGGGGGTGAGAGATGAAATGAACATTTTTATGTAGGAACAAAATTACTGAGGTGCACTTATTCCAGAAAGATATTCTTAGCCTGAGGAGTGAAGATTCCAGCACCTGGAAGTCATTTGCAGTGATTAAATATCTGTATTGTTACACAAAAGTGAAATCCAATTCCATGAACTTATGCAAAAATTTTCAAAAAGCCTTATATTTATTTTTTGAAAGACAAGGAAGCAGAGCGCTCAAAGACTTAGAGACTGAAAGTGATGAAAACATGAAAGGTAATCTCTAAGTTTTATTGCCAGATGTTTCTGAATTAAAGGGTTCCAGACAGTATACCAGACCAGCAGCTATAGAAACAAGACCAAGAATAGTTGAGTAGCTTGTTTCTATCCTTAAAAATCTAAGCCCGAATTTTCTCTCTGGTTTTTGCCCTATTGCTCTGGTAAATTGCTTGTTTAATTTTTTAATGATGTGAGCTTTCAAATGAGTCAGAAATTTTCCCTGATGTCTCTTATGCACCTCCTGGGGGGCTTCTCTCCTAGTTTTCTCACCATTTTTTTCTAAACTAAAAAAACCCCTTTGTTATATGCTCCAAAATTTGCTGGATGTTGCCTGAATTTCCAATTGAACCAACACACACTTCAATTCAAAATCAGAAAGAGGCTGGAATAACTCACCACTACCATAAAAGAGATAATAAATAGAACACCTCGGTCAAAGACAGCATTGAGGAAAATACATTAAGGTAGTCTAATGATTAACTTACACACAGACTTCTGAAGTTGTTTATCAACATATAAACATCCAGGGTGCCAGCTCCATTTGACTGATGTTAGATGAACGGAACCCATCTTTCGGTCTGTGTCTATGAACCCCATTCAATCTGCTTTAATGGAAAAGAGTTCCTTTGCTCAGCTGGATAACACGTGTTCCTATTCATGCTGAGTAACTAACCCATGCAGATGAAGGTGAGAAGGATAAAAAAAGGGGGTTTTTATCTTGGTTGAAACACAAGGAAATTTCTTTCCAAACAAAGCCCTCAGGGAGTCTTTTAAATCTGTAAAAACGTAAATAAAATTAACCTGAGCAGTAACTCACCAATTCATAAATCCTAGACATTGAAAACTGTTTCAAGGCATTGTTAAAGGGACATCATTTGATGATGATGAAGTTCACTGGACTTGCTGTCTTGAGTGGACCTAACTTCTGCATGGATGGTAACTACTCTCTCATACATATGAGCAAGCAAATAAAAATAGCTAATTGAGCTATTTCCTCCACAGAAGGGGAAGAAAGAATTATTACTGTTTTATCTGTATACTCTGTATTTATCAGAATACCTTCTGATCACTTACAAAAATTTGGGTCATGAAACTGCTAGCAACCAGATTGCAGTAATTTTAGCAAGTTGAGGAAATACTTAGCATTTTATCTGAAGTATTTAAGAGAAAAGACAATCCTTAAAAAGCTGAGTTGGCTCTAAAAGAGCCAGAATTTTCCGCTTCAATGCAGGCAAGTGACAAGGATAGTGTCATATAAGGACTTTCCTGAGTCCAAGAATCCTGAGTTCCAGGGTATGGAAATACCATATATTATATACACCATATATACAAATTCTGTATGTTTAGAAGCTACAAATGAGTCTTGCAGTCATTAAGATTTGCAGTCAGCTTTTGCTCTTAGGCCACTGCTGGTCTTTGCGATGTCATTGAGTATCTTTGCCTTTTTGCTACACCACATCACTCACGTATTTTTTAAGATGTTTAGCAACTTCTAGGTGAAATCTTTGAGCAACAGAATAGGTAAGAGGAAAACAAACCCACCATTTGCTGCTTTCTTCAAAGTTCAGTTATTCTGATGTACATGGGTGTATGAAAGTCTTTTTGTTCCTTCAAGACAGAACAAACTTTTTTTTTAGTTTTGTGAAACATAACCTAAAATAATTATTTTTCTTTCATTGTGGAGATAAAGAATAAATTTCAGTAAATCAAAATAATGTCTTTACAACTTATGTTTTCATGATATAAGACAGGGTATTATTTTTCAAGACACAATATAGCCATACTTTATAAAATATAAAAGCTTCACCTGCATAGTACAGTTTGTTGACTGGAGCCTCAGATAGTACAGGTTAGGCTGGTGCAAGAGCCCTACTGCAGCACCATATCCTGGTTTCTATATTGTCATTGTCCCTGTGCTCACTGGGGCACCTAGTGCATTCCCCAAGATAAGACACTGTTGTATTATTTCCTTGTCTTGCATTAGTTATGTGTAGGTCCTTTTGGCAGAGAGCTAGAGAGTCACTGGAGAATTATCAACACTCAGAAAATTTAGACTGCATTATACTAAAAACTCAGGGCATGCAGACCATAGAAAAACTGTGCTTTAACCTTCATTTCAGACAGCAAACTTTCAAACATTGAAATGCACAGATTGTTTAAAGCAAATCCCAATCTGAGTAAGCTATTTTTCTGAGAAGGTGATGAATGTAAACAAACAAACAGCACAAGAATTTGTGCCCTACATTTCAGTGACCAAAAAAAAAGTTACGGACATAATCATATTTTGTTACTAAATTCATAAGCACACTTTGACATGAAGAAGGCTTGTAGCTGCAGACCCTATTTGTCAAGGAGAACTTGAACCACACTGATATCTGCTGGAGTAGGGAAAGCTCAGAACACAAACACACAAAATTTATGGAGTACATAAGGGAAATTTTTTTGTACAGGCGATGAAGATACAGGGAGGGTATAAGTTCTTGGCATAGATAGTACTCAGAAATGAAAAAGAACTGGTTGGAAACTCAGTAGTTAAGGATAACCTTGACATAAATGAGCAGGAGACAGAGTTTAAAATCCTGAGAGACATGAGAAAGTCAAATAGTCAAGTAGAACCTGTAGGCAGAATCACATGACCGACTGACTTGAAGGAGGCCAGGTGAGCTGGTTGACCTTCAACAACAGTCTCCTCAAAGAACAATAATTGTCCATTCCAATGTGCCAAAAGTTCAAGCACAGGAAGCCAGCTTGTCTGAATAGGAAACTTCTGAGTGAGGTCAAATGCTAAAGGGACTTGTACAGAAATTGGAAGCAATGTTGGACTACCCAAAAATATTCTGAAAATATTTCTCAGGCATTCAGTAGTAAAATTAGGAAAACCAAAGCTCAGCTGTCAGGAGGTACAAAAGAAGCAGTTAAGAATTTATTGTTATCTCAGAAGACTAAATGTAGACCCATTGTTGAATGGGGCAGAAAACTTAATGACAGAAGACAAGAAAATACTGAAGAACAGGGTGTCTGCTTTGCTTTACTTTGCTGCAACTTGCAAAGGCTTCTTTCATGTCAGCCGCTAAAACTGGGGAAAAACACTGGGACATGTATTACTTGTATTAATATGAAGCATGGAAGACTCACAGTAAATTTAACATGCAGATCCATGGAATCAGACTGAGTGATCTTCAGAGGCAGCTGGGGTAGCCAGCAAGTTTCATTGAGACACACTTCTGCAGTCACTGAACAGATATGTGGGAGCTCTCTGAGGAGTGAGACAAGCAGATGTCACTCCTGTTTTCAGGAAGGGCAGATCTGGGGAACTGCAGATTGATCAGTTTAACCAGTGGAAAAGAGAAGAGGCAGGGAATTTCCAGTTAGACACTAGGAAGAGATCTTCTGCAGGAAGGTGGTCAGACACCGTAGCGGAGACAAACTAGAACCACTACCCTTGGACATATTCAAAACTCAACTGGAAAAGGCCTTTGTCTAACCTCAGGGACATTAAGCCTGCAAGACTGTTTTAAGCAAGAGGCTAAGACCTGATGATCTTGAGGGGTTTATATCTAAATTATTTTTTGATTCTCATTTGTGTTTTTGTACAAGAATATTTCAAAAAATTGACAAGGACTAATTACTAACTAGTAATACAATTACTAATAAAAATGGAAAATGAAGTTTCCATGAAAGTTTGGCAATAAGAAATTTCTTTTTGAGAAGATCAGAAATCCTAAAAATATTAAGTGGGAAACCTTTTGAATAAAATTAACAGGATTTAATACAGGAAAACATCGAAATACAGTGCTACTACCTTTTAAAAAAAATGTGTGACTTCCCTATACTGCAGTAGAATTCTCGTAGCATTCTACACATTGGTGAACTAGAAAACCTGTGACTTAATAAGAGTAACCAAGCTTTTCAGGAAGTAAGGGCACTTCTCTCTTTAACAAGTCAGTAACTGGTGGCTTTCAACAATTTGTGTATCTAGGAAAAATAAATGTGGAGCTCTCATGCAATGGTACAAAGGAAAGCGAGATCTGGATGCCAATTAATTTGGATGCCTTTGAAAATGTCGCCGATTTTTCAAGCTTTTTTTGTTGTTGTTTTCCTGTTGGTTTGTTGGAGTTTTTTTGCCAGTACCAAAGGGCATTTCACAATGGGGAAAAAAAGTATCCCTAATTCTGTAGCCAAACTGTTGCAAGTGACTGCTTCATCTGTCATTAGCTCTGTCAGTTGGCATTCCTGCAGATAAAAGAAGTCTTGGTGCCATGAGATGAGTAAGAAATTGGGTCCAATATAGTATGCTAGCAGACTGATTTTTCTCTTTTACACGCCTTCATATTGAGTGGGATGTGACTGCCAAATGAAATCCAGAAGAAATAGTGGATTTGAATGTTAGCAGGGATGGGGAGGCTGGGGGAATGGGGGAGGGGGGACAATTAACATTATCATTAAAGCTGCCTGCAGTTGTAACTATATTTCAGTTTGAATATACAGCTCAAGGATTTCTGGCATTTTACACTGTCCCTATTTTTTTTTTTTTTTTTTTTTTTTGGTGGTGGTGGTGTTCGTGATTTTTTGGGGTTTGTTTATTTGTTTTTTAAGAGAAATGCTTTGCATTCTTAATTATTAAGGCAATATCAATACAATAATGATTAATTTAAATGGAGGAAAATTTGGATTTAAAGACCAAATCCATAGTTCTATTCATTGAAACTGCACCTCTTAATTAGCTGTTACATTAAACTTATAACTACTACATTCATAGCAGTCTTCGGTTCATAAATATGCTTATATATGGCTATATATTTATATTTCATAAAAGAGTATTGTTTTGCTAAATGGTGTCAGCTGGAACAAGATTCAATAATCTGCAAGTCTCTTGTGAAGTGCTGACAAACAACTCATTAAAATAGCTGAAGTAACTGTTTCACAAGCAATACTTGCCCACTACGCACACTACAGTTTCTAAGGTAAACTAAGGTATTATGACGGACAATGGCATCAAATACATTTAAGAAAAGTATGTATCAACAGCTACATGAAATATACTACTTCAGAATCTCATTCTGTGCACTAGGGTACCTTAACTGAGGCTGAGCACTTGAAACCTAAGTGTCCAATGCATCACAGCCAGTTTGCTCCTCTCCTGCATATCTCTGCATTCAACAGTTCTGGAGGAAATGGAGGGTCCTGAGAGTTAAAGTTGGAGGCTTGGTACAAAGCACCTTCTTAGCCTGCAACCGAATCCCTTATTTCTTCAGTTGTCAAATACAAATTCAGTGAAACCTATCAATTCAGAGAGAAATCCAAGTCCTTGTCCTGAGGCAGTAATTGCCCATGAAACAGTCTATCTACTCATTCCTTCCCAAAAAACACACTCTAGTCTTGCTCCAAAGTACATTTAAAGTATACCAGGCATCACAACAGAGAGCTCTCTTAAAAACTGGAGGGTGAGGGCACAAGTCCTTTAATGTAGACATTGTTTGAGGCTGGGACTTGCTATAGTGCCCTTAGCTCCATCTCACTTTTTAGAAGGGTAGCACAGACACCCTGTCCTTATGGTTTCATTTACCAAAACTCTTGGCCTCTTTTTCTTTTTTCTTTTCCCCTCCCTTCGTCTGGTTGAATTCTTCCTCCAAATTTGCAAATCATTTCAGGCTTCAGAAAACGAACCACTTGCCAAATCACACAGACGTACAAAACGTCCACTCAGGCCCATTCAAAAGGCCCAGCCCATTGGTATTCACCAAGAATAGCACATGTCCTTTCACAGGCCTGGGACATTGTTGGTCTAGTGCTGGTCTTTCAGCTGGTAATAAATCAACTCCACTGACTCTGAGACAACTACTCCTATTTACCTCAGCTAAGAACCTGTCCCCAGTGCTGAAATGTCGATCGGATGAGTTAGTATCTATTCCCCTAAAATTCCTTCTGGGAATTGGTTGTTTTTCTCTTCACTCTTTACACTAGTGTGTGAAGTTGTTAGGCAATGTTAAACATTAGAGACTAATTTTAACTGTGAATGTAGCAATCCTTTATATCAGCTTTGGTAGGCAAAGGAAACGTTGATCATTCAGAAGGAAAAACTGGTGCATAAATAATGACAGATAATAAATATGTCTGATGGGCCAAGTTTTCATAAGTCAGTGCTAGTAATACCAAGACTTTTTTGTTAGAATAAACTGAATACAGACAGATGCTTAACATCTTTCCTCTCTTTACAAGAATTCTGAGGGTATTTGATTTTTTTGGTCAATGTTTGATACTATAATATCAAAATTATATAAGATTTCAGATATTGGATATAATTTTCAGATGTAGATCATGTCTTGTTTCACCTTAAATTAGATGTTCCTCAGAGTGATTTGTTTGGTCTACATATATGAGACAGAACTTATGTTTATCTTTTTCCAGAAAATGAGGGTCAGGATCTGATCTCCTTCAGTAAATCTTTTAATGAGGTCACTTATCTTGAGGTGGGATAACCATTATACAGGTATTAAGTTCAATTTTTAAAAGAGTAAGCTTTTCTTGTTCTGTGTAAGTTTTTGCTTTTTGCCCCAAGATTAATGGCTGGGTTTTTTTCTTTTTTTTTTCTTGTCTTGTCAGTAGCATTTGGGATGTTTAGCTTCAAAAAGAACTAGGCATTATAAAATAAGGACTTACATGTTTCAGATAAAATACTGGAAGTGTTCAACTAGTCAATGCTTCTACAAATTCCCTTAACTTGGCTTAGACTATATGAGAATAAAAAGAATAGAAAGAGTTGTTTAAAACTGATGTGCACAACCGCATGTTGGTTACAAACATTTTGATTTCTGCAGATCTTTTTTTCTTCAAGTATTTGTGATTATGATTTCATTTTGTAAGTCAGCTACTTCTACCTATTACAGACAAGTCACAATATGTCCAAATAGAATTAAATCATTCTCTAGGACTAGTTTTCAGAGTTATTCCCGCTGTTCAACTCTTCAAAGGAATAAAACAATGCACTTATACGTTTTGCACGCTAAAAGCTTAACCCTGATGTCTTTTGTCATGTAAAAATCTGAGTAAAATTGTCTGTGCTTGGAGTTAGAATTTTACCACAGTAGGAACTACAAGACTGAAGAACTGATACCTCTCAACCTACTGTTATAAGAGTCCTTTGGAGTTTCTGTGCTAATCTAACAGCTCTTTTGTTAAACTGTAGAGCAGTGAGAGGAGGGTTTTATGCTTTGTATTATATTGTGAAAACATTAGCAAATGAAATAAATGTGATTTTGGCTTTTTAGCACTTAGAATTATTCACTTTGAACTGTAAATTATTTATGGTACTCAAAGTGACACTTTGTAAATAACAGGAAAGCCTCAGAAATCAAATGCAGATTGTGGTATTTAGTCTTGTCTTGCCATCATTAACCATTTCAGTTACACAACATGTTTCAATAAACCAAGCACATCTCTTGGACATCTCTCCTAAAGGAATTAGAAAGCAGCAGAAATAAATGAAGCTGTCTACAAGTGACAGCTACAAAGGGAAACCCAGAGAAGGAGTGGAAAAAAAGGTACTCCTGTGAGCAGATGATAAAGCAGATGCTGTAAAACAACAGGGGGATTGCACCATTTCTTCTCCAGAATTGACGATCGTTTGATAAACAGCTAGTCATGCTCCTGGAAAACCCTGTCCATCAGTGCATATCAGTACAAATTAATGATGACATGTCCTGATTAAACTTGCTGTGCTGTGAAATGCAATGCATTATCTGCATGGCAGTAAGAGAACAAATGCTCTCAGGGAGTAAAAGAACAAGCAAAGTCACACATCTCAGGTTAGGTCCCAAGTCATAGCTACCTGTGGTGAAGTAGGTGTTTAATCGACAAACCAGTCTTGACTTGTGGGTTTTGCAGGCTATAGCTTTTTTTTCTGTTCATTGAAAAGAGTTGTCTTGATAACGCCCTTTCTATTAACTATAAGTCAGTTTTCAAAACCTTCAGTCAAGCTCTTGAATCTCTTCCTCAAGCAAACCTTAAATAAGCTTGCACCCTGTGTACATTAACAAGAAGCCCCCCTTTGGAATAAACTAAATACTATGAACAGAGGAGTGGCGACACCACAACATCACCCATGAACTGAGTTCATGGTGAACCAAGCAAGCTCTCAATGAGAATTTGAGAGATCTCCCAAAAGTTCATTTTGTAGAGTAAAAAGCAAACAATTTTATAATTCTAATGCAAATAATACAAAAAAAAGGTTTCATTTGGATTTGTCTTGTCTAACATACAGAATGAAAACCCTTTTGTGAAAGCTAGTTATTTATTTTAAAAAATGGAAGTCACATATTTAACACCACTTCACTTTCTTTGCTTTACTAAAGCACTTCTGACATAACTGATAAATAAGTCTCTATGGAGTTGAGAAAGTTTTACCTCTTAAAGACAGGTTTGCTGAACAAAGACCTCTTCTAAAATAGGTAGGTTCTCTTTGGGACTTTGTAATTCATATTGCTGCTGAAAAGAAGGACCACTCAAGGCTGTAAGAACACCATTGTCAGTACAGCTAGCAGAATCTGGAATTTCTTCTCACATCTGTAAAACACATTGATGGCTGTAGACCCAAACTAGATGAGGCAGCCCAAAATACTTTTCAGAACAATTCCTTATCCTGATCTTACTTTAACCAACCTTCCAGGTTGGGTTCTAATCCAATGTAAAATCTAGAACAATTAACTGACTGTTGTGAACTTGCATTACAATGAATGAGATTCCAGTCCAAATGTTGGCATTTCTGCAAAGGAAGTTCACAAGACAGCCATAGAGGTGTTTCCTCTATCCTTTCATTCAGGAAACAGACTGCAACAAATAAAAAAAAAATATATCTTGGGAATCTTGGGAGAAGTAAAATATTTAATCCTTTTAGCTGTAATCCTTAGCTTTCTCTGTGCATACTACCTGGGCAGCAGATGAGCAGAAGGTGAAACATATCAATTTCCCTGCCAAAAAATATATGGTAAAGAAATACTGTACAGTAAGTTCTTCTCTGAAATTTTAGTTCCTACGTTAAGAAGGTATGAAGATCTAGGAAAAGAATTAGCTGTACAGGAAAACAAAGTAGCAAGGACTGCACGTACAGACAGTGATGAAAAACACACTGAAAAGATTTGTACAGGAAGGCACAAAATACCAGGAGCAATCCTTTAACTACTCTTAAATATTTTTTCTAAGTTTTATTAAGTGGTGTCAGGCCAGTAGGCCACATTAGAGAGGGGATGGGGTAACCAGTATTATGTAGATTTAAGACAGTGCTTCATAAAGCAGACTGAGAAGGCTGCAGAAACCCAAGGCAGCCAATCCAGGAGGCTGTGGCCAGCACGCTCCCCTCACCTGCCTGCAGAGCCTGTGACAAACCAGGTGTAGCCTGGCACAGGGAGTGCCCTCAGCTTCTAGGCAGCCTCTAAAACAGAAACGTGAAAGACAATTCAACTTTTTCCCCCCTCCTTTCTTTCACATGGACTTCAACCTACTTATTTTATTTCTGAAACAGAGGTTTTAATTAAAGCTACCTTCTATACAACGCACTGAACTTCAGCTCTGTTGCAAATAACACATTAATTTCCCCTGACTCCGAGTAATCTTACTTGCTCTCTTTTATCCCTGAAAACATCTTGCCTGGGTGAACACCAAGGGAAAATAACAGGTGGGGGCAACAAAAACTGAAGTAGCTTACTGGAAGTTATGACAAACTCTGCATTTTGTTATTTCTCTTAATTTTTAATACATATACTTGTTTATTCTTGCAACTTCCCCCACTAAAGTTATGGAATGCAGCTTCTCACTGGAGGAATGGAAATGAAACAAGTCACAGAAGATAGATAGCAGATAGAATAAAGACATGTAAATAGTGACAGAGAGGGGTATGTGATCCATTCCCTCACTACTGTGCCACCCTGCCTAGGGAGGCACTTTGGGCCAGGAATCTCTCTTTGTGACCTCAGGTAGTCAGATTTAGCCTTCCAGCTCTAACCTTCCATGCCCATATCACAGTTAAGGTATTTTATCTGAAAATTCAAGTCAAAATCCAGACTAAGTTTTTTCACATCTTTCTTTCTGATCCTGGATCAGGTCACTGGCAAATAAATTAAATATTATAAATTTCACAAGGCCAGCTTTCCCAGGGCATGCAGGAGAGAAAGGAAGCATGCAGACTTGGTCTATTCAGCATCTTCCTAAAAAGTCTCCAGTGTTACTAGATCTGGGATTACATCCACATATTTTTTTTTCTTTTTTTAGGCAGGAGGGCATTTGGGATTTTAAAGCAGCACACCAACAGGGCCTTTGTGAGACAAAGATCTTACAGTTTCTTCTACTTGTGGGAAGAATGCAGTGGGAAGAAGTGAAATCACCCTATATCCCAGCTGTTGTTTTGACCAACAGAAGAGAGAATGAATGAAAAAAGTTTCAGAACAGTAAGCTAAAACTGTGACAGAGTAAATCCTCTAGCTGGGTTCATGTTCCCTGCAGATCATGTGCAGATGGAACATGCAATGCAATCATCAGTGGGCTATAAATCCATCTGCTAACATAAAATTACATAGATAGATCTCTGTTGGCCTAACATTTAAATGATGTAGTAGTGGATCAGAACTCCTATTGTGCTAGATGCTCTAACACCACAGAACACGGAGTTCCCTTCCCCCATTCCTAAAAACAAGCTTGTAATTTAAAAGCTGTTAAGTACAGATACAGATATGTGGGAATATGAAAGACAATAGATTCTGATTTCTGTGGTAATAGTTACAACATGGTCTTTTTGTACATAGTTGAAGGAAGAATTTGAAGGAAGGAAACGGAGTAGCTTTGTTGACATTTCCAAAGGAATTTTGATCATGTATAAGATATGTTAAAATTGCCAAAATATTTGCTTTAAAATCGAAAATTACTGGCTAAAGAATGTTGCCATGGCTTGACTGGATGTAGATAATATGAATAAGCATTTGCCTTTCTATCAAAGAGATTCTATGAAATGAGAGCTCTCAACATGAAATGTTTTTAGGTGTAGACATAAAAATACTTTTTGTCAAGGTAGACATAAGCCACGAAAGGCCTCATAAGTACAGACAAATAAATAACCTGTGTCTAATGTAACCAGAAAGGAAGGGCAGTGGGGGCAGGGTGTCAGGGAAGAAAACATTCTGAGAATGGTTCCTGACAGAAGATAAGATTGTGAACTGACAGACCAGGAATCCTTTAGAGGTGAACTCTGAATGGATCTGAATAGCAAAGAAAATTTACAAGGGCTGTGACTGAGATCAAAATAACAAGTACTTCTAATTAGAAGTCTATGAACAAAGCAAAGGAAGCAAACTAGCAGATGGAAAACAAAGTGATGGGAAAACAAACAAAAACTTAAACGATTGAGGGGAATTAAGACATCAGTTACTATTTTATGACTGAAGATAAAGATAGAACAGTGATGAGCCAGAAGTCAGAGAACTGCTAAGTAGTAGTCCAGCTTAATAACATGCATGGCAATATCTGAATGAAACTAAGAAATAATGGAAATCAAATAAATAAGGACAAGAACCTTGTGTCTTCTCTATATTCACTATTGTCACACGACAATTAAATTATTGCTTCAAATAAGCATTCCCAGCCTTTCTTTACCACTGGATTAGAGCAATGAGTTAACTTAAAATATTTTTATAATTCTGCATGCATACAGTTTTTAAGGAATAAGACTAACAGTTTTTAGAAAATTAATTTTTTTTTTAGTTATGAATGAAAAGGGCTTCGAAATGTTTCTATTTTATGTTTTAATATGGTGCTTTTTGCTGTTGATTAACAATTTAATAACACTGAAAAAATGAGCTATGAGATTGGCTTTATACATAAGACAGTGCAAACTTGAAGGTGTGCAGTGGGTGCCAAAAAGATTACAGAACAGAAGTCATAGTACACAGACATTAGCTGATACTGCAAACAAAAAGCAGTATGTAAATGAAGGAGGTTGAAGATGTACTCTTTGTACACCATTTGCATACCTTAGACCTATGACATCCTAATCAAGGTTTACACACATGCCAGCTTTTAGAAAAAAATTTAAATGTTTTTATATAGCACCTAGCCCTGGCTATTTAAGCACTGGCAAAGGCCTGACTCACTACTGCGTCACTGCTGTTTTAAGAATAAAAGCCAAGAAATCCAACAGCAGCAGCTACTTTAGGCAGAAATAATTAGGAGTGGGTTGTGTTATGCTGTACATAGACCTGGGTTTTGCAGCACTGTGTTCAGGGCCTCTTAAGGCAACGGGACAGGATTCGTTACCAAGTCAACATTGTGTTGAAGTCCTAAAAGCTGGGTTCAAAGCAACTATTTATTCATTCATACTCAAGTTTGGTGTTACATTACCCCAGCAGGGTGATTCAAACATTAAGGGTAGATTTTTAAGGCTCTGAATAGGGAGAAGAGGCACAGTTACACATAGAATCCATAAAATTTACATGTGAATTGGCAGATGCAAAATAAAACAGTGATGTGTGAACTCCACCTAGTCGGAGCTTGAAAATTCTCATGCCTTTGAGATTCAGAGAGTGGAGTTTAAGACAGGTCCTTAACTCTCTTATAACATTGCTTATAGCACTTACAGTGTTTGCTAGAAAACTGGGGTCTGATTTCTTCCTTAATCTGAGAAATTAAAAATTTCTATTTCTCAGCCTAGTGCCTAACCACCAACCTACAGAACTGTGCAGACGAAAACATATTCTAATACAGCATGTTGAAGCTAATGCTTTTGGAGACAGAAATACAGAATTGCTAAGGACACAGAAGAGTGAGGAAGGAAAACATGAGCACTCTGCTGAAGGGAAGAGACCTGGTGACCTCATTTCCAGGCTAATAGTGTGGGGAAACTTCATAGGTGCAACCATTCAGTAGGTTTTTACAGATGTGTGAATGCACATAACTTTTCAATGTCTTACTTGAACTTCTTTGCAGACATTTTAACATTTTAGATGTTCCTACCACAAGACAGCAAGGATAAAACCCAGGCTCTGTGTCTGCAATGGCAAACCAATGATTTCAGTGGAGTTGGGACTTCACATCCACATCCTTACTTCAGTTTAAATTGTCTCAAATAATGCTATATTTCAATCATAATCTCCAAAACTATGACTTAGTAACACATTTTACATTAGGACTTTAAATGCTCTCAAGGGATCCCCATTGGTGTAGCAGAAATAGCATGGCATGCATGTAAGGGGAACCAGATCTGCCAAAATATTCTCAATCCTCCCTTACACAGTTGTGGCTGCATATTCTGATGAGGATCATGTCATAGGAACTCTTCAAATTCATTTGTGAAGTTAGAATGAAAAAATAAATGACATCGTAACTTGGCTAGAAGTCCTCCCTGTTGCAAACTTCTACTGAGCATAGATGGAGTTGGTATTATGTGATTTTTTTTTTTCCTGCAAATCCCTTTACTGTCCTGTGGTGCTGGACCAGAAGGTATCTTGGGTTCCTTAAAACATTTTTTTATTGCACTTATTAAAATCTGCTTTTATGCTGTGCTATTGCACTGTGCTTTGTGGAGGAAGCACATAGTAGAAACAGTTAAAAATTACCATTTGTGCTATATATGAGATAAGAAAACAACACAAATATTGTGCAGACATACGAGTGTTAGCAGTGGCAAGCTACAGACGTATTTAATATCTACTTTTACCCTTGCATTTTTAGACAGAAGTCACCCTAGAAACGAATAAAGGAAGTTTAACCCTTTTCTGAACGTTTCAAATTCTGCCTATGTGAGTCTGACTCCAGGAACTGAGCTCTGCTCTCTGTTGTCAGCACAGCTTTTCTGGTTCTATCTGAATGCTTCGACTAGCTTTCATGGCAATACATATTTCTACACACACACCAAAAGGAAACGATTGGCATCTGCCATAAGATTTATTTTTTTGCCTAAGATTCAGCAGGCAAGCCAAGGAAAAACTATAAATCATTTCGCACAGACTAATATCTCAACTCTTCGACAGAGAAAGCTGTTATATCTTATAAAGTGACAGGATTCCCATCAGGAGGAAACCTTATCTTGTGCCAAAAAACCGTAACATTTTCTTAAAGCCCCATTAACCTCATGCAATTCCACTCACCTGGTGTCCCAAGATCATAAAATTAAGACTGATGATTGTCACAGCAAGAATTTTAACATAGTATCAACTGGGTCAGATATCGCTAGACTGTACTTAGTGATAAAGGTACAGTGACCAAAAAGAAGACAGCAAAACTTCAGACAGTGTACATATTTTGGGTAACTACGGTGTAAAAGGTGTTCACAGATTAGCTATGGCATAGTAGTAGCTGATAATTCACCTAAAAGATGGAGAGACATTAAAGATCGCAGGATTTTGAGAATTACAGTGACACACAAATGCCTTATTGACATGATTGAATCGTTATTTTCAGTTGAGTTACAGTGCCTTCTTTATCTTAGAACAAAACCAAGCATTATATCTGCCTTGTCAGCAACTTGTTTTACAATGTCTAGTCTAAAATATTCTTCTGTGATTTTATAATAATTAGGATAACTTAATAATGTAATTTCCCTTCTCTGTTTGGTGACCAGGTAGACCTGTACTGACAAATTAATCTGAAAAAGGAGGAACAATGAAAAAGTCATTCCTTGAATATAACTCTTAGGAGATGTGTACCTATTGGAATACCAAAAATGAAGGGATTTTACATAAATACTAGAATTTGATGTGCAGCCTTTTAGTCTGGTGTCAACTAAGAAGCACAAAGGTAGAAAGCTTCATTGCAGGATCTTGAACAAATATAAGAGTTTAAAAATTCTCTTAAAGGAAATAAGAATTATGTTTGTAGTGAATTAAAAATAGCATAATTTTATTAACTTTTTGCTTTTTGAAGTGAAAAGTCAGTTATACCACAATGCTAATCACTATATTAATGAACCAGAATTAATAAATTAAACAAAACTTTACATTGCCTTCTGACATTCAAGGACAAAATATTTTGATGTTTAAAAAGTAAGTCTTATTTTGCTCTGAAATGGGAATCCAATGAAAAAATTCCTTGATTAGGGAAGGTGGGTTCTTCCACACAAATTTTGATGAAGCAGAGGTTAAGGAATTTTTGACCAGCACTACTGACAAAGTATGGCCTGAATTTGCATCTCAATCCAAGCTCAGACTTTGTATATCAGACGGTTGGACCAAATCTTTCAAAGCTTCTTGTAAACTAATTGTATTGAAACATTAAAAGAAAGATTTAGCTGGTTTTCCAGAAAAAAACCAAAAACCAAACACAACACGAAGAAGCAAACCCCAGCCCCCCCCCCCCCCTTACTATTCAGATTATATTCAATGGAAACAGTGATTGATATCAATGAGGTATAAATTCCTTAATCTATATGTATATATTGTTGTAACAAGGTCATACCACTGAGGAGAAAAGCCCAATACACCCATTTCCCCCCAGAATTCTCTCAAACTACCTAAATTAATGAGTTATTTCTTTTTCCTTGGAGAATAGGACTGAATTGAAACACATGGAAGTTCAATTTAGATGGAATAGATCTTCCTGCATTTGCTTGCTTACATATGTGTGTACAGTAAACATGTTTTATATCTGTCCAATCAAAGTTCAAGTTCTTATCATTCTGGGATAAAAAGAGAGGTTTAGAACTCATTCATAGTTACTAAAAAAACCCAACAAAACAAGAAATCATCACACTGACAAAACCTACATCACACCTTTTGCAACAGCCAATCTCATGGCTGGGCAGAAGTTACGGTGCCAACGCTCATGTTGCAATGTCTGTTCACCTCACCGAGGGACAGGGGTATCACCACTCTCTCCCTGCAGGTACAAATAGTTTAAAGAAGAGTTGTTATGGTTTTGGCTGACCTTTTTTTTGTATATTTAATATAAATAGACTGACAGCCCAGAAGATTGACAATTTTTATTTTCTTATTGGCTGGCATAACTTGGCTCATAAAGATGGTATCACCAAAAGAGTGAGAAGTGTTCATTTCCCTGTCCAAAAAAGCAGCTTATCAATGCAAATTTCTGTGTTCCTTCACAGCATGCAATTTTCACCCTAGGTATAAAACAACCAACCAAAAGTTTATTTCAAAGAGGTCCATCAGCAGCTAAGTATTTTCACATCAACATTAGAATAAAAATTGAAAGCTTCAAAATCTTTCCTTCTTGCTCAGTTAGACCCAGTAAATTATTTTCCATGTTAATTAGAGTGGGCACCTCACATGAAGCTGCTTCTTTACCATCAACACAGCCACCCCCTTTTTATAAATAACAAAGCCTGATGATTATCACTTAGTCTTTGTATGAGTCACATTTAAAGAGAGCCCTGAGGTGCTTCTCAGGGAGTCTCTTTGAATCATGAACCAGAAAGGAAAGAAAGCAGCCTCTGAAATATTACCATACCCAGACTCTAGATGCCTAGAACATATCATTGCCTATTTATAGTTTCAAGCCATCAGGCAGTTTCACATAATGGAAGTCAATGGTCATAGAAAAGTTTCCTCTTCTTCAGTGGTATTTGTAAAATTAAGAGAACCTGATAATGGAAAAGCTCCACACACATATATGCAATACAGAAAAGGTCAAACCTCCTTATTTCAAAATCAACTGAAAATCCATAGTCTGAACAAAAATGAGGAATAAGAGCCAGCAGGCTCCCTATGGCATAAGCCCAGGTTGGGCAGACATCAGCAAAACCTGATAGACATGAGGACAGTTTCTACCTCAGTCGTTGCTGCACAGCACACCCTCAGAGCCTCACACGCCACGGATTTTAAGCTATTACTTTATTTCTCATTAACAGCTTCCAGGTCTTGCCCATGTTTTATTCATTTTCCAGCCAGGGCTACAGTTAGGCTTTTACTCACCTCAGCAGGACCACAAGAAGTTTCCTTCCTTATGGACAGGGAGAAAACAGAATGCTTTCAGACCTGATGGAGCTGGAGACAAGCAGCAATTAGCTGACAACAGGCTGACACGTTCTTCACCGCTCTTGCATAAAACATTGAGCTGTGCTCCTCTGGCCCACCTCAGCTTTCTAAATTTATTTATTTATTTTCAGGCTAACTGCTTAGTAGCTTGGCAAACTGCCGTTTTGCAAAGGCAAATTTTCTTCTTTTTTTTTCCAGGGTATGAAAGAAATAGATAAAGTCCTGAAAATCCTTTACCTTCTTTTGACAATCCTTCAGCTCTCCTTCGCTTGCAAGTCCTCCTCACTTCCCATGAAGGGCTCAGTTGTATTGTTAGCCCCATTTCTCTCAGTCTTTCTGCCCCCAAAACAAGGAAATGCTATTTTACTCCTTCAGCCTTAAATGGAAGGGGTCTCTAGATAAATGTAATTAACCCATTTCTCTAGCTCACTGCTGCTCATTAGCCCTGAGTGCCTTCATCTGGCCTCCCAGGTCCCCACCAACCATTTTTGTGGATGCCTCTGCACATTCTTCACTTTGAGCATCTGTTTTCTCATTCCATAGCAGAGTTCTCTGATCTTCTCCTACTTCCTTGTCTAGAGATAATTCTTCCTGATTTGTTTTTTTTTCCATTTTGTAGCCATTCTCCCTAGTCACTCCCACAGAGATGAGGGACAACACCTTTCAGAAGTGTCAGCTTCCCAGTTGGTCTTGGTATGGTCTGCCTCAAAGTTACAAGCCCCAGAAGCCAGTTGAGGTTGAAGACAGTAACTTGCAGAATACCACTAGTACCCTAAATTGCTAATAATCACTAAAATGCTATAATCTTGGCAAACAAATATTAACCTATAGATTTAAAAATATAAAAAAGGCATTTTTCTGCCTTTCTTACCACAGCTGACTATATTACTTCTTACACTGATATTCTGAAACGTTGAAATCTGTAACTGTATTTGCCTTAAA
Source organism: Corvus kubaryi (assembly GCF_017639235.1). Taxonomy (NCBI): domain Eukaryota; kingdom Metazoa; phylum Chordata; class Aves; order Passeriformes; family Corvidae; genus Corvus; species Corvus kubaryi. The sequence continues at coordinate 30,770,807 of NW_024581137.1, read as the reverse complement.
TAATTTTGGATATAAGCTGGTCATTGTTGGGCAATGTACATGTAACTCTAGAGAGATGAAAAGAGTGAGCAAATGTAACAGAAACTCTAGCTGGTTTCAGAAACTAAGTATTTCCTCTCTCATCAGAGTCCTGAGTGTACCAACATGTTACCCGGTCTGGCATGCACATACACATATGCACACCAATAAGCCTAAACCATGAGGTCTTACCCCTAGCTTTAAATAATTGTGATGATTTGCATACAAACATCTTAAAACTACAGGAAACAGTAATTCTCTATTAGTCTCTGCAAGAAATTCTTCTTCCACTTCTTTTTAACAGGAACTCATGAGAAGTGAGAGACTGACCAATATCAGAAATTAAAGTTGTTTCCTGAGACACGATGTTCTTTTGTCAGCATATTGCCCAGTTGACATGCAATGATGAAAGATTTGCAAATCCATTTACTACCTATATATTTTTAATTGTCATTTACATTGCAAATGTCACTAACGAAGCCTTAAGGAATGCTTCACTGTAAAGAGTAGAAGGTTTACAGGTACCCTCTTCAGTCAACCTAAGAACAGTACAACTACTTCAGCTGTATGAGGATATATGCATATATTCTTTGTTTTACTTCTTACACCAATGAATAGTTTCATGTTAGTTCTGTGCATACTGAAAAGAATCCCCCTTTGAAGTTCTCTTTCATTAAATCAACCATTTTCTTTTCATACTATGTTTTATGTACTCTAAGAATTTCTCTTCACCATCAATACTTTCAACCTGAGCATGGTTTTAAATTATTAGAGGCCAGGCTAAAAGAACCCAAACAACCAAGATTAATAGAAAGACAGTCTCTGCTATGAGAATTGTTAATTCAGTATAATGGCTGCTCTGTTCTATTTTGTTACAGTGAGAATTTATACATACTCATTAGCAGATCTGATTTACTTTTTATATGTCTATTCAGACTTGTAATTCTGATGACATGGACTCATCTATCCCTCTTTACATAAAAAAGTGTGTTGTGACCAACTTGCTATCACAGACTGACACATTTAAAATTGCGCACGTTATTAAGTAATAGCTTATGTATAATTTTATTTGTTTTCAGAGTTACAATGTTCATGAGATAATCATAGAGAACACATTATATATTGTTGTTAAACACATTTTTGCCACAAAAAGTTGAGAGCATTGGTAGAAAATCCTATGTCAAGTTATGTGAAAATATTTATCACCTGTAACCATAATTTCATAAAACCAATATACACTTTGCGTAATATTATGTCAGCAAATTCCTTCTTCTTGCAAATAACCTTTGCTCTATACTTATGCATGTTCATAGTTCAGTGCATCAAGTGCTTCTGTGTGTATGTGTGTTTGCAATGCACAGGAAAAATACTAGTTTACTCCTATGGTAACTGTAAATGTCAACACCACTGGACCCAAGAATGGTGAATTACAAGATCTTAATTTTAGCAAATAATCACCTTCATATTTTTCTACCTAATGCTGAACAAAACATTAATTGGTATTTACCTCCTAATGTTTACAGAACATAGACTGTATATTTTAAAGACATAATCCTTACCAACTATATACTTTTATTTTAGTGTCTATTATATAAATTAGGACTCTGTTGAATTCTTATACTGAGGAGCAAATGATAGTAACTTTATTTAAATACATGCACAGTACCGTGCACTACAGCATGATGAAGTATTATTTTTAAAATGGATGAATGAATCAATAGAAAAATAGATTTAATAAATAATTAACGTTTTAAAGTCTGGATAAAAATGGGAAATCATGCATTTCAAGCAAAGTTTTATCTTTTCCTTGTTTTTTTATGAAATCTCTGAGAACTTAAGACATGCAGAGCTGAGAAGTAGCTCACTCTGAACAAAGAACAATGTTAAGACTGCACGAAAAGTTTTGTTTGAGATTGTTTATATGCAAGACTGAAAAAACCTGCCATTCTTGGACTTCCCTTCAACATTAGACAGTGCTGTGCAAACCTCAGAAAAATCCCTGTAATATGATTTCTAAGCTGTTAGGAAGTCTCTCAGAGAGCTAAGAAAGTTAAAACCTGAGCAACTGCTTCACCAAAATTTATGACAAGAAATGGTTGGATTCCAAATAGCAGACGACAAAAGGGTAATAGACAGCAGTTTATCCTTGAGAGATTAACTTAGGGGATAAGTAAATTATGAATGGAACAAATTTATAAATTATTATGACATAAAAAATATAATTTTAGCTTTCTAATATTTAGAGTTCATATCTATGTCTCAATATTTAGTGTATGTGACTATGTCTATCAACATATGAAACAAATGAAAAGTGAGTATTTACTTGCAATTAATTTAATGTTTTTCCCTACCCCAACATTTGTCTGGACATTGACAATGTAATCAAAAGAACTGTAAATTTTCAGATGTGAGTCTACTCCAGTGAGTTTGATTAATTATGCATTAACCCATTTCTCTGAAGCATCCTTCTCTAAATCTTTGGTGGGAAATGCACTTTAATTAGGCATAAGCTTTGGTTATTTGTGTGCATATGCACTATGCTATTGGTCAATGAGCAGAATGATTTAAAGTTTACCATGTTACAGAGATGTATTGCTCATGAAAATAATTCCAGGGTTTCAACAAACACTGATGGCTAGTTTTGCAAGTATTATTATCTTCACTCAGCATGATCTCCTTAGTCTTATAGTTTTTGCTCAAACTTTCATCAACTTCTAATCTTAAAAAAACCTTACGCAAGATCATTTGAATACTGTGCATATTGTTAGATGTTTTCAGCAGGTACAGTTACTCATATACATAGGAGTTATCAGAATAAGATACAAGATTTTAATACTTAGTTGAATAAAAATATTCTCAGGGTAGAAAGAAGTGATAAACTAAAAATACAGGTTAATGAGACCTGTAATGATTTTACTGTGAAACAGGTCAGATTGACTATTGATGTAAAGATGTTTGATTGAAGAGATACTATCGAACCTATGACATATGTTTATTGTAGTAGAAAAAGCTGAAACAGAAAAGAGAGAAATCAAATTACTCATGACATTCTCTTCCCATATTCCATGGCAGAATTAGCCCACAGATCAGTAAATGGTAAGGCATGCAACAAAAAATAGGCTGTATCACTTCATGTAAACATCTGCTTTCATCATGCAAAATGCCTACAAAACTGTGACAACATTTTTTTCTAGTAGCATAGTTTTACATCAGCTTAGCTACAGAACGGTTAAACCAAAATCCAAGATTTTGCAAATAGAAGATATTCTAAAACTCTTGAAAGATTTCCAGCATGAATATTCCAAAGCCCAACGAAGCTAATTGTTTTTTTTTAACTAAACTACATAGGTTTATTCCTTGCTGTGGTTCCTTGTTCTTTTGATGATAGAAGAGAAAAGACCGGTTTTTGGAGGAGGTCCCATCAACATGGGGGCTTGGTTCTTGTGAGTAATTTTTATCTGGGGAAGAAAAAAGAAAAACAGAGTTATCCCTTGAGCTACTTCAGTTCCAACTATCTGAGATGCCTGAATTATCTTTATATGTAACTTACAGACCTTCTGCATTTAACCTAAGATGAAAGGAAAATACCTGGGTTCTTTTATGAACCAATCTATGTGTAATTGTTCTTCCACAAATAATTTAAATTATACAGAAAAAAAATTAAAAATATAAGCCACAAAATAAATGCCAATACATAATCTTAGTTTTTGAGTGTGGGATTTATTGCTCGCTGTTGAGAAAGAATTTAAAAGTTGGAAAGAACATACATGCTGACAGACCAAGCTGTTGCCTATTATTAAGACAAGCTATATCTTTAGATGCTTTATTTATACATCTAATCAAGCCGTACTCTTTTACCACAAGACACTACTTAATTTCAAAACAGCCATTATGGACAAAAGTATAAATTTAATACACAAGAAAAGGTCCAAAAAGATGAACTAGCATTCTAATTTGTTAATTAATTTCTAATAGAATAGACTCAAATATTGAAAAGACTATTTAAAACACTTTGTAATACTGCTCTAAAGCCACCCGTTTTGATTTCTTTGATATAGAACTACGAATCACCTTAAATGAGACAACCTTAAAGTAGATTATGTCTGCAATTTTCTCTAATTCAAGTCTAAATTAGAGAAGACATTTTATGAATGTATGCTATGCTCAAAGCTAATTGAAAGCAATTATCAAAGTGGCATTTTGTCTGTGACTTTAAGATACATTGTAAGATAATAAATGATTCTCATTATGTAATAAAAAGGTCACATCTTGCCTTTGGGCTAGTGACGTTAAGAGTTTTTCAAAAGCAATCCGAGACATTTTCTTTAGTGAACTACGACTAATACAAGAACCATCACTTATTAAATATCAGTTGTCACCTGCACAGTACCCACATCAGAGATGGGTATTTCTTTCAAAAAGAAACACCACCTCATTAAAAACTGGAAAAATATATCTCTTAAAGTGCATACCTGACATTTTCAAGTTAAAATGAATATCCTTCACTTGTCATTCACTAATAGTAATGAAACAAAAAAAGTATGTCACGTGGAGAGGCTCATTAAAATATAGATCAGGACATTTCTTGGGGTGGAAATTTACTTTACAATGTAAGGAGACAGAAAAAATAAAAATCTCAACAGCGTGTGTCTTGGTTTAACTCTACCAGAGCCTTTACTTTACTCTCCAAATGCTCATTTTCATGCCACCTTAGTTCATTAACTTCAAATTTCATGTGGGACCTCTTTTTATCAACACTGTTCATTAGTATTGAATATAGCATATGGGGGCTTTTTGGCAGTGTAGATTACTTTCACATGGATAATAACTCTTGCTTTCAAAGATTGGCACCAATATATTTTCTCACAATAAATTCCGCTTCAGGCATCACTTTGGAAGACAAATCTGTAGTTGGGGTAAACTGGCATTATTCCATTGATGTCAGTACCAGCTGATGATCTGGTCCTGGAAAATTGCCTCAAGGATTTTTGCAACTTTCACATGCTTCATAAGATGTATTTTGGAGCTCGGGAGCAGTGATGATATCAACCTGATCCTGAGGATCATGACATGAAGTAATCTACAGCTGGTGTGAGTGAATTTTTCAAGCCATTAAGAGTTTATCTTATTTCAAGATTTGACCATGATGTGGCAGTAGGAATGCCTTTAAGTTTCCTTTCAGAGGTAAAACATAGTAATTCCATCTTTAAGTGAATAAAAGATGGCTTTAGTATGAATGGGTAAGGTAATCCTGAGACCCTGGACAGATCGCATGTTGGGATGGGGCTGTTCAATGCTGCTCAGGATGAATGCAATTACATACTGAGTAAATGTTTATCATTTGTAATGTCTTTCTTGGCTTGAGCCATCTGTTTCAGAGACCATGACCTCTTCAGTATGTTGCTTCCTATCAGCTGAGATCAGCTAACATACCTTAATATGATTAACCACTGCCATGCATTGGGGTAAGTCCTGTATTTTCAACTGTTATAAATTGGCACAATTTCATATGGTGTAAAATATATTTTACATTCTGGAAACACTACAATAAAGTTTAAATTAAAATATATGTTTTACTTAGGCATAGTAGTGTCTGTTAACATTGCATTGGTTGACAATGATAACCACCGATTCCTTACTTTCCTACCCTAAAAAAGAAAAAATTGAAACCCTCTCATTTTTGGCTGATGAAAAGAGATCAGTATGTTTCTGAACCATTGCACTCTTTTGCCTGAAGAAGGCTAATTTTGCCTTTCCCGAGACTCTCAGGCACTGCATTTCTGCCCTGGTCTCTCATTTCTGCTTCTGTTCTCATACTGCCAGCACTGCCAGAGTTGGAGCTGTGAGTTTGGGTGACGAGTGTCAGTACACACTTCGAGATGGGAAGAAGCACTGAGGATCTCAGACAGAGAAATAGTGTTGTAGGTCAAAGTAGGGCAGAACATTGAAAGTGCTCTATGAGAGGACAGAAAGAAAGAGAGGGAGAGAGACAGGGAGAGAGAGAGAGCACAATCTTTACTTACAAGCAACTGAGAGTTCGTTAAGTTAAAAATTCCTACTTACAGCTGTATAGAGATTCTGTGTGTGCGCACATGGAGTGCCTAAAGACTTTTACCATTCAGTTTCTCTTCCATTCAGCAAGCAACTTCATCTCTTTTTTAGAAGAAACACAACTATAAAAGTTTTAATTAAGACCCTCTTACAAAATTTTTAATGTTTCTCAGATTTACCTGTGAATCACACACACACGAGAAAAAGAGACTGCACAGACAAAAATGCAGAAAGCTAAAATCCTACCTAATGTATTTTTAGGAATTGATGATAACATACGGATAAACATACTCATATAAATCACTATGAAATTCTGGAAAACAGTTTTTGAGATCACTTACTCAATTTTATTGAAAATATATAATAACTTGAGGGTAATATGGAGAACATTTTAAACATAAATTGAGTGCCTGAATTGCTGCTGGAACAAAACCAAAACAAATAAACAAAAAACCACCCCAAAAAATCCCAACCAACCAATAAAACACCCCAAAACAACCCCCTCTCCCCAAAACTAACATCAACCAAAAAAAAAACAAAAAAAGAAAACCAAAACAAAAAAGAAATTATTTGATGTACTTGGCACACATTTATCTTTAAAAATAGGCAAAATCAGGAAATAACAGAATTCCACTTAGGGGTAAGTAAGTAGCCACATGAATTGCTAAGATACCATGGATATTTGTTGTAAGCCTGACCCACAACATTCTAAGCTAAACTTAAAACTGTTGACGCCAATGACAAACCTCTTATTCACTAATTGAAGCCAAGATTTTATCCCATGAGGGCTGGTATATCTAGTAAATAGGTTTAGCAGAAAAGCACTTCATTTGCAACTTTGAAATCACCTTTCCAGTACTAGAAAGTATGTCCAGTGATTGTATTCATGGCAAGGAACACTAGGTCATATTGAAAGAGTATAATTCTCAAAAGAAGAGATGATAATATCTCCTTATATGTCAATAGAAAATTTTTTGATAAAGAAACCTGAATTTTTGATACTAAAGATACTTACAAGTGCATAAACCAGGCATTTATTTGTTTCAGGAGCAGGTCAAGGTTTCTAAAGGCCTTGAAGCCACATTAATACAATGTATCCACTAAATGAAATGCAGTGAGCATCAATAATTTTAGCATGATAACAATATCTTTTAGGTCAGTCAGTTTTGCTTTCATTTTCCCTTTTCTGCAGTATGTGTTGATTACCTTCATGCTCCTAACTTCACAGAATGCCTAAATATTTACTATTTCAGAAGACGTGGTGCTATAAATACAGGTTCTAAAGTACTGCTTTGACAATAGGAAACTGGAAACAGAGCTAGTCAGCTTTGCTTATAGTATTTCAATTAATGTTAAAGAACATATTGCTGTATTTTAAAGACAGAGGGGGAAAAACTGCAGAAAAAAACCCAGCCTTATTTCCAGCAGGATCTTTTAGTTTGTGGTCACTTTTTTCCATGCTCTCAGCAGGGTTTAGATGTTGGTTGTTTTGAGGGTAGGAGGGTTTTCTCACAGTCCAGACGCCCTAGTGCTGCTCCTTTTACAGGAAATAGAGGGATGCAACACCTCTACATCACAGGAATGCCAAATAATTTTATCTTTCCTTAGGTGATCAAGAGCATATGGGGTATCATGGTATGAATCAGACCAACAGAATGTAGGCAGTGCTGAGCAAAATTAAACTGCAACTTTCATTATGTGGCATTTTGGACAAAATCTCTCAGATCTAGACTAGTTGTTTTAAAAGCGTTATGCAATACATCTTAAATAAATTTCTAAACAATATTATTGTGCAAAGTGCAATCAAATCTAATCAGTTTGGCATTAATTAAGCTCTAATAATATACTCTAGTCTCTCTCCTAAGTAGCGTGATCCATTTCCCCTTCGCACAGGTAGATTGGAAAACGTTACGGTGTCATCATAATTTTTAAACACACTGAGAAAATGACAGAGCTGCAAAATTAAAATAAATGATTAATGGCATTTTTTTCATGTTTTGTACTAATAGGTATCACTGAGGTTTTAAATTAATAGAGCTGTCAGCTCAGGGTTGTTACAGATCCAGTGCAGAACTAAAATGGAAATTATGTATTCCACAGATACCTAAAGATGACACTTTGGAATATTTTAAATTTTAATTAGTAGGTGCAATTGTTTTCCCCCCTCCTCCCTAAAACCACTGCAAATTAATTGGCAATTAGTCACAACTAATTCTTTTCTTAACAATCTGAACTGGAAAGAAAGGTGCATTACATGTTAGAGTATTTGTCTGGGGTGCAGAAAGCACACATGCAGTAAATTGCTTTGTCAATTACAAAAACAACTGTTGTGAAATTAAGAAAAAATATGCATACATAAACAAAAATAATTAAAGTACAGTGTACCTGTGACCACAAAAAATAATGCCCAGCTGCAAAATAAAATGTTAAAAACTAAATAAATCAATCTGGCCTTGGAACAGAAATAGATGCACACTGCTGTTCAAAAGGGAAAAAAAATGCAGCATTTTTGTATAACACCAAGTCTTTTCTAGTGAATGACTTCCATTTATGGGTTAACTATGTAGTAATTGGCTAACATGCTACTGAAATTAGCCACCATCTAGGACCCAGCTCCTCTCTGCTGTAAAGTGGCAGACACAGTAGTTTAAATGCTCACATTATAAACAACTGATAAGAAAATACTGGTACAGCCAGAGGCATGGAAAGAAGATACTTTAGAGACAGAGTCCAGAATACAGCTCCACCTGCTTCATGTGAGGTGTGGGGTATTGGAGACAATGGATCTATATAAAAGCAAATCTGTACCTCTCTTTTAGTTTTTTCACCTAGCTCTGGCGTATAGTCATTATTAATAAAAGTTTGGTTTTGTTTGGTTTAAGTTCTTGTTTCTCTCTAGATTTTACAATAGGACAGTAGGATATCTGTGCCCTGGCTCATCACATCTCTAGGAACTAAAGGAAAAACTAGAGAGAAATCACTCATTCAAAACTTATTTTTAAGGTGCATTCAAATTATATTTTGAAATACTAATTTCGAGTAACATTATTCCACGATTTACTCCAAGTTTTTATATAAGTAAACAATTCTAAAAGTACTGTGTCTCAAATATCTATGAAACTGTGTTTCTGACAATCCATTAGTGAGCTCTGACTATGGATTTTTATTTTTGTTTCTTTATTTAAGCAATATTCTTGCATCTTCTATAGACATTTCTGTCTTCTACTTTTAATCTAGTGTTTCTAGAAGCTTGACACTCTTTCAGATATCATGCCAAGCAAGTCAGGAATAGATGAAAGAACTGAAATTGCAGTTATTTCTAATTAAGATGGAACATTGTTATAGATTTTTTCAAAACATTGCTAATAATTTATGTAGCTAAATTGAAAGATTACTTTTCTTAAAAAAAACCCTGATGGCTAAAGCTAGAAGTTTATTGAATTAACTTGAGAGTCTTTGAAGTTTCATTACTATTAATGACCTGTTTGGAGATCAGGTGAAACCATAGATATCTTTCATGTTGCTATATTTGTCTGGGAGAGCTCTGATAGAATTTCCTCTTCAGCTAATCAGACAAGATGTTTAACATAACATTAACATTATCATCTTTCCTTCTTCCAAAGAGTCTTCTATAAAAAAACCAGTGAAAACAATACAATTTGATGCTCAGATGCTTCACCTTGTTATAAAGGAGTAGAGTGACTTTGTTAGACGCTGCAGTCTGCATGTGTTCAACATGCTGAATAATTCTGGATGACAGATTTTTAGACCAAGCCACTCACATTTTTAAGTATGCACAGAAGCTACAGGAGTGCATACCTGCTCTCATCTAGGGATGCTAGGTGCCTAAGCAATACACCACAAATGATTTTAAAAGAAACATACAACAATTTGTTTACTACTAAAATTGATCACAGGAAGGAAATGACACAGATCACAGCTTCTGGAGAATCACTGCATTATCTACCACATGTCAAAACATTTTCTCGGAGCTCACAATATCATTTTGGAGTAGCACGGCCTCCATATGCATGAGAAGGGGCAGTGTCAGCAACTCATGCTATTTGTGTGAAACTTTTTTTCCAGTCAGAAAGGAGAATCAGCAAAGAGAAACATGTTTATTCCTTCAACAGGAAGTAAATTTCCAAGCCTGAATGTGCAGGGTGCATCCTATACATAACAGGGATTTGATGCTGATCTTGTTTTCCTGAATAGGCATAAGAGAAAAGTTGGAGAATTTTGATCAGGTTGAACTTGATTTCCTGAAAAATCATTTGAAAAATACTCTCATTTATATCAAAACCTGAAGCAATCCAGAAAAGTACTTTTGAGCTTAAGTACTTGCAACCTGGGCAAGAGTTGATTCAATAGCTGCAGATTCTATGTATTTCTTTCTCACTTCGTCTCTGTAATATTTATAGGTCAGCCCTTAAAACTACTGAACTTAGATGACACTGAAGTTCCCAAGATACCAAAAATAAAGTGTGTTATTTCAACATCATAAAGGACAGTTGAAGGGGGAAATACAGCAGTCTTTTTTTTTTTTTTTAAACAATAACTTTCTGGCTGGAACACCAAAGAATCAAAAACCTGAGGCTCAGCTGCTGTGTCTCACTGATGCACATGATCTGTGCAACCTAACAAGGTGCAGGCCTCTCTCCCCTAAAACTACAGAGCTGGTATATCCAACCACAACTGTAGCTTTTGTCCTTCATACAACATAGCTAGTAAACTAATTAGTGCCTTGCCTCAGCATCCTGATGTGAAAAAAGAGGTAGCATGGGAATATCTCCCCATGTCTCATTGCACAATGCAGGAATAGCAGCATCTTTATATATGGGCCTCAATTTCTTGTAAGAGCTAGGGAAAGAAGCTTCCTAAGAGGTGAGATAAAAGGAAAGCCAAACTATCGCATGTGTCCTAAGGAATTAAACTTATGGAGTTCTTTATCTGGCCAGGATGATTTTTTTTTTTTTTTTTTTTCCATTTAAAAATGCGTCATTAATCATTTGTTTTCATTTTGGGAGAAAAAGGCAGTTTTTTCTCTGACAAAGACAAACCCCATGATTTTTATACTGGCCTCCTTGTATTGTTTTCTGAAATTTGAACTCCTCCTGGCTCAAATGACAGACTATGTAGCTGACTAAGTCTAAAGAATTATTTTGATTTCATGGGGGTTTTGTATAGACTCTGGTTTGGATACACATCACAGATATCACCCTGGTATTTACGTGATCAAGTACGCTTTGGCTTCCAAACAAAGACTGCTGTGAAGCACAAACTCAGAAATCAAATCTTATTCTCTGGTTGAAAGAAAGCTAATATCCACCTATGTCATTATCTATGGAAGAATTCCTAGTTACTTTGCAGAGAACTTCAAGAAAATCTCTACTGTCGTTAGAATTAGTGGGGAGAAGAGAGGTTGGACCATACATGTTTTTTACTTTATATATATACGACAATGCAAGGAGCTATTGCAACAAATACTAAAGCTCCTCCGCAGGAAAAAAATCCTCAATTATGAATAAAATAATGAAAAATAATATTTCTATATCTAAATCTATAGATGTGCATTGGTATAGACAAACAGTTCATGTCTTTTTTCCTCAGAGGAAACAAGTACATTCAACAGCATGGTTTTCTTACACAGTGCCAAGTATATTCTTTTAACAATGGTATAGCAAAAAGAATACGTTCCTCAGAAAAGTGTATGCCATTTCTACCCCCTTTAAAACTGGACAGCAGTAATTATCAGTAGTAATTTACTGTTTCCTCAGGACAGTAATTGAAATGTAAGAACTGTCTCTTTTTCCAGGTTTGTTCTCAATTGCACAGGCAGCTTCTGCTACCATTATCAATCAGAGAGCAGGGATTTTGCACAGAGCAAGCATCAGGATAAAAAAAAAGCACATGTTATTGCCAGCATTCTTCCATAAGTTCTCTTCTGTAATCTGGCAACTGAAAATTACATGTCTTTCTCCTGAACAAGTAACTGCTGGGTTCAGTGCTGTTGCTCTGCACTGAGCCATCATTGTAGAAGAGGTAAAGATAATGATATCTCTTAACTTCAAAAGGTTTTCTGCAACTAATCTCATAAAATCCCCTCTGTTCTGCTTTCACAAACTATGTGTTCATATGCTTCTCCTCCCGTTGCAGAATCTGTGCACCTCCCTAGAGAATGAGAATTCAGCACCCTTCACACTGTTCAGCTGTACACTATGGTGTATCTAGTAAACATGAACTATCACAACTCTCATCTGTCATCCTAAATCATATATTATCAGTTAAACGCCTATTAGCACATTACTGAATGTTGTCCCTTTTATTTTTTTGTGTAACTTTTAATTTTCCACAGACATAAAGCTCATGGAAGTAATCCAGTACCCTTTTTTGGAAAATTACTCCCATTTGTAGTGGGATTTCTTCCTTGTCACAACCTGTTTTGTGATATTTACAAGCTGAAAGGCTACAGCAATTAGTCTACCTAAAACCACAGGTCTTCTTTATGGAAGCAAAATTAGTAGAACTGCATATTAAAATGTGTCACTAAGATTACACAGGACAGTAAAGAACTTGTAGTCTTCAACCTCTTCTGCGAATGCTTGGTTAGCCTCTCTAATTATTGGGGAGACATGAAAATGCAGAGTTCCTACAAATACACCTTTCCTTGTGTTGTCTCTAAATAGTCACTCAAAGAACATTCTCTGAGAAAGCTCCTATCCTATCCTAGCTTATCCTAACCTATCTAGATTGATGTTCACCTGCCCTCACTTCGTATGTGTGGGTACTGAAAAAAGAAACAAATTCATTTCCTTTATTTCTCCCTTAAACTGTAAGGACTTAAAAAAATATTAGTCCTATTGCATAATACCATCAGCACAGTTAAGACTTCAGCTTTAATTAAAACTTCCTTGATATGAGCTCTCAAAAACACAATAGAAAATCTTCTAAATTTTAAAGACTAATATTCGTTACCTTATACATTTCAGCATCAAAACAAAGATTGAATTTTCCTCAGCAATAGAGACTCTAAATCTGATACATCATTATAAATAAATGATCATATTGGGTAAAGGTATATTGAGACTGCAATCTTCAAGTACCAACTTCTGAAATAAATGCCTTTTTATTCCATTCTAACCTGTGGTTGAAATCAGAATGATAAATTGAAAATGTAGGGGGTATTGAAGTACATAAAAACAGTTTGTGAAGATGTTATTTAAGTAAATTGAGTTAATGCTGATGAAAATGGTTGTCTTTTAAACAAAAGAGAAATATTTCTATCAGTGAAAAAGAAGAGAAAAAAAAAAAATCAGTTGCAGTTACCGTGCAAGGAGTTTGCATCCAAGGTTCCCCATCTATCTGCATAGGCAGAGACTTGCTGGTCCTAAAGGTACAAATTTCATAATATAAGAAAAAGAAACTAGACAAAATTAATAAATGTATTTATTAAAAAGGCATATATGTGATGGTATACAGATATAACCCTGATTTACCCCTAAACTGGTATGAAGGTTCCAGTATGACTCAAAATGCTTACAGAAGTAACCCAGTCAACTTAGTAGGCTTAGTCTGATTTTCAACACACAAAGCAAAAACATGGCAAATACTCATGTATCTTGATAGTAATATACTACTCTTTCATGGAAGAAGAGTCTGCAATTTGTGAAATAATGAGTGAATTACACAATAACTTCAGGAACAAACCTTATTAACAGAAAAGACAAATTTCTGCTATTTTTCAATAATTTAGACCCTGCTAGTACATAGTATATATATTATACTACTATAAAGGAAATAAGAAATAAATTTTAGGTCTATCATCACCGCTTATTAGAACCACTGTGTCTAACTCCAAGTTAGACAGAACACTCACAAAGAATGAAGTCTGCGCTATATTCAGTGCTTAACATGCCACGCTATAAATTTAAATTGTTAGCAAAGGGGCACTGATTTCAACATAAAGATACAGACAGTATTCCCTCCCTAGGTCTGGATGCCACGTTAAGAAAAGTGTAGAAAAATGAGAATCAAAAAAGAAAAATGTACTATGTTTTTGGTCTTTTCCAACCCTGTATTTCTGCATTATAATAGTTTGCATACAAGACTATTAGAAATAGCGTGGAGTAGAAAAATCTAATGATGTAAAAATTAGTCATGCATGTTGGTCAATGGGAACTCAGGTTTGGATGTTATTTGAAAACAACCAACAGTTCATGGAATTACCCACTGTCACCTATGGCCATAAATGGAGGAAGGGAAGAATGCTTAATGAGCCCTCACTTTACAGTTCGGGAAGGGCTCCTACTTATTTTCTTAAAGCTTTTATTGTTGCTCTTTTGTTTTAGGCTTATAATTGTAGACCTTATGGGTTTAATAAATTCTGGAAAATTTTCCTTGAGGAATTCTTCACTGACAAAGAGAGAGATGGTCAATTCTTTTTCAGTCCTTATTTAATCCAAAAGTTAGAATAATTATTTTTTCCTTGTGTTCCAATCTAAGTTTACTCTATTGTGAATGTTCATCTCTTAAAAATGATAAAACACAATGAAATTAGAGTACTCCACCATCATCAGCTCACACATACCAACAGATTTAATAATGGTGGCTTGTCAGAATTCAGGAAATAACAAATTAATTAAAAACAGAGCACTTTGACTTCCACAGATCAAAAAAGTGCTTTACAATTGCTAATTACATGCTAATATTCACTAGTGTGGTATGCATTATAAATGGGTTAAAATGTGACAAAGTAATGCTAAATTACTTCTGGCTTGAAATTGCATGGAGTGTATGCCAACAATAAACCCCAAGATGTCCATGCCTTATTCCTTCTGCACCAAATGCTTGACAATACTTTGTCATAGGACAAAATGGCACTTGAATACAGCATGTGAAGCTTGAATGTAAACACCCTCTTTTTAGTTTTTTGACACCTTTAAAGAAAGGAAGATGTATGGGCATAGAATATGGATGGAATATATTAATTTCATATACAAAAATGATACTTTCACAAGAAATTATAATTATGACTGTTAAACTACAAAAGAAAGTCAGCTGGCAATATAGAAAACTCTACAGTGTCATTACAACAGTGCAGTGTAAATTAAAGCTGCTGATACCTGATGACAACAGATGAACACTGCGCAAGCCGTCTTCCAGCACTTTTCAGACCTGTGTATATCTGTCCCATCTCCATGGCTCCTTCCAGACCAACCACTTCCATAAGCTGGTCACTTAGATCTGCAAAAGTTGAAAGAAACCCACATTTTGCCTCGACAACATTTGCAAAGCAGTCATATTGACCAACAAGAACTGCCAGAAGACAAGTTGATAATAAAAGATGTGGAGAACAGAACTGGCAAAAATGATGATTCCTAAGAAAAATTACAGCTTTAAGTTGGACACAACTGGGCCCTGCTGTCACATGATTATACAATATTCTGACCAAAATTATTCTGAAATAGAATAATTATATCCATAGTTTATTTTATTACATGAAGACTGAAGAAATAATTTCATTATATGAGAAAATAGGAGAAATTCCTCCATTTTGGTTACCTGACACACAGAAAATGAGATATTTACAGTTCACAAATTTATGCTTTTTATTTTTTCAACAGATATTTAAAATCTGTGAAGAAAATGACAGTACTCCAGACCCTAAAGGATCCGCCTCTGTACAGTACTTTTCAGACAATGTGTACAGCTTTAATTCAGCCTTTATGTGCATGCATTATCATTATGACACCATTATTACTTTTTGTGTTGGATCAGTGTCTTAATCAGTACACAGATGCAATGCAAAAAGAAAGAACACCTTAACTTTCCACCTAGCTTTCCTGAACTTTGTAGTGCTTGTTTGCACTCAGTTATATATTTTTTGTTTCACATTTCTTTTTGACTAAATAGAACTCTGGCATTAAACTTCAAAAAAAAATTTAAATAAATATTAGTTTGCTTGACTTCAAGGAGCAAGGACAAATTCTGTCTGGAATTTCAGGTACAAACAGAAACCTAAACAGTAATAAGCAGTCTGCTTTGAGAAGCAACCAAGCGAGGTAATGAAATATTATCCAGAATCAACTAGGGTGTTTTGTATGAAATTCTTTATATGCTCCTGTGTAAATATATGTTGCCAAGACCAAATGGACGAGAAAAAGAAACATTTCTTTCTAGCTGTATTATACATGTGTTTTATAAATTGGCTGTTAACATCAATGTTTCTAAAAGGTACATTATTCGGTGAAGCAAAGCATTGAGCTAAAATGTTAGAGTCTATCATCACACTGAAAAACCCAAAGAAAAGAGACCACATTACTCTGTATATTTTAAACCCCTCAACCTTTAATGAAGGTAAAATTTCATGCTAACAATCATATCTATGAGGCTATTCCAAAGTTTCAACGGGAGTCTTTTCTGTTCACTTCTTTGGGCTTTCAATGAAGGTAATTAACTGAAAGAAGTACTGTGATGAGAGAAAAAAAATATTAAAAGCAAATAGGATTTATGATCTGGATTATTCAGCTTCCAATAGAAAATCTGATACTATCCAAAGCCTTCCATTTTTCTTCTTATACTTTCTTAATATTTTCTGCTATATTAATTTTCTTATCACAGTGAAATCAGTTCCATATAATATTAATGGAGAAAAAAATAAATATTTTTGCCCATTAAGGGAAAACAATAAGACAGTCAAAAGTTTAAAATATACAATATGATTAATTCTAAATATACGTTTTTATAGTTTGCATCCCTGTAGCACATGTAAGCCCAATTTTGTACATCTGGCTTTCTGCTGCCTTTTTTTTTTTCTTAAAATGTTTCCTGTAAGTAACTCACATTTAAACTCAACTGAGATTTAAACAAATGCTGCTTTTCTTGGTAGCCACAGAGATTTAACTGGGAAAGCACTACTCATTTTCAAAAGTTGCTATAAAAGCACACAGAACTTTACAGATGTACTAAATCATTAAAATGTTTAGCCAAAAAAAGCATAAAATTCCTATTCACTGGGCCATTAGAAAATTATTATTTTTTAAATGGAAGAATAATTAAGAGCAGATTTTTATTTCTGACAGCTCAGGCAACATGTGCAAGTTTCAGAATAGTGACATTTGTAGGGATATATATTTGATGCATCATTTTTCAATAGCTGTGAGATTAGTGCCAGTAGCAGCAGGTAACTAAGGGCCAAATCCTGCTCTTTGATCTCTACCACACTCCTCAAAAAATTTGATACATTAAACATTGGAAGATGGAACGGAACAATACTCTCATCTACCAAGAAAGTGAAGCCCTTTCAAAAACTTCACATTTGCAGTGGCACATTCCCAAAGTGGAGTTATTTTAGGCCAAATATGAATATTTTTAGAATCAAGCTTAAATTAGACATAACTTTCCCTCACAAGCAGTAAAAACTAAAGCAAATGTAACATGCAATTATTGACTGCATTAGTTCACACTCCTGCCCTTGCTAATATATTTGACCTCATGCTTTTACATAGTCATATCCATTTCAACAAATCCTTGAGATATATTGACTTTGATAAGAATTCGAGTGAAAAGTGGAAAAGGGAGTGTGTCTATTTTAGTCCCATTCTTCAGTGATGTTACATGGCTATAGGTACAATGGTTGAATATAAAGGGTCAAGACATCAACAAATGGATTATATTTCTTCTTAAAAGATCTCCACCAAAGACTCTGAAAGAGACTAAGCTCTGTTTAAGGAGATCTGATCTTCTATATAAATTAAAAGATAGGAAAGGGGAAGTCATTCTTCATTCTGGTGGAAATTTATCACTGATTTTTCAGAAAGATCGGTGCGGGCCTCTGTACTGCTCAACATAAACCCCAAAATAATCTGGAAATAGAAGTAGATAGTGAATACTGAGGATTCAACAAAGGAAAAAGAAAAGCCAATTATAAAAAAAGTTTAGGAATTTTACAGTACTGAGTAATGGGGCTTTACGAAGTCAGAAAGTTCAATATATGTAACTTAACGTCCATGAGGAGAAAGAGAGCTCACTACAGATATGTAGATTGTTATATACCTATATGTAACTTTAGGAAATAAATATGGTGCCTCCATGTGTATATGCTTATTTTTCTGGACTACAATTGATAATGTCATGCAGGAATGAATATTGTGAAGTTACTGTGACAAGTACTATGAAAATATCAGCTCAATGCTCAATTTCAGATCATCAAATATTACAATTGGTACATCCATAAAGTATGGAATTTGTAGTTCCAGTTCACTCAGCAACGAAGAGGAATAAAAAAAACCTGGAAATGACAGATGAACAAATGTGGTAACAAATATGGAGCAACTTCTGTATGAAAATAAATTAGACTAGTAGCCTTCCGGAAGTAAGGAGATGAATGGAGGAAAGATGAGAAAATAATAAGTGCAATGGAGTAGGTGAAGACAGTAATGTAATTCAGTATTTCTCAAAATGCAAGAACCAAGGAGTTTCATAGTGCTTCTAGACAAGAAGGAAATCCTTTTTACATAATATTTTGTTATGCCATGAGGCCACACTAGACTCTGAAATTACTTAAATCAAAAATGATGCATATTCGGTAGGATATCTTAACAGAAAAGAATCACTATAAGTTTGCACTTCTGTGCTTTATTTCTAACACAGGTTGGTATTAGAGGCTGGACTGAGCTACACAAACTTGTGGGTTGATCTAGTATCACTATTCTTGTTGACTTCTTATACTTCTTATAAATCGTAGTAAAAAATAATGAATGCTGCTGCTCATTAAACATCATTTGTCACTTCAAACAGTTTATAATGTGGACTTTTCTATGACACGTATCCCTATTGTGTTTGAGACCTCATTGAGAAAGTCACTCTTTTCCATCCTCAAATTATATTCTTAAGTTACAGACTCGTGTGCATCTGCGTGTCTACCAACTATAAAGCAAAAAAATGTATCCCCTTTTAGGGATGTGTTTCTTTCTCACATTTCTTCTGCATCCTACAGATTTTATTCTAAAGAGAAATAATTGGTGATTGCAACGATAAAATTCTCCAATGCATGCTTCACCTGTTGTAACTAGTTTTAGAAAGCTTAGATTTAGGAAACTAAAGGTTAGATTTTCAAGAAGAATTTCACAGCTAACAGTGAACAAAAGCAACGATCAGATATTGAGCAGTTTTTCTTTCTAACGAGTTCATTTAGTTGCCTAAAGGAGAGCTGAAGTCTCATAGGTAAGCTATCACATAGAGCATCTCAGTATTAGTCCATTAGGAAAGTGTTTTCTGACTGGTGCCTTGGGGTTCCCGGGTCCGTTTGTTCTACTTTGTGCTCTGTGAAAGAGCTGAAGGCTCTCGCTTGTTTTCTATGTGAATGAGCCATTAGAGTGTGTGGGAATGTTTTCACAGCACCATGTCTCTCCTGCCTCTTCCACAAACCAAAGTACTTCACGTGTCTCCTCATATTAGCCCTGTCAGTAAACAAAGCCAGCTCTCCCAGGGGAGCACTGCTATCAGCAGACGGTGACTAGCATGCAGAGGGGGATCTGACCCCTTGCACTCATTCCTGATGGGGAGATAAAGTCACTAGGGAGCTGACTGTCCGTTTCTTCCCATAAGGCAGCAGAAGAAAGAAGTTCAAACAGAAACTTGCACAAGTGGCAGACAAAACATTGTATGCGACTATAAGCCCTTTATAGCCCTTCCCAAGGCATGAAGAAACACACTTTGAGACTTTAAAGTTTCATAATGAGTTTACGTTATCCATTATCTTGGCATTAGCTGAATGCCTCAACATTCAAAGTGAACACACAAGAGAAAAACACATTTGGAATTCATCTATGAAGATAAAGCAAGGAAAGCAAAATGGGGTAGGGGGTGGGTAAGAAGAAACATGGTGTGATTAGAAAAACTGATTTACATAGAGAACTTTCCCTCTGTAATGGAACTGGTTTTGATATCTAATTTATCTTTGCAATATATAAATATTGCTGTCCTGGCAAGAGATTGAATGACTCTATTATAACTTGGGGTTACTGCACTCACTCAGGCACATTTGCATAAAAACACTGCTGGTCAGTGGTAAATCTGTCTCTGGCAGCAGTTTGTCTTCGAAGAGAAGGGGCTCCATAGCTTACTAAATGTAATCAAACCCTAGTAATCATCACACTGGAAATTTTTTGGTTCCAGTTAAAATACTGGATAAAAATTTGAAAGCTGGTACGATGCCAGAGGATCCTTGAAAAACTCCCAAGCTCAATGCTCTGCACCACATGAATGCTTCAGTATCTTCCTAGAACACAGCATGTATTAAATCTCCAGTTACCCATTATGCAGGAATGTGAGGTTGCTTCCACATGCAGTGATAGGGACTGTTGTAAAAAAATGCTAGAAATGTGTTTACTGTCACAATATTTTCCTGATTTTAAATGAACACCTTTTTCTAAATTCCTGGTTGCAAAAAAAAAATCAGTATATCCTCTGCAATCTGTACATCCTGGGTTTTGTTATATCTTCCTTTAGAGAAGCTACCTGAAGTAACATATGCCTCAATAGTTATAACTGTTTATATCAGAGTTTTATCTCAAGGTCCAGATGATGTCAAGGCTTTGTTTTGCTACTGATTCGCAGACATATACAAAACACAGTTCTCCTATCCAAGAATTTATAGACAAATAAAACAGACAAAGCATTAGGGAAAAATAATATTATTATGTCCATTTTACAAAGTGAAAATTGTACACAGACATGTTTAGGTCCTGGAAAATATTTGTTCTCATATTCAGCTGAATATATTGTGTGCAGACCTGCAAGAGTCATAATATTATTTCTATCACATAAAGTTAAATACAAGAGTTTTCAGAACTGACCTAGCCAAGATCACATGTGAAGTTTGGAGAAGAGACAGGAAAAAAATCAGCAAATCCTGAATGTCAACATTCTGTTATCAAAAGTCTGTTATCCCTCTTATGTTGACTTCAAGGATATATATCAAGTCCTATATTTATGGTATGTCACCCAGTTTTGAGTATTTTGTGTTGCTGAGTTTGCTTGTAAACATTAAAATCTCAGGTGGATCCATACATCTATTTCATGCCAGTATTGATTCTCTAGCCTTTATTCTTGTCTTCATATTTTGTTTTCCTAATTTTAAAACAAAACAAAAGAAGTTAACCTTCCACTTAGCATGAAGGAAGATACATCACTGGTGTAATTCTCACCCTGGAGAGATACTCAGATATGGGGATAATAAATTAAGCAGGTATTTTATATACATAAAACCACACAAAAATACATACACATTTTATACCTCTGTGGACATACACAAATTATATACATTACCCATATTTAAGCATATGTGAGAAATTCAGTAGACTTTTGCTCCAGCACCAGAATTGATGGTGTACTTAATAGCCCTAATGGGATAATGGGGTAAGATGCAAAAGTGCTAGTTTTGTCACTTAAAATGAATGCAACCAATAAATCCTCTCTCTGCTGAGTTTAGTGGCATAACTCGTACTGATTTCAGCAGAATGCGAATTTCACTCAGTATCATACTTGCATCAGTCTAGCACAGAGGCCCTATCCTCAGATGGAATCATTTAACAGACACAGCTCAGCCTACTACTGTGTAAGGGATTTTTTTCTGTGTACACAGTCATCTCCCAATTCTCATTAATCACAGAATAACGAATTTCCCCCAAAAAACCAGCAGGACAAACAAGGAAGAATCAGTCCTTATAATGAAATATTTTATGAAACTTTTTAAAGTGCACAGAAGGCCTTCGTAAAACTTTTCCTTAAGTGAACTTTTTTCCCCAGCTAAGTGGGGGGAAGGAAAGTTCTTTATGAAACTTTTTTGAATAATGGTAAAAGAAGGAAAAAAAGCACAACAACAAGAAGCCCAACCCACCCCAGAGCATTCAAATTAAATCACTTCCACTCAGAAACTACTCCCAAATACCAGTGTTCAGATGTTCAAAATTTGAAACAAGAGATCTCATCTTCCAGTTTGGGAGATCATTATGTGTAAGTCTTTTATGGTAAAGGTTGGCAGACAAAATGTATTCTTTTTTAATGGAATTTTTCTGTTAATGGTTTGAGGTACAATTGCACTGAACATGCTGCTGCACCAAAAAGCCCCCCATTATTTTAATCGGTATTCTTTTAAAAGTTATTTGTTCAAAAGGATTTCACTGTGTTACTCTTATACCCCCTTCATCCAAGAGAACAAAAGCTGTTCTATGAAAGGAGTCTAAACTTGGACAAACCGTAAAAAAAAAAAAAAAAAAAGCAAAGTTCCTCTCTGTTTTTATCAAATTTGATTGCTGCAGCTGTTCCCAGTTTCTGTATTTTAAAAATAGCCTTATTCAGTGCCTTGTTGGCTAAAGGCCAGAGTACCATTAGAACATGCTGTACGGAAAACCTCTATTCAGTTACAGATACAGAAATATATTTAAGATCAGTGGGGGTCATCTGCAGCAAACACTTGTATGGGGAAAATGGAATTTTAATGTGCTTGGACTGCTCACCACTTTTAACAGATATTTAAGAACTTCAAACCGGATATCTTCCTATTTGTATTGGTACTATCGTATTACTGAGCATCAGGTATGATACAATACGAGCAAGTCAAGATCACTTCAACTAACAAAAATAGATCTAATTCTCAAATTACTCCTTAGTAGTTCTGGCATTCACTTTAAATGGCTCCTAGTAATATTAGATATTTGATTAGCCTATAAAAATGCCACAGACTAGAAAAGAAAAATACAGTAATATTTATGGAAATGTAGAAATCTGATCAATGAAAACCAGCTTTGATTAGTACATTTCTAGGAGAACTAGTACTAACAGGGTATAAATGTTCTCCTTCTGCAGGGCAGAAAACTCTATTAACAGCATTATTCCTATATTTATCCACCAAATAGTTTTTAATCATCTGCCGGAAAGAAATACTCATTCCATTTATGTGAGTATTAAAACTCCTTTTGATTAAGGTGGTACTGACTTTGGTCCAGGAGTTCAGAAAACCCCAAAGATGATCTTCATTTCTCTTGCTCTTCATGAGAGCCAATTCCATTTTCTTCCTCTACCATGCTAGTATTCCGTGGTGTTTGGTGATCACACTATGCAGAGTGGATACCAGTTTGAACAAAAGCATTATTTATTTATTTGTTAACCAAGACGCTAACTCAGGAAAGTATTCTGAACATCAGTGAGATGTGTCATAGATTACTTCTCATCATTTATGATGGGGTAAAATGTCTGCCTTAAAGCATTCAAAATTATGTAGGTGGGGAAGAGCCTTCAGCATGGTAACGTTGTCCAAGGTAGTTTGGACAGGTACTAACAGGAAAGAAAACACAGCAGTGAAAGCATCAATATAGTCTATTGAGCTTGCTGATACTCCAAGTTTTCGGTGGCTGGTTTGCCTCCTGAGCTTCTTTGCCCTCACTCTTTGTACCTGGGTTATTTTAATTAAATAAATACTACAATCATACTTTGGATAGCACTTTCAATTACATTGTTCAGACCTTCTCTTTGTACAGAAGGAGCATCAGACAGTTGAATGAACTCAAATCCAGTGAGCCCTGGGGCATGTATTTGTAACACGCAAGTCAATCAGACAATCTTCCTAAACTTCCTGCCGTCCACAAAGTTAAAGAAGCTTTGATTTAGTTTCCCACTAAACTAAATGTATTTGGTGTTGTCTGAGGCAGCCTAGGATTTCCAGGACATTCCCAATGGGCCTGACAAGGAGCAAGGACAAGGGCCTGACAAGGACAAACAAGCCTGACAAAGGAGCAACAGAAGAAGCAGACAAAGGGATGGTATCTTGAGAGGAAATCTAACGGTGTTAAGAAGTTATATATGGAGAATTGAAGAAAGGCCTAGTTTTCTTCTGACAGTGATTCAGAGAAAGAATTTAAGACGTCTGGTTTTCTGGAGAGGCATATTTTTCTCTCTTGTCATCAAGAGGAATTTTGGGAGACAAGTTAGCACACTTGGACAACTTAGGAATTCTGCTAAATCTACCACTCAAAACTACCATGTGTTGGCTTATTTGTAGAGGTTAAGGCCTGAAGAAGTGACACACCCTCTATTTACTCATTGTTTGATGGGCAACAAGTTTGCTTGATAGCTCCAGGACTGAGCTCCAAATATGTGAGCAGATTTTCCCAGGGCTTTTCCTTGCATTTGTTCTGTTCTTACTAGTTGTCATTGTGGGATTTGGTCTCTGCTATCTAATCTAGTTACATACAGAGAATTGCCATTATTTTTCTTCCTACCTGAACTACACACATTGCTAAATATTCATTATTTTTTATACTGTTACTAGTTTACAAGAAGACACATCTGGGATACACTGAAACCTTTGTTATTGGAGAAAGGCAATGGGAAAGTTACCTCTAGTAGTGCTGCAAGAAAATGTCTTTGGTGGGCGTTACATGGAATGACATTTCAAAGGACCACAAAGAAAGCAAAAATAAATTTCTTATTATACCTTTCAATATTTTAAGTATTAATGACTGACATAAAGGTATTTTTCAATATCTTTTCTCAGCAGTTACTTACAACACATATAGGAAGAAAAGGTATTTCCGTATCTATGATCAAGTACAGAACAGTTCCAAATTCTTCTCAAGGACAATAGGACCAAAGCCAGCCACAAGCATCACAGTAGCAAGACTCAAATTATTTTTAGTGATCTAGTCCTTAACAGTATCTCACAGAAAAAAACCCAAACTTTATCTCATTCCAAACAACAAAAGACTACTTACAAGCAAAATCAGTTTGGTTACAATTTATTTTTTACTTTATTCTGCCACAAAAGGGAAGCCACAATGTTTCACTAAAAAAATGATCTGAGCACACACTATTCAGCTGCAACACCATTCATGATGTTTCAGGTATCTGAGAAATACAGAAGCAAAGTCCTCGCCCAGAGCTAACCTCCAACAATCCTGTGCTGAAAAGGTATACTGAAATGTGAAGCCTTACTGAATTTATCTTTAGAGGGATTGGACATGGTAAAAAAATATATTTTCAAGGATTTTAATGCAAAATAGGAGACCTATAAAACTAACAAAATTATTCTCATCTTATTTTGATTGTCTTTTTTCACTCTTACTTTTTTTCTGAATTATGAAGGGTAAGAGAAAGTACATGAGAAACAGAAAAGGAGATCAGTGTTGTCTCTCTGAGACAAATTTTTAAAGGACCTTAATGTTGGTATCTGCCCAATAAACCATTTGAGCATGAATATTCAGTAATATCCAAAGGACTACATGCATGTTTCAAGCATGACTGTTAGGTGCTCTGTTTATACAGGCCTATTGCTATGGTAACTACTTTATGGCACATGCTTTCAGAATGTTAATTACAAAGCAATATAAATAAGGTTGCATACAACAAGCAAGTTCCCGTTTACATATTTCTAGCATCTGAAAATTCGGCCTTACACCTATAATATGATGAAAAATATTTTTCAAAATCAATCACACATTAATATAATTCATACATTGTAATGTTAGCTTAATTTTCTTTTCCATAACACTACTTTGCATTAGGATCAGCAGCACAAGGAGAACGCAATATACTGAGGGAATTAAAGAAAGCAGAAGATGCAGGTGCACTAATAAATGGGTGGCCTTTGGAGTACAGTATTTATATGTGCTATGCCGAGCTAAACAGAAACCTAAATGTTACACTAAGAAGTGGTACAACAAGAACATCTGTGTTGGGGAACTGAACTGGCATGGCTAACACCTCCAGTGCCAGGTGCAAAGGACATTTCAGTACAGCTTGAGTGATTTTGACTGTTAGCATCTGTATATATCAGATTATCTCTTCTTTTCCCTCCATATTCCACTAGAGTATTTGTATTATACATCTGGCTTTAGATTCTAGCATAGCAAAAGACAGGTTTCAGTCCTTCAATTCCTGGATCTTAGCCACAGATTTTTTTTTTTTTTTCAGTCTTGCTTTTCATAGAAGCATAAAGCCAGAGTCACTAGTAATTTCTAAATGTATGGTTGAGGAAACTGAGCATTTTTCCCCAGGAAAGAAAGAACCATTAAAGGAAGAACTTTACCTTTGATCTATTTAAAGTTGATCAAATGCCTGCAGAAAAAGCTTTTCCTCTCTAAAATACTAAAGTTGGATTGAAACTTCACATTTCAACATCCATTCTTCTGGGAAATTCTAGATTTTCATGTAAAGTCACTTTTTAAAACCAGTTCTCAAAACAGTATGAAAATTTTTATTTCAGGTGACATACCTGATTCATACAAATATTGATAATATTTGGTAGAAGACTTGAAATGAACAAATGAGACAGCTGATTGAAATGCTAGGAAATGCAAAACTAGTTACTTGTGATGTATTCTTTTAAGCCCAAATCTAACAATCCTTGAAATTTTTGAGATCCCACCAGAGTCCATTGAGACCATGACCTACTGTACTAAGTGGCTCAGTCTCAATCTTTTATTTCTTAATTAGGCAAAGATTTCAGGAATCAATTGTTTTTAAAGCTGAGAACCTATAAAAACTACCAGTTGCAATGTTAGTTCAGGTGGAAGTCAATGGCCCATTCACCTTTACCATGACACCAAAAAAATTTGAAACTGTTTCCAAGAAAGAATTGTAAAGACATGGGGTGGGGGTGGGTGGACGGAAAAAAAAAAAGAAAAAAAAAAAAAGCATAGTGCTTGTATTCTGGAAGAATCTACTCATGTTGTACTGCACTATTAATGAGTCTGAAACACAGCTCTCAAGGTTTTATTTGTCCAGCATAACAAGCCCTACATTCCCATTCAAGACAAGAACAAAACATCGCCAATAGTAAAACAGGACATAATGAGCTTTGAAGGAATTTCTTCAAAAAACTGTTTCTTTCTCTTGGCAATTCCAAATCACCTCCTTCCATCCCCAGCCACTGTTAAAACCCTTTGAACGTGTCTAATAAATAATCTAAAAAAGGAAAGGACAAATTATTTAAGTCTACACTTCCCTGGGAATTGAGAGTTTTTTTCACCACATTGTAAATTATCTTTCCTAACTTCTAATAAGGTGTGACAAAAATGCAATAAATACAAATAAATCCACAGGAAAGAGATGCAGAAAAAACTACAAAAGCTTGATGTGAAAAAAAAAAGAAAAATGAAAAAGCTATAATGAATTTGCAATCCCTAGTCACTCATCTTTTCTTGTTACTTCAGTTCTAACGCCAAATTCCTTCATTATTTTTTGACCTGATATGAAACACCATCTGGCAAAAGCATGTTGCAATTCTAAATAAATGAAATAATTGGATGGTTGCTTTAAAATATCTTTCATAAATAAGGACTGTTATACATTAGCAAAACTCACTTTATTGAATTTCTGAGCTCTGATGCTGTGCTGTGACTTTCTGTCTGCCTAGAGGACCTGGGGCTCCCAAGCAGTCTCGCATTTAGTGTTAAGCTGTCACGAGCCTGATGAGCTTCCACAGTCACAAAGTATCAGATGCATATGTCCATATGCTTGATTTGTATTTCTTGTATACATTATTATCATTATTATTGCTACTACTGTTAGACAAGGGTAACACCACAGACTCATAAGAATCATTGCCCTGAGGATGAGATCACAGCCTGAGGGTCCTGATGGATCTGCAGCAACAGATTACAAACCATATGGCTGACGTGGTTATCTTATAATAAACCAAATGGCTGCGGGTATTCAGGAGCCATTTCAAAAGTGGATCAGATGTCACTGTCATAAGATATCTAATCACACTTCAAAATGGCTTCAGAATAATTCTGGCCAGCCAATTACTTTCAATCTACTACCACAAATGTTTTAAGATCTGAGGAGATCATCCTATTGCTGGAGTCCTACAGATGTATTTCTGTGCCCACACAGACCCTTTCGCTAGTCTGGGGGAGCTTCTGCAGAGTGCACACCTCCCTAGGTGTACATCATGGGAGGAATCAGGTCAGAAGAGACTGAGAAGTCATTGATTAATTGGATATATGTTACTACATTGCTCCTCGACAAGTTATGACAAGCATGGAGTAACAGCGAAAAATAAAATATTTGTTAGTGATGGAAAGCGGTGTACAAAACAGCAGTTGGTCATGAGCAAACATTTTGCAACTATAAAGACCCAGCTGCTTTGGCTGACTAAAATGGAAAGGAACAATGCTTTAGGGGTTGTGAAAGAAGATCTCACAACTGACGGATTATATAGAAAAAAAGACTTCTGTTTAAAGCATTAGTACTCATAGTCCTTTTTTTGTAACAAATCTAATTTCTTTGAGCCAAGAATCCAAGGTAAGTATGGCATGCACTAAATGAAAACATGTTCACAGCTGCTGAAACCAGTTTATTCTGTATGCCTGCTTTGTCTTTCATTAAATATTCATTTATTGATATTAGACTTATGAAAAATTTAACATAATTTTAATCCTCCCATATATGAGTAGGAGAAATTAAAGGAAAAGTGAGTTCATCCAGGTTTATAGGTGTGTGTGATACAATTTGTGACATTTCCAGAAAATGACAACAAAATCAGGAATCCAGGAGAAAAAAATGTCATATGCATCACCTAAATATTTAACTACAATATCAGCTTATGTTAATCATATTTCAAGAGTTGGGTTAAACATGCTGTAATTGTGCCATCAGCCCACATGAATCAAACCTTTATTTAATAACTGTAAATGCTGCCATTTGCTACTTTTAAGATATCTAATTTCTCACGGCCTTTACTCGATAATGGTCACTAGAGTTACAAAATGCTAAAAATAACAGTGTTTTTGAAAATCTTGTTTGAGTTCTTACTGCAGAAGCTGAAACACCTGTAACAGTATGGCAGTTATCAGCTTCTTGTAAATTCTGGCGATGTTCATTTGTAAGTACAAGTAAAAACATTAGTGTTTTGACTACTTGCAAGAAACTGGTATGTATACAATTAATATAAAGGGAACTGCCAAGTCAATCTGAGCTTAAAATTCAGGGGCTGGTGTTATTTTTATTTTATTTATTTTTGAATTTGTAAAAATCCCCAAGCTGTTGCAAAACCTAGTACCAATTGAACATTCCAGGTACTCTATTTTAATTAATATAAACATATTGTGTAATTCAACAGATACACAAAATAATAAACAAGCAAGAGCAGAAACATCCTTATACAGTTAACATATGAAAAAACCCCAAGATTCCTCATCCTCATTTATGCAAGGAAAAAATCAAACAAAATCAAACTCTAAAAACAAGTGTTCTCTCAATAGCAAGCATAGAGAAAGTTCAACAAAAGTTTGACTCAACCCATATTCAGATATAATGAGAACTGGACCCAGTCCTAAATCTATTGAATAAAGGGAAAAAGTATCCTCTCAGAATAAAATAAAATTAATCAATGCTATTTTGGCTATAGCATGAAAAACAAACAAAAACAAAGCGGAAGATAAAAGGAAAGCAGTGAGGGACAACAGAGTTAATGGCTAAGTTTTGAGATATTTTTTCTCCATCATATGTTTTCTTCCAAAATATCCTGGAATATGACATTGCCAATGCTAATTCCCAGTGCTTAAACAGTTCTTTATATTATCAAAGCACAGTATACACACTGAAGTTCATGGCACTTACCATGGAAAATAAAATGTACAACACTATATGAAGTCCAGAAAACTGTGGCCTTCACAAGAGGACTAAATTAAGGTTAGACTGTCTGAATATTGGCCCTTTCTATATTTTGAGTTCTAACTCTGTAGCCTTTATTATTCTTTTAACTGACTTTTTATATTCATTGTACATAAAACATAAAAACAGAGTAAATTTAGAGAATTTTCCACATTCATGCACAATAAAATTTTTATATAAATTTTATGTTTATCTAATCCCACTACTTGTAATTTCTTTTCAATTAAATTTTAGTCTTTTAATTGGCAAAAGCTGTTGTTTAAAAATTTAACAGAAGCTTTATCAAACTGAAAATACATTTTGCTGAGCCCCCACTAGAGATTCTCCTGTTGCAGTATTTCAGCTGCAAAGGCTGAGACAGACTGCTTTTCGTATTTCACAAACTAGGACCACATTTTGACGTTGTATCATAGGAGTCATGACTACTGCTAATAATATGAAGTATAGATCTTTACTTGGGATCTGCTCCAAAGCCTGCCAGTTCTGTGGGAATAAAACAGCCACCATGTGTTTGGTATCTTAACTTCCTAAACCGATGCAATATCAGATGAGTTCTGTAAGAAATTATTGCTTAAACACTTTCATTTTATTTTTATCTATATATTAATCACAGAGTGACAAAGACAGAGAAAAGACAGGGATTTCAAATTTCATTCCACTCACCCATATAACTGCTATTTAACTATATGAAAAACTGCTATGCAACTATATAAAGCCACCATATCTCATTTACAACCCTGGTCGAATTGTACCTATTGAATTAAAAGAGCTATTTAGAGTTGATATATGTCTGCATTCTTCTGGATCTTGTGGGAATGGGAAAATCTTAATTTATATACCTTCTCACAAAATTTGCAGACTCTGGTTTCACATGTGAAATCAATGATCAGTCATGATCACCAACAAAACACTGAGCATATTGCAAGCTCTCCAGGGCATGGACTGCTTTTTTGTTTGTTCCCTGTAACTCCACTATCTGATTAGGCTCCTTAGGAGGTACTGGAATATACATAAGTAATAAGCAAGAGGAGACAATTAAAAAAAAAAAAAATAATTGCTACTATTAATCTATGAGATTAAGATGTAAACTACCCACTTTGCATTGCTCTGCTGGCTCCCAGGGGAGGTCTGGCAAAGAGATTGTGTGTACTAGGCCCTGTCACTGAGCAGTGCTGCCTTTCCAGTTCAGCAGAAATTCCAAATTCCACCCCAGCGCAGACTGATGATTTACTTTGTGTTTTCCTCAGCTAACTTGAAGTGTTCCTCTCTTCAGGTCAGTCACTCAGCCTTCTTGCAAATGTCAGCTTACTGTTCACTCACGGGGGTTTTAATAGGCATGAATGAGGACAGTTATGAAGGAAATTCACAGTGTAATGGAAAGCCCTGAAACTCAGTTGTTAATTGGGCATCCAGGCTTCACATCGTTTTCAAGCCGACTAGCTCTTGCTCATTTGAACAATGCCAGTGATCTCTTTCTATGCTGACCATCATAAAGCCACTTGTACACAGTAGCATGGCTTTTCTCTGAGCTTGTGAGTGTGCCTGCAGCTCAATAGGACTATTCACATGAACAGATGTTACTCAATGTGAACACTGGTTGCAGAATTAAGCCTGTCCTTGCTCTTCCTCTTGCTACAAACATCAGCTGCTCAGACATCCAGGCTTTTTTTTTTAATGGCTTTTTGCCATCCACAAAGCATGCAAAATGACAACTTCTGTAATTAAAAAAATTAGAAATAAAAAATCCCCCTATATTCCATTAGCACTCATACAAACTAACATTTATATACTTCTCCATATACTTTCTTGTATGGATGGTGATAAGAAATTAAAGTCCATTTAGTTGTTTGTCGCAATATTTTTTGGCCTTCACAGATAAACAGAAACCTTGATCTTTCACTTGAAAATATATATTTGAATAGATATGGAAGGATGTCAGACCAATGTTGAATTTTTACTTTCAAACTATGCAACAAAAGCTGATGAGTCTACAGATTGTGTTTGGCTTGATACAATTTTTTTCCATCCCAACACTATTTTTTTCTATACCAAACTAAACATATCTTTTAGAAGTATGTAAAACAGTCTTAACCAAGGGGAAAAAACCCTCTAAGAATTATTAGACAGACACTTTAATGTTTATAAAATTTTAACATTAAATATGTCATAATATGTCTTTATCTAACTATTCTTCTCAGTTTTTACTAAACTGGGACTGCTACAACCTAAATCCACTTTTGGTGTAAGAAAGATACTCCAGCTTAAGACCTGAAATTATGGGTGTTAACACTTGCTTGTGGAAATAAACTACAAATTTGGAAATGGACAATAATAGTAATAATAATGCTTTCCATACTTCTTACTTAAAAACTGAAGGCATTTTATTTAGCTTTTTACTTTTGGGTGATGGCCAAAAGTGATCATTGATATTAGTATCCTTTCAGACATTTATATTTTTAAATCTCTCCAAATTGATTCTGTGCTGAAAGCACAGCTGCGGCCCACAAATAAGTTAGAAAAGGTATAAAAAGATCCTTTGAAAACGAAAAAGAAAAATACCTGAAAAGAGCAAGCTTCACAAGTAGCAACTATACAACCAGGTTTAAAGACCAAATCAGGCTTGTGGGGCTTGTTTTTGTTTGTGTAGTGTTTCCTTTTCTGTGTTATATAAAAATCTTCAGTTATTTTTCTTTGTTGCAAACTGTGAACCCAGTAGCCTAGGAATAAAGATCTGGGAGGAAAACTTTAAGGGAAATACATTTCAGATACAGCTGGACCAGGTGGTCCAATCTGCCAGTTTACAACTAATTGGCAAACCATTTGCTCTTCTTCAGACCTCTGGTACATCACCTGTTCTAATGCCTTGTCAGAATTATGGCAAGTGACTCCACAATCTATTCTGACAGTTGTTTAAGAACCCTTGACTGAACATCATCTGTCCCTGCTGATTTAGGTACATATTTAGGGGTCTTTAGGTATTCTCTTATTTCAATATCACTCATTTTAAATGATTTTCATTACGTGTTAACTTTCTTCTATGTTTACGTACTGAAAAAGAAAATAATCCTGAAGACAGAGTGAGGAAGGAGAAGAAAAAAATCCCTGCAAATCCCTCAAAACAAATCTTGATGAGTATTTCCAAAAAACTGCAGGTTCCCTGCTTCTTCTTGGGGAGTACCAAAACATACTGAATGGATGCAGATGCATGGTTATCCCATCTAACAGAGGAAAGTGGTTATTCCTGTTTAGCAGGTACAGTCACATTTATGAACAAATGAAGGAATTTGGAGCACTCGCTCTCCCCTTCCCTTCTCCTTTTACACCCACAAGTTACTAACGAGGGAAACAAACCGAAGAGCACCAATACTTTCTTAAGTACCAGACATGAGGCTCTAGCCATAAGTTATGCAGCAAACAACAGGCTAAAAAAGATTCAGAAGGAAAAAAACAACTTCTCCCAACCCAGACACTTACTGTCAACGACCATCTCCTATGGTAAAGCATACATCAGCCTTGTTTTTCATCTACTAGTTAGTTCAGATTTCTTATATCATCACTTTTCACTTCTTCTGGAAAGCGTAAGCATTTTCTGGCCAAGTATCTCCGATTAGCAGAATCCGTAACATGTATTTACTAGCCTTTTCCTTTTTTTCTTATTTCTTCTTAATTCCTTCATTATCTCAGCTTATGGAGAACCATGCTGGTACTCTTAGTACCAGAACTGCCATCTGTTGTGCCTTTATTATTGTATCATTCATTCTATGCCATTTTCCATGTCCTGCCACCTCTTAGTAACACTGCTTACTGGATACTGGCATGATGATTCTTTTAATGTCAGAGTATCTCCCTTTAAAATGAAGTATATTTTAATTTTTTACTAGTTTACTGGTTTATTCACTATTGCAATCTACTGCATGTAAATGCTAGCACCTCTGTTCAGGGGGCACTGAAGTAGAAGGAGGTGAGTGTATCCAACTCTTCTACAGACACATACCCAAGCTCCCTGTCTCATCATGAGAGAGGCCTACCTCCATTAAGTCTCTCTTCATTGGCTGTATAGGGAAGAAGAGAGTGTTAAACACTCCCTTCCATTTAGGATCTGATTCTTTAACCATATTACAAGGTGGGAACTGATGGACCAAGGTTGTCTTTTATTAGGAAAGAGAATTATAGCCACAGCAGCAGTACTGACTGCTTAGCTCCTGGTAGTAGGTGATACTCTTAGGGTTTAAGCCATACAGAAGAGTACCTACCAGTTTTCACAGCATGTTGGAGGACCATCAATGTGTAAGAAGAACAAAAATGTTCATGGGGTTATAAGGAAAGCAAGAAAAAGTATTCCTGAAAACAAGAAACATGGATCAGCATGTGAGAGTGGAGTACCCAGACACCTTTCCTGGATGAGGCCCCTAACCAGCAGTCCATAGTGAAAAGGTAAAGGACCAGTAAGTTATCTGTGCTCCTGACTAGTATGGCACTTGGGTATCTCCCTGTCTGAACTGAGTCACAACAGAGCTTGAGCTAGAAAATACACACTCATCTCCCCAGATTAATGCAAGAAGTCACAGCTGTTATCAGTATCCAAGCAAGCAGGTAGTTTCAGGCAACTGAGCAGTGCCCAATGCATTTCATTGCCTGCAAGGTTTACACAGCACTAGAAATTAAAAGTACTGGACCTTTCTCTGTGGTTTAGATGGATTTTTAGGCACTTCAATCACAGGTTAAGCTGTATTTAGATTCATGGGATCCCATCTATTAATCAATACTAATATTTTGATATTAAAATTGATTCCACAGAACTGATTGGACTACTTTCTCCTGCCAATCTTACCAAACCCCATGATGCACAGTGAAGTGTTACACCTAACTTCTTGAAAGTCAAAATTTATCTTGAAAATTAAACCGTTCCTAAATGAAATGCAATTAAATTATCAAAGTTTACATTTTTACAAATTGAGCACCAAGACGTGATTTAAAATATGTTGTTTGTCCTTGAAACTCCTAAATGTCATGTTTTGGCCTAGGGAATTTCTGTAGCTAGATTATGAACTTGTGGTAGAGTGATGAAAACACTGAATTGTTCTGTAACAGTGACAGTATAATAGTCTACTGATCTGAAGGAATGCTTCATCTCATGCTGGAAACAAGCCCACACCTTCAGCAAATACTGAATGAAAACAATAAATTATATTGATCCAAGGGACACAAAGAACCATGCTGGAAAACAGTATCTAATGGTGATAGGAAGCAAACCATTTTTTATGCAATTTCAAAGCAGTAACATAGAAATGACGTGTTTTATGCTGCTCCTGCGTATAATATGTACTGTTTACTAATACTGTGCTTTGATAGAACTAAAGTTCTATCTCAGTACATGCTACGTTAGCATCAAATTTTTCTCTCCCCAAATTGATCTGCATCATGTGTTTAGAGACAAAAAAACCTATGTGTAAATCCATACATAAAATACCTACAAGAAATAAATAAATAAAATCAATAAGACCCACAGAAATACATTTCCAAACTACAGTGTACAGACCTCTCCTTTTAGGGAACAGACATTTTACAGGGATGGAAACCTGGTCAAAGGAAGCTTTTGCAGTATATAGTTTCACAGGGGAAAGAACTGGAGGAATTTTCCCCTCCTAAGAAAAGTAATGTAAAAGAGGGACAGAGAAGAAGTAAAAGCATAAATACTCATACTTTGCTTGCATAAAGAAAACCATTTCAGAAAAAGAAATAAACAAGCTCTGATCTCTTGACTGATCTGGGGAAACAATTCAATTAAAATAATCAACATGCCAGATCTCCCTTCCTGATTTGCTTAAGTAAGCTTGCATTTGCAATTGTAGAATTAGATTGTGCATATATATGCGAGTGCTCCCCTCCTCCTCTTCTCCCCCAGGGAAAAATCAAACTTACAAGGGGTTGTTTAGCAAATGTTATGGGGGATTAAAGAACCTTGAGTTCCCAGAATTTTGGCTACACTAAGTATAGGATTTGTACACATTAAGAGAGAAAGCTGGCTCAGATTTAACTCAGCTATTGCTTTGCTAGCTCAACTAACCAAACTTAGTTGGGTCATGTGTGGTTTTGGTCTAGAACTGTGCATTTGCTCCACAGTGGTTATAATTTTTATTAGTTTCTATTCTACCCAAACTAAAAAGATGAAATCTCCATTTTTACTGTATCACTTTTTGAAACGTCTGCACAAATCAGATACATATAACTCAACAAACAGACAAAAAAAACCTCTCCAAACAACAAGAATGACATATGGCATGTTGTTATCTTTACCACTTTAAAACACAAATCTCCAACATTAGTCAAACTCCGAAAGAGTGATAAAGTGTTAAAAATCTGTAACATAAACAAAGATTATACTCCTGGTAAAAGACACATTTCCAGTCAGAGTAGATGATGCCTTTGGAAATATGAAAAGAACCTGTTTGTTAGTGCTGCAGCAGACAAAGTAACAGGAACATCAGTGATGGATAAAGCAGAGTACTCTGACAATGACGAGAGCATCTCTGTTGCTCTCTAAGACTATCCCCACACAGAATACAGCACTTTGCTGAAAACACCTACAGTCCATAGACTCAGCAGGAATAAGGTACTTGTAGTATTATTATAGCATGTTACGTTAAATTCCACCTACAATACATTGATAAGATAGGGTAATGATTTTTCTCAAGGAATAGTATACAAAAGGCTAAAAGGCTTAGATACTGATAACCACACAAGTGACAGTAACCCTCAAATTTCTAGATTATGTAATTTTTCTATTTCACAGGATTCACACTGCTTGTATTCATACCTTTGCTACACAAAAATATTTTTGGTAGCTCACACTTTTTTGGAAATGTTATGAAAATTGTTCTTCTTGACATTTATTGAAATTTAATACTTGAAATACTTTCCCTCAATTCTCTAGCCCTCATAATATAGTGTTATAATTTCTATAAAGTTATCAATAGATTATTTGATAATATTTAATTTATAATTATATCTTCATTCCTCTTATGCCCCTAAAGAAAGATATCTTTTCCTGAAAACTTATTTATATTAAGGGAACACAATTTAAATTTAAAAAAAAAAAAAAAAAAAGTAGCTACTTAGATACATTTTTCCTAAGCCATTTTTCACCCAACACTAACATT
Source organism: Corvus kubaryi (assembly GCF_017639235.1). Classification (NCBI taxonomy): domain Eukaryota; kingdom Metazoa; phylum Chordata; class Aves; order Passeriformes; family Corvidae; genus Corvus; species Corvus kubaryi. The sequence continues at coordinate 30,733,899 of NW_024581137.1, read as the reverse complement.
CAGGACCACTTGGCCTTTATATTGAGGATTTCCAACTTCAATATTTGAATAAAAATTAAGTGAATCATTAGTGAATAATATCACAAACCTTCACATAGTATTAGATTTCAGATAGCTTCTAACATATGCAACCACGCTGCAGTAAGAACAAGCAAGGATTTCAGCAAAGAACAAACCACTAAAACTGACAGTATCAGTCAAAAATAAACTCACAGTTTATAAATGTATTGCAACAGTCATCAGCAATAACAGTTGTGAATACTGTTAGATCTACTTGGAAAAAAGTCACTGTATTTTCACTTTCAGAGGTCTGAAAATAATTTTCAAAAAGAGCTGAATATTGCCATTTCATCTTCTATCTCTGTGTTTATGAATAAATATCTACCTTCTCAATAGAAATTCATAAAACACCAGAGTTCATGTGGTTTAACTTTGTACAGGCACTGGTGGGATTCGTGGCTTCCCACCTGCTGCAGATCTGAGTTTCCTGAGCACCATTACAGAGCACTGCCAGGAGACAGGAGTGCATTCAGAGGGGCTATTTTAGCACAGATTTCTCTGTTATCTCTGTCAGAGAAGTATGTAATAAATGACCATAAAAGCTGTTTTGTGAGCTCTGGTAGAGGAACAATAAGGCACGCAATTTGAATTTCTGGGATTTGGGAATGCTAGTCATGTGTTCCTTAAAATACTATCCTAATTATGAATCAAGTTTTTAATTTTAGAAAGCGAAATTCAGACTGATTTACTTTCAGAAACACATGAAATGGAAGAAAATTTATATTGAGCACAAAGGGAATGAGCCCATTCCCTCTTATGAAACTATTTTAATGAAGACATAAAAGCCAGCAATTTACTTCTCATTCAGTCTGCTGAACTTGACCACACCTTAACATCAAGGGAATCCCAGCTTACTCTTTGCCTCTACTACAGTTCTGGGAACCTCCACAAAAACCTGTTTTGTAGTATTATAACCAGGAAGCAGTCCTTTTTATGACTATGCTCATAAGTATAGTGTTTCAACTTCCAGGTGAGCAGCACAACACTAGAAAGAAAAAACCCCCAAGTCTCAAAAATTAAGTTGAATGTATTAAAAGAAAGTAAGTGTTCCCAGGTTAGCATATTTACTAGTGGGGGTACAGAATTTGGCACTAAGAACTATTTGTGTCTGACCAGAACAGATGGATAAGTGTATCTGTATGCATTTATGGTTTAAGTTACAGTGACTTGATTCTAGAACAGTCCAGCATACAAATCCTGTCATGCAACTCTGCTTTGGAAGTTTTCATTTGGAAGTCCAATATCCAAATGCTTCCTCTTCATATATCACCTACATCTGCAGGTATCTTTTTGAATTTGTAAAAAAATAAAACAAATAAACAAGAAACAATAAAAGAAAGCAAAAAAAGCCCACCCAAACAAACTTTCAAATATTATGTACATTAGTCTGATAGAGCAAAAACATGTAGATTTGGGTATGTGTATTTCTGTATGTGTATTTGCATGAAGAGAGAAAGAAGGCAGAGAGGTAAAAGGACTTACCTAGCTCTCATTGCAGAATTTCTAGTTTTAAAAGCTTAGAGACTGTATTATGTCATAAGTCTCTGGGTTTCACTAATTCCATGACTGCAGGCTTCTTTGTGATTTTGATTTTGCAATTGAAACTGATTGGCTGGCAGACAAAGGGACAGAAACAGCTGCAGCTGGTATTATTGATTATTTCCTCAATTTAAAGGAAGTAAATGAGGAGGCTAACAACATTGAAGGACAAAGGCAAAGTTGTTGCTCTAGAGCTCTGGCAAAGCCAGTCACTGTCCCCTGCCACATGAGCTGAATTAATTCATAAAATGCAGTTATTATCATTTTAATACCACAGAGTGCCGTGGAAGTGATAGGAACCTGCCTGTTGTGATAGTGAATTTTTAACCTCATTATTTCTTAGTAAAAACTGAGATATTTAATATGGAAAGACACTAAATCTAATATAAACATTCTGGAAACTGCTTTTGGGCTATGATCAGTAACACAAATGACTTTCTAGAAATACACTGAGATTATAATAGTTAATGCCTACCCTGAGAGGTCCTGCCCTCTGCATGAGAATTGTGACTTCCTAAAGAAAACAGAAAATAACTCTCAAAAACCAGAAGATACATCAGTGGTCAGCAGTGGAAAAAAATACAATCGAATTAGAGAAGGAAATGTGTAAATGTAGAAAACAAATGACACAAATTTTATTTGTTTTGCCCCTCTTCTTTGCCCTTGTCAATGACGTTAACCACTCTTCTTATGCAGGGCTTCAACTTGAGGGAAGTAAAGCAGAATTGAAGAGAGCCTATCTCCATTAAAGAAATCACAGAATCACAGAATAACTGAGTTGGAAGGACCCACAAAGATTTTGAGTCCAACTCCTGGCCCTCAGGAGTACAGGATATCACCAAGACTCACACCATGTGCCCAAGAGTATTGTCCAAACACTGCTTGAACTCTGTCAGGCTTGGTGCTGTGGCCACTTCCCTGGGGAGCCTGTGCCAGTGCCCAACCATCCTCTGGGTGAAGAACCTTTGTCTAACATCTGACCTAAACCTCCCCTGACACAACTTCAGGCCATTCCCTTGGATGCTGACACTGGTCACCATAGAGAAAAGATCAGTGTCTGCCCCTCCTCTTCCCCTCATGAGGAAGTTGTAACTGCAGTGAGGTTTCCTCTCAGGCTCCTCTTCTCCAGGCTGAACAGACCAAGTGACCTCAGCTGCTCCTCATACGGCTTCCCCTCAAGGCCCTTCACCATCCTTGTTGCCCTCCTTTGGACACTCTCCACTAATTTTATATCTTTCATATATTGGGGCACCCAAACCTGCCCCCAGCACTCGAGGTGAGGCTGCCCCAGTGCAGAGCAGAGGGGACAATCCCCTCCCTTGCCCAGCTGGTGATGCTGTGCCTGATGCCCCCCAGGACATGCTTGGCCCTCCTGGCTGCCAGGGCACTGCTGACTCAGATTCAACTTGCCACTGAGCAGGACCCCCAGGTCCCTTTCCACAGCGCTGTTTTCCAGCCTCTCATTCCCAGTCTGTCTGTACATTCAGGGTTGCCCAAAGGCAGGTGCAGAATTCAGCACTTTCCCGTGTTGTACTTTATATGGTTGGTGATTGCCAACTCCTGTAATTGTTGAGGTCTCTCTGCAGGGTCTCCCTGCCCTCTAGGTTCATCCCCCTTTTTTATTGTCTGTGAACTTGCCTAGTATCCCTTCCAGTCCCATATCCAAGTCATTTATAAAGATGCTGAAGAGCTCAGGGCCTAAAATGGAGCACTGTGGATGCATGGTATAGACAGCAGCTTGTATATATACTCTAGCTGTAAAATTAGGTTTGTCCTCACACAGCTGCTGCATGGTGAGGTACTGGATGGAGGCTTCTCAGGCTACAGAACTGTACCTTAGGTAGCAGGCACTGCATTGTTAAGATGCAGTTTTCAAGCAACAACAGCAGGAGGAATTTGATGCTCCCTTGCAACCAACATTTTTACAACAAATCTTAAAAATTACCACTACAGACATCTGTAAAGACCCACAAACAAAAAAACCCCAACAAAATAGAGACTTGCAGGACCCCCTATGACACAGTCATTCTCACAGCCTTACTGCCACAAATCCTCCCTCAACTCCCTGAGCAGCCTATTCTAGCTTCTTGCTCTCATTACCATTACAAAAATTTTCTAGTCTGGCTGAATCTCTTGACAGAATTTAAGCCCATTACTCGTTGTTCTGCTCTCCATGTACATACAAAACAGATGATCCCCTTCTGCTTTAAGAAGTTGGAAGACATCCTCATGTTGTCAGGCTTTCCAAACTAAGCAAGGATCTTTTAAAGAAACGCCCTCTAGGATCTGAGATCATTCTTAAGTAATCATAAGGACTGGATCTGTGCATTACTGGATCATTTGAGAATAAATATTATCTGCACATGTAGATCTCAACCTTTCTGTTGAGAACACACAGTATGATACCTCCTGCTACACCCACGGATCAACTGTGTTCCCTGCACTTTGCCTTACCCTCCTCTTGCCTCCCGTCAAAGTATTCTGTCTGTAATGCTAAACGAAACCAGGTCAGGTTTTCTGGCCCTAGGGCTAACTGGCACAGAATGGCTTCCTCCCATACAGTTAAATCTCTCTTCTCAGATAACAGTATAGCTTTGTCAGTACTGCCTATTGGGAACAGTCCCTGGCCTGCACCCAGACATTATCTAGGAAAGTTAGTTTCTACCAGACAGTAGTCTTGGTAATAAGCATGTGCCAGGACTTGAGGCTTTTCCCTGTTTAATTTACAGCCATAAATGTAGCCAAGGATGTTGACTCTATCATGTCAGAGGAGAAGTTTATGGCCACTAACACTTTGGGATATGGTGTTCACTTCCTGAGATTAACTAGTACCTTAGAAAAAGCCTCCAGAAAAAGTCCTTATGCCACTTCCAGGCTGATAGTTTTACTTTGTAAATATTATAACACCAAGCTATTTACATCTCCCTGCTTCCTCGGCGTCATTTTTAGGGTAGCCTAAGTAGAAAGCTGTAGATGGGTCTATATCCATGCAAAGTCCCCTTGTTAAACACACCATAAGAGAATGTGAACCCTTTGTTCAGATGCTGAGAAGTCTTCATAAACCACAGCTGAGGAGCTGTGAAATTACCTCATGAAATTCATCAGGGCAAAGTACATAGTCCTGCACTTGGGAAGGAACAACCCCAGACACCAGTACATGTGAGGGCCCCCCAGCTGGAAGCAGCTTGGCAGTAAAGCACCTGGGAGTCCTAATGGACTCCAGGTTAAATAAGACCCAGGAACGTGCCCTTGCTGCAAAGATGGCCAGTGGTATCCTGGACTCCATTTGGCATAACAAGGCCAGCAGATGCAGAGGTGATCCTTCTTCCGTACTCAGCACTGGCGAGGCTGTGCCTGAAGTCCTGGGTGCAGTTCTGCGCTCCTCGGTGCAAAAGACATGAACACACTGGAGAGGGTCCAGTGCAGGGCCATCCAGGTGATTAAGCTACTGGAACATCTCTCCTATGAGGAAAGGCTGAGAGAGCTGAGACTCTCTGGCCTGGGGAAGAGACGCCTGCGAGGGCTCTTGTTAATGCGTCCAAATACTTGAAGGGAGGGTGCAAAGAAGATTGAGCCAGGCTCTTTCCAGACACTGGATATGTGTCTTTGTGCAAATTTCTTTTTTTGATGCACAAGACAAATCATACTGTCAAACTGTGAGGCCAGAAAAGACTAATTGCTTAGCTACTATGAACAGACCCATTTGCCATTCCTTTTTTTCTCACACTGGGAATGGTTTAAGAAATATATTAAAAACTTGAGAATGCAAACCTTTTTTTCTTTCAATTAGAAAAATTCTCTAAGTCAGATCACAAAGAAAAATTCTGAATATAGTATCCCTTGCCTGTCTCTGAACAGTTCATATTGTGACAGTACTTTGCTTTTCTGTTTTATTTCACAATGTTTCAGAATATTTATGCCACTGTACAAGAGCTGTATAATTTCCATAATATGAAAAATTGTTATAATTACCAGAAAATATTAAGAAAGCATAAGACACCTGGGGAATTTCTGATTCAGATTTTCTACTTTGTTTTTAATCACAAGAGATACTTTTTGTGCTTAAGAAAAATAATCAAAGGAAAGCCACTAGCTGAAAGAGAATACATATCTGCTTGTCAGTAATCAGGAAAGGAAATAAAACACTAAACTCACCCCTGTAACAAACCAGTGGATGTTGGGTAACTGAAGTTCCAGTGCTCCCTTCTAATGCCTCTGAATTGGCAGCATGCTCAAACTGGAATGGGAAGGATGTGTGTTCAAAAACTTCTATACTGTCCCATTAAGAAAGGTAAAGAAAATTATTGAAATTGGTGACTCAGTCATTGCATTAATGAACAGACCCAAGATAGTAAAAATCAGTGTGCCTGAAAACAGATTTAATATTAGCCTGCTTAGTTTACCCAAGTTCTGTGAATCTCCAGGGTTTAAACGTCAAACCTGAAGACAGCACAAGACTGAGATTACCTATGTTCTGCTCATCTGGGGGTTTATATGATCACAGAGGAATCATGCAGCTAGGCTAAGCTAGGTCAGCTAGTGAGCCAAGTTCTATTAATTTTTTTTTGTGGAGAAAACAGTGATCCTAAAGACAATGTAATCCAAAATCCTTGAGAAAATTTGTCAAGAGGGTTGTGCCAGGAAGGGATATGCTATGCTAGCATAGAATGACCATGCAAATGGAAGGAAAAGGGAGAGAGATAATTGCAAACATGCAACCAGATGGAGAACTGCAAAGAGGCACCAAGGGATACTCACCAGGAATTGATAGCCTGGTTATTACAGCACCCACTCCTCAAATGGGTAAGTTTCATATTCAAAGAGTAGAAAGATTTTTATAAATCCTAATGTTGAATTAAGCTGCCACAGCAACAGTGATGTCCTTGCACTTTTCTTTACGTACGTACATACTGTGTTCATGCAAACTTGTATACGGCCAGAACCATGCCTCTGAGACACAAGAAACAAACCAGGTTTAATGAAAATGTTTTGGTCATCTGCCAAGTAGAAAGGGTCTGAGATAATGTTTTTGAAAATGCTACAAAACTCTGTATAGCTCACACCATCCTGTGCAGGAATCTCTGTTACTGTCAACAGTAAATTGAAAGGCACACAAGTCATATTTATGCCATAAGTTCTTGAAAGTGAGTACAACCTCTTTGAAAGCACATGTAATGGTGCAATAGGACAGACCACAGGATTTTCTCTCAGCTCATACAGAGACTAAAGGAGAGGCCAGAAGACCTACAGGTTTACTGTGACCAGCTGACTACTGTTCTCCTTCCGCTCTCTCTATGCCATCTGGAAGCACTGGGAGAGTCCAGTCCAGCACTGACACATACCCTCAGCCTTCACATCTTGCCTTTTTTTATTCTTCTTTAAAGTAAGAAGTTCCATAACAAGATAAAACTAAATGACTGAAGTATTTATTTAGATTGTAGTTCTGATTTAGCACCTACTTCATGTAACAGCAAAATCTCCACTGGTTAAACTGGAATAGAATGGGATATGTGCATAAGCGAGTGTAGATTCCTTTGTCTAATGCTGCTTTCACCTCTCCTGAAAAGACCTAATCTATTCTTGCATACTTAAAGAGGTATTTATTAATTTTTAGCTTCCTGTAGATAATTTGACTTCTCTATGCAGCCATAAAATTTTATGACAGTAAACATGAGAGATGTGCCTAAATTGCACAGAAATGTTTCTAGACTGCCTGTTTTATTTTTCTTTTATAGTGTCAGTCCCATTAAATTTACACTGGTGATAATTTTGCAAAAACTTGGTGTCAAAATTATTAAGGTGTCAAATATGCTAAGTCAATTAATTTTAGTGATGGCCCTGAATGACTGTGCACTGTACATTTCAGTCTGAAATGTACATATGTGGAAACACTACAGCGAATGCTGCTATTCTTATCCAACTCTAATGATGACAGTAAGAGATCATTAAAATGGGATTTTAATTGTTCAAATCTCAACGTGCCCATCAGAGCACAATTCCTTAAAAAAAAGAGCTTATTTCTTAACATTGTGAAAAATCTACTGTGAGAGTAAAAGAGAAATACACATTTAATAAATATTACACTTTATTATAAAAATAGCTGAATATTATATTGCTGAGGGTAGATTTATCAATCAGCTTCTAGACCTTCCCAGTGCAAAAGCAGAGCACTCTCTCTACTCATGAGATTTACAGAAGGAGCTACAAACTATTCCAGCATTAGCACAGCACAGATTTCTATAGACTGGAGAGAAGATGAAGAGTATGAAGAACAGATACCCAACACAATATTATATATCTTTTGATGAGGGAATATTTCTGCAGTCATGCCTACTTAGATGAACTTTCCCAGCCTGGAAGTCTTTAGCTGAAAGAAACAACATAAGGCTTAAAAGTTTGAGCAATTCAACACATGTTTCCTTACAGTGAAATGACTTAAAGCAAGATATTTCTTCTTGCTCCTTGTGTTAGGGGTTAGTATGACTTTCAATGCTCTCTGCCTGAGATAGTCACGAAATCGTATGCAGGTCAACAGCTTAAACTCTCCTGAATCCTATGGAACTCAAAATGCTGCAAATGAGCCCTACCAGTTTGTTTACATTCAACATTACAAAACCAGCATGATAGAGATAACACACCTCAGTTCTTCAATGCCAGAGTATTTTTTCTGCATATTTTCTGTGTAAGTAGTTTTTCTTTGCCTGCCTTCTCTTTCTGTGTCTTCCCTCTGCTTTTCTTCATGCTTTGGTGATACTAAATTCAGTGGTGCTAAATTTGAATTGAGCAATGTTTTAGTTATTAAAACATAAGACAATGGTTTTTACTTTGACTACAGACATGATGCTTGTAAGATATTTTTATTTGTCTGAAGAAAATATTTTATTTGTCAGAGTTCACAAAGCAGAACCCTGTTTGGTCTAGTAATAACCTAGAGCTACATATCTGATGAATAGCTAATTTTGAACCCTCACCAAAAAATTTCAGTAACTGCATATGTAGATGCATATGTAGATTTTATCCTTTTTTTTTTTTTTTTTTTTTTTTTTTTCCCAAATATATGCCCAAAACAGAAATGTCCTTCTGAAATTCTGATTGTACCACATGGAAGGAGAGATCTGCCGTGTCACTGGCACAGTATTTTCTCAGGAAAATGGTCAAATATTCCCAAATCCTATTTTCCTAACTTTTATTTTGTTTGATTCTCCTCATTCATTTTGCATTCATCCTTGGCTTGCATCTGTTTGCACACTAGTCTATTATTCATCTACAATAGAAATGGTGCAGCAGCCACAGCACTCTTTTCATATAATATTTGCAGCTTCTGTTTCTAACTTGTTGAGTTTTTTTAAACTTACTTATATAAGCAATCAAGCCAAGAAAGAGTATGAGAACACAAAATAAACTGTAGCTTGAACCCCAAGCTTTTTAAGCTTAGGCAAGGTTATTGCTGATGCCAGAGAAAAGTAATGTTCAAAACTGTTACCCAGAAAGTTTTAGACTTAAAAGCATGATAAATGAGAAATACCTGGGATCCAAAACATAGGAATCATAACAGATTTCTGATGTCAAGGAATATAAAATACCTTACAGGCTGTCTGGCTTTTCTGTATAAAGGCAACAAATCAGAGATCCTCCAAACAGGAAAACAAAATTTTTTTACTATCACCTTATAGATACTGTCCTTTTTTTTACCTTTTTACCTGCAATCTTCTATGTAAAAAGATGATTTAAGGGAGGTTTATGTAAATATCGCTAAACTCAAAAGAGATGCTTCAGCCTCTCCACTGTAAATTTTTTTCATATGAACATCAGCATAATTTTGTCCTACTTTCTCTATCATCATCAGTTCTCATCTTAGCTTTTCCTCCAAATACAGGACTTCCTAACTAGGCTGATACACTGTTTTATAGTGCAAGAAAACGGAAACATTCAAAGATAACTAAAAGAAGACAAAATTAAAAAATAATTTTAAAAAGCAGCAGCTTCCTTATGAAATAAATTTATGAAATAAACTATTGAACTTACAGCAGAAAATGCTACCAGAGGAGTAAGTAAAGGTGGATTCTGAAACAAATTTAAATAAGTAAGATAAATAGAAATATTAATTGAACTATGATTACAGTTTCAGGCAGAATAGGGACTTTGTAACTCAAGACATATAAAGCAACCATCCTTTCCATGTAAGGAAATAAATCCCTTTCAGGTATTGACACTTATCATGTGGGAATTCTTGCCATCTCTGTTAGGCAGCCAGAACATTCAGAGAAAGAAGAACTGAATCAATGAGTAAGTGACATAGTTTGATTATATAGCAGTTATTCTTCTGCTTTTCATCTAAAAAGTTCACTCTTGTGCTAAAATGCTCTTAAAAAACCCTTTTTTTTGAGATGAGCGTGCATATATTTATTTATTAAATTGGACACACTATTACATAAGCCACTTCTCTAGTCTCAGAAAATGTTAAAGGAAAAATAAACCCACAAAATATCTAAACCCAAAACTAACAAAGGATGAGAAATCATGACCATATATTTGAGAAACAGTGTCAAATGCTCTTCTTCAAGAGCACTATAAAAAAGTAAGGAAAGAAAGGAAATAAAAATAAAATACTGTGTGGCACAGTATCATACTAGCAACAGCTATAATATAAGTAGACAGAAAAATATAACAAACTGCACTGGATTATTGAACATTTGTAATTTGTACTTTTCCACACACATTTCCATAAAAGTCCAAGTGTGAGGTAAATCTACATTCTTCAGTTCAGAGAAGGCAAGAAACTAAATAGATTTTGTTTAATTCAGTCAATGACCTGCCTGCAGGCTGACATAATTTTCCTTCACTATTACTAGTCTCTGGTGGATACAAATTTTGACTTCATCTAATACAAAATTATATTTCTGCAAACTACCGAACAATCTAGATTTGGATATTAGGCTAAATAAATCCTCCAAGCCAAAACAATTGTAAGAAATGGTTTTTATGCTGCAGTGATCTCTAGACTGTGTTAGAGAAGAGAGAATTCAGGCTATATGCTCATCTTTCCACAGTACAGATGATTGGCTGCAATGTCTGACTGCATTTGAGGAGTTGGATTCTGTCCTCACAGGACCAAGGGTAAAATCTACGGTGTCCCTTCTGTTTACACATGGGTTATTTTTTCAAAAAAGGCAGAGACCTACCAAGCTTTCATCCTAGGCAGTGTAGGCCAGGCTTTTACCAGAACTCCAAACCCACTGATGTCTTAAAATGTGAAATAAACTTTTAAGAAATAACTTATGACTATTCATAACTTATGTTACTAACAGAATGGAGGAAAACTACTCTCCATAAAATGTAATTGGTGACCTCAGAAGAGTGCTAATACCTAAAATATAACTACTCCTACTATGACTTCCCAAATCAATAATAATAATATTTGATTATGAAGTTAGACCACCTAAATTCAATCGAAATGTCAGTGACAGTAAATTTTAAGGAGACCTTGTACCCAAAGACATGAAAGCTCTTCAATAAACAGAAGAAAAAGAAGAAGTCTTCTGGCTCCATCCCAGGAACATCTAATGTATCTCCAGTGTAGAACACATATCTTCAGTTGTTCAAGAAATCATCTATCTGCCCCCTCAGAACTAGACTTTCTTAAAAACACAGCTTGGAAGAAGAGTCATTTTATTCAGGTTTAGGTTCTGATGAGAGAAGTATTTCTAAGCATTTCTTTGCGCTCAGAAAGGCTAAAAATGTTCTTTCATGTTTCAGGGCTTTTTTTGTTGTTTTGTTTTCCCTTTTTTTATTTTGAAATAAAATGAAAGATCTTCTTACTGTGTCACATGATTCCATGATTTGGGGATTGAAGAAAAACACCAAATGTCTTGGGAGCTGGCAGCTCTGAGAGTGTTACAAAACAAGCCTCTGAGCCAACTAGACTGAGAGATGTTGGCCTCGCACAGTTGCTACAGTGTAACGATAAATGTTTAAGTTAAATGCCTATAGCACTGGGAAGCTGCCTATGACTTTATGTTTATGTAGAAACTCGATTAGGATAATAGCAGATGCCACTGTTCGCAGAGCTCTCATGAGAAAACACACTCCCTGGTTCCCCCAAGGGGGACAAGGCGGAGCTCTGCCTCTGCTGGCCCCCAGCCCTCGGCGTCAGCCAGCAGCATCTCTGGGCACGCCGAGAGGTGAAGGCAGGAGGCATGTGTTATTCTGACAAATACGGACCAACGCCGGCGCACAGAGTTCTGTCGCTATCTCGGGAGAGCAGGCTTGCAGTCGGTGGGGCGGAGCAGCTCTCTTCCCGTCTAAATGATGAATTGACACCATGCAACCCTGCCGCAAGTGACACTGAATTTTGTTTCAGTGGTTGCTATATATATGACATGGAATGATTCCTTAAAATTCAAATTGCAAATCTCTTTCCCAACCAACTTTGTTTCTTCTCCAGAGGAAGGGGCAGGAGAATGAAATAACAAAGAAAGATCCAAATGGATTAAATAAAAGCTATTTACTTCCTGAGCTTGCTGGCTTGTCTTTGTTCCTCACTGAACAATTGTACTGAAATAAGTAAAACTACTCACACCAACTAACAGAAGAGAATTTGGGTCATTCCCTCATTTATTTGATCTAAAAGATTGCTCTGCTGTGCAAATGTGGTCTCAAAGCATGTTAGCAAAGATAAAAGCCACATAACTGTCAGCTGAAAGAAATGCAAATTTTACCTGTGTTGGGTCCAAATCCAAAATGAGAAGACTGAAAAGCTAGTAGCCAGCTTATAATTTCAAAATGTAGGCAAGAAAGTTTCCAGTGTTTTTAGAATAAAAATCAAAAATACTGGAATTTTCTTAAAATTCTTACAAAATATGTTCTAAACAAATGGAAATATTTTGCTTTAATAACGTTGAAACATTTTATTTTGATATGTTATTTATCACATAAATAATAAATATACTCAATTGTATGTTTTGGGTTTTTAAAAATTGTATTATAAATGCTATAAATAGATTTCAACATTACTAAAACACATTAAGAGAACAAAAATTATCAAATTGATTTTTAAGATTGAAAATCTTATTTAAATAATTTTCATAATACGCATTTAAATGAATTTTCAGGTTTTATGACAATAATGGATCTCTAACTACATAGCTTATTCAACATTTAAATTACTTTAACTAATTGATGAGGTCTTATGCCTGAGAAACTGATGCAAGTAGTTATGAGAACATTTAGTACATATCCAAATCCAGTGAACATAAATTGAAAATAATGCAACAGGGGAGTGTTCATAAAGCTATGGACACATACAAATATTAAACCCAATCAAGATCTACACAGGGTTGAATCTGGTTTGAAATTGAAATTATATCACAGTGGCTTTTATTTTAACAAATGCATGTGGTTGGAAGAAACAATTTTGAAAGTACTTTAAGAACATAGAAAACAACAGCTCAGGGTAATTATCCAAAACAAAATATATGCACAATTTCAGGGAACAAAAGCTCTTGAAGTAGTGGGGGTGGAGAGAGGGCAGGTGGGCAAGAGCAAGTACACCTTCATTTCAGTTGCTTTTAGGCTTTTAACACCTGAAGTCAGTTTGTACTCCAGGTCGTCTCTACAACAAATGCAGAAAAATGGGCAGTCCCAGATGGTGACTGTATAAGTCTCAAAGTGCTAAATACTTATGAGTTTTCATTTCCCAAGCTTACCCTTAGTGATCCTGAAAGCACAACTCAGACATAGGAAACTCATTGCACCATATGAGAAAATATGCAATCAGTAAAAGGCGCTGCTCATCACACCTCAGTTCAACTTTTATACCTGTACAAAACAGGTAAGAAACGAGAAGACAACTCCTGGCATTAATTTAAAGAGGATTTACAAAGAAACCACAGCTGAGGGGCACATAGACTTTGAAAGCCCATCATGAAGTAGCACACACATTTCCAGTCCAAAATGAATTTTTACTGATCTATGTTTCCAGAAAAATCCCTCATCCCTTTGCATGCTGTAATTGACAGCAGTGACAGAAACATCTAGGGCATAGTAAATGCTTCACATTAATCTAGTAAAGAACAGAAAAGTATGAGCAATAGAGAGACTGACTTTAGTACAGACAGGAAATGGTTGGAGACTGAGTGTGACAGGCCACTGAGTGACAGGTACAAAGCTCTAACGGAAATAAGATGTGTAATAAGAATGGTTTTTAAAGCAGTTAAACAACTCCCCGTTAGCACCCATCGTGCTGTGACAAAACTGGTTTGTGTCTGATAGTGTGGTCATTGTTATGGCCGAGCAAATCTCTACAGGTTGCATTGCAATAAATGTCAATTCCTAGCAAACAGGTTTTTTTGGAAAAGAAAGACAAGGCTAACATACTATTTGTTCACAGCATCAAGGAACAGTGGGATATCAAATAGAGAAAATGTTTGTTGATTCATGATTTAAAGGCAAAATTGAAACTATGCAGATGGAGGTCACTGGGAATTGTTCTAATTAGCAAAGTGCAACAAGATAGATCATCTGTTTCTGCTTCCTCTCCCGAGTGTCCAAATATATCTCATCAAGAACAGCTGCCAGGAAATAAATAAATAAATAAACCATGTGAGATGCAAGTGTCATAAAACTAGCAAGTGCCAGCCACAGCTTCTTTAGTATTTGGAGCTGCACTTTGTGCTGAATTCCTACCGAAGAAAGAGTCATCAACATACCTCTGTTTCAATATAGATGCATGTTGGAAGTGTATTCTTAAAATTTTACTTCAGCTCTTGTTAAATTAATCATCAACTCTACACAGATATATGCTCTCATTTAGCTTGTAGAGATTTATGAAAGCAACATGCCTCTCCAAGGAATACAACTACAATAGCAACTCCACCATTGCCTTACTCTTTACCTGAAATTAATGCTACTTGAAACCAAAAATACCCACTAAAATCAGTGTAATTTAATGTGCTACAAACTATGCTTCCACTGAAAGAAACTATTCTCTACTACCTTTATGATGCAATCCTAATTCAAAACATTTCATATTGTATATGTCACCATTATGAATGTGTTGATTTTGAAACTTCATAAAACACAGAAACATAGTTTATTATGGAAGAGAGAGAGAGAAAGAAAAAAAAAAAGAAAAAAACAACCTGAAGTTTACTCAGGGAAAAAATCCTAAATAAATAATTCATACTTGGATGAACTGAATTCTAGTCTTTTAGAAGGTGCCAACAGATGGTTTACATTTATAGAAAGTGCATTTGCTGACTTTTAAAATAGAAATTAAAATTCATAAACTATATCATTAGTTCCCCTTTGAAGCACCATTATGTTTATGGTGAAGATTTGAATTTTCCCAGGTGAAGAGTCTTTAATCATAATTTTACTACAAAAAAAGCACAACATGTTACTTTTTAGCTATTGTTATATGTTTGTAGGTTCAAAGTTAAACTAATCTAATGATCAGTCAAAGGGCAAACAGAAACATGGAATCTGAGCTAGGCTGATGTTTTCAGCTATTACAAATTTCAAAGCAGTTTTAGAATTTTCCCATTCCTTAAATGAAGGGCACCATATTGTCAGTCCTCATGTGGTAGTGGCTCATAAACTCCAACTTCAGTTTATAATACCCTGCTTACACTTAACCCCATATCCACCACAAAAAGCAGTGAGATTGCAGCTCATTAGGTAGGCATGAAGTTCTTGGTTAATTTTAGTAATACCGTAGTGTAAACACAACCAATATAATAGCCTGGTATTATTGAAACACTTAATTTTTTAGACAAAATGCTAGCACCTAGCAGGGTTATGATTAAGGCTTACTTTATACCTATAAAATGTACAGTGATTAGCTTTCATTAAATATTTTTATACATCTTTTTCCTTCTTCCAGAGCTGATTTACTGTTTAATATATTTTATTTTTTCGATGAAGGAAAGTAATACTAAAAGGTATGGAAGAATCCCACTAGATGGGAGGTCGTATTCCTCCTTACTGTCGCAGGGTCAGGAACAGGATGAAGAACTCTTTCTCAGTAGGAGGCTGTTGAATTTTAAAATAATTGAATAAATTAGTTGTTTCAAAACAAAGTTCACAAAGGAAGAACCAATAAGGAAAGACTGTATGCATATCTAGTCCACTGATGCCTTTTCCTGGTCTTAAAATCAAGAGGCATACACGGTTAGAAGGGGAAAAGGGATTTTACCTTGGTATTTGTTCTTAAGGATCCTTAGGTGTACACGTCCAGGTCATATGCATTGAGATGTACCCCACCGAGTCTTTCCCTGTGTCTCTGTGTCTCTCCTCTCGTGTGTGTCTATCCTCCCCAACATTGGGTATAATATTATAGGCTTTACTAATTAGCATATCTATCAAAGATTCCCCAATGAGAGGTTCAAGTGAGCCCCCCCTCTCCAAGGAACCTTCCCCTGGATGGTTCTATCTTGGTTTACAGAATATGTTCTGGAGAGGACCTTGGGGTCTGGGGCACACTGATCCCTAACTACGAAGCTTCTAAAATGTTTAGTCTCTTAGCTTAACAAACAAGTCCAAGAATGTAGGCAAAAAGCACTAGGAATACAGAAGCTGTAAAAAGGTATAACAGGGGTATAACAGGGGTATAAAAGAAAAGGCAAAAATCTTCATGGCATCACCACAAGTCAAATGCCTTTATACTTTTGGTAGCATTAGATACCAAACCACGGTGATGCACCAGAACAGCCAACTAGGAGCTGCGGGCAGATACAAACAGGCATCCCACAGTTACACACCTAAACAAAGTATCTAAATGAGGAGATGTGTGTCCCTACAATCACCTTTTCCAAAGAGTAAGTACCTTCATGAGGCAGTAAGCAGTGCACAGTAGACTAACACCAGTACCTAAGCTAGGCAGGGGAATGCTCCTTTCTTGTTCCCAGAAAGCATCTCCAAAGATATCTGCAATCTAATGTTTTGCATAACACTTAATCACCTCTTAATTCTACCCTCAGGTGAACAAAGTTCAATATTCTTTATACCAAAGTTTTGAAAGAAGACTAATTGTGGTTATTTCTCACCTGAATTATCATGGCCACAGAACACTATTCAAAGCCTGGGCTGAGGTTGTGCTGGGCACTATACAAATAGGAATAAATGCTTGTTCTTGCTTGTTCTTCATGTGGTCAGATTGCATTTTTCTGTTTCATGAATGTGTACCTTGTCTATGGAGAAAACTAAGGGGCAGACAGTGTTTTTCATAGTCCTTCTCACCGGTGATCCTGGCCTAGCCAGCCTAATGAAAGAATTTCTCAGACAGTGTGCAAATTGGAAATTCTTGAAATTCTTAACTAAAACAGATTAATGTTTAAGTAATTTTCACATAACAAAGCCTACCTTATCACCTATAAAACTGGGTAGAGTCTCATTCAAATACCCACAGGTACGGATCAATCCCCAAACCTTTCTCATTTTCTGCACAAGACAAAGGTGAAGCTAGTGCCAACAAGAATAAACAAAACAAAAAATAAAACCCAACCAAATAAACATAAAAAACACCCCCCCAAAAAAACCCCAAAAACCCCACAAACAAAAAACTCCAAAACAAAATAAAAATCCCCAAACAAAACCAACAACTGAGCAACCAAACAAAACACTAACAACCTGAAATTTGTTATTTTGAAGACTTTAGCTTTCTCCAGTGGGCATAAGATCTATCAAAAACTGACATCCCTATAGGTCTTTATAGCTTTTTTCTACACTGGGGTGACCAATATATAGACCTAAAATCAAACATACCTAAAATCTAAACATTTTATCTATTCACTTCACTACATGTTTGATACTGAAATAAGGACAGTAGAACAGCCAAACTGATTGCTAATAAGGCAAGTTTCATCCTGATACCCAATTCCTGATACACATTACATTCCTAAAAAAAATCCTTACCAAAATGAAAGACTAATGGGATGCAAAAATTAGGAAAGAATCTGTCTAAGTGGTTGATGAATGGATAAAAGAATCAAGTCTTCTTTGGGGGAGGAGGGGGCTTGTCTTCCAAATTTCCTGAAATTTATCTCCTATGCATTCTTCAGTGCTCCCTCCCTCCATCCTTTCCAGTTCCCAATATCTATAAGATATCCCATCATATCAAATCAAGTAGAAAATGTAGTTTGGAAATGAAAATTAAGGGAGATTCCTGAGCAGTACTCCAGCAAAAACAAGGAAACGTCAACACCTCTAGATCACGGAATGTCATGTACATAAGAGAAATCAAACAAGACCCAGGGCTACAATTCTGTGGATTATTTAGATTTTTTTGGATATACAGAGAATCATTCTGGTTGCTGCAGAACTTGAGCCAGTTAAATCACTGATATGCAATACAGACTAAAGAAGTAAATAGATCAACAGCATCTTATGAATTAATTTGAATGGAAAGGGTGATCAGTGCTTTGTGACAGAACAGTTTTTCATCTGAGACTATGAAACATGACTAATTCTGTCAAAGTGCAATCTGAATTTTGCTAGTTCTTATGATCATGCTACCTTTACCTTCAGTAAAAAGCCCCAGGAGTACACCATGTATTACACTTGGGTTTGGATCGAGTCTCACTCTCCATCCTTCCATGCACTATTCAAACACATTTTCCAAAGAAGCTTTCATTTTATTCTGGAGAAGGAGTACAGTTTTTATATCCTGAGAATTAGGGGTCTATCATTTAAACAACAATAACAGACAGAAATTATCATTGCTTTTACTGCAGATTGCTAAGACGTGAAAGAAAGCTACTTTATATGACCAGTTTAGAGACTGGTGAAAGTACGGCCCGTAGGAAAAGAGTTTTCTTAAGAGTTGTTTTGGTACCCAAAGCCAAAGGCAATATATTCAATTACTGGAAATAGTTATGTACAGTATATTTTATAACTACTACTATTGCCTATGTTTTATGTACTGGAGTCTTTGTAAACTAATAAAAATAAGATGCTATCATGAAAATGAGAAAGGCCTGTAGCCCTTGATAGAAAGTAATAGAGAGGCTTGCAGTTCAAATACTTTGATACAAAAGTCCATTCACAAAGCCTTCAGGAAAACGTAATTTTTGGTTTTAGTCTGTAAATATCTTCCAGGACTAATATACAAAACTAACAGTATATATGGTACTTTTTCAGTTATCTGTTCATTTTAGGTGGTTTTCAAGCATATGTTATGCACAGAAATACTACTTTCCACTTGTCCTTCCTCTCAGACACACTGGTCTGAAAACATCTGGAAAGTTAAATCAGATGTGGAAAGAATTTACTTTGGGGTGCACCTGAAATATTAGGCTGCCATGTGCAGGCTGTCCTGTACATAAGTGACTTGGCTGGATTGCTTTCATGGTGACATAAGCTGTTTTTCTTCTATTCAGGTCAGAATATGAATGCTGCCAAAGCTCTGGTGTATTTCACTGGGTTAGATTCAGGTTCATTATTAATATCTAATTTCCTGACTGATATTAGGAGCCTCATTAATACTCTGAAATTTGACCATTAATATCGCATGTTGGTTGTTAAAGAACTGGAAGTTTCTAAACCTTAAAATATTATTTTTCCTTAAAATACACAATGTATAGCTATGTATCTGGCATCTAAGTTTCCTGGGACTCAGAAAAAAATAAGTGAACTAAACAAAACAGCCTATTCATTGTTTGCTCCTACAGAGGATAATTCAAAAGAAGAGATAATACTTTGATTAGGTTTCTTGAAAAACACCTGTAAATCACTGTGTTGGAAATCTGCCTGTTGCTAAAAAGCTTATGAATAGCATAAATAATTTCATGTAGAATCTGCCTAATGTAGCTGCTTATTATGTTTTATACTTTTTCACTTAATAAGAGGACAAAATAATGAATGTTGTTGAATGATTCAATTTGCCAGCACTCGAATGCAACCTCTTAGTTTCCCCGAGTCCAAACATTTAAGGGCTCTTGGCCTACTTGAGTAAGTGAGTATAGCCTTCCAGATGCAGACAAATAAACTTCCAAATGTTTTATCTGCCTGCTAATAATAATATTCAAAAACATACCTCCACTGAAAAAATAAATAGTCACTTATTTAATGTTATTTCTACTTGAACTTATTTGGAATGTAGAATGCTTCACAGGTACATTGGGTCTTATGTTTTTAAATATTTCACATGCTATTTTGCACAAATTATATATTGACACTGCTGTAGACGAGAAGAAGCAGCTCATGTTCACTTCCGCCTTCACATAATGCTTTTCTCGTTATCACAATTGGTCCTGAAATACCTTTCTTTTCCCAAATCATATCAGCATTGCTACATCTATATATCCGTACCTGTAGGAACAAAAATCACAGTGTCTTTAACGAGATATACCTTGGAGATACTTGCTATTTTCTATTACAAAAAGAAAAATCTTTACAAAGGATCACAGATATTCCCTGCTTTTGGAAACAGAAGAGAATCTCTTGATCTTTCTGCAGGAGAAACTTATCTTTAAAAACAGAGCCATCAAAACCTCTTAGTCATTACCAAGGGGCTCTGCAGCATATTGATCCCCAGTACAGTGAAGGCATGAGCTCATGTTCCACCTCAGTCTGACTACCCCTGCTACTGTTGCTTCGGTCCCCACCTGCTCCTTGTGGCCTGTCTTCAGTGTAGGGGTGGGTACAAAGAGCTGTGAGGGCAGAAATTTCTGGGATAGCTTCTGGAAAACTCTGCATCTGCCATGGCCTGATTCAACCAAGTCTCTCACCTGGTTTGCATCATATTGACTCCCACACACAGAAATAACTTGGAACGATTTTAGCATCTGGAGGCTTTATTGGCATTCCCGTCAGAGCATGGTCACATGAATGTAAACGAAATATTGACACTTAAGGAAACCATTAGACAGTAGGAAGAAGGATTACCACAGCAAAGCCCTTCAGGTTTACCTTATGCCTGCTTTAGACTGTCCTGTCACAGCTACATGGGCAAGTGAGCTATTGGGACATCTTTTTTTCGTCAACTACACCTTAGCAAATATTTCTGAAGGCAATATTCCTGTGAATAATTAACTTCAGTTATTCATGACCATAACTGAGTCTGAATAACAGACATGACTACAATCTGATTCATCTGATCTACTTCAAATACCTACCTCAGAGCACAAAAGGAACCATCCCCTGGTTAGGCAGAGAGCTATGGCGCAGCTACTGCTGACAGGTAAATGTGATGAACATCAGAACGAATTTCTACATCAAGGTTTGCAAGACCTAGACAACTGTGCAGTTAAAAAAGTCTACTTGCCTTCTTTAGTTTCCACTGTTACTTTTTTTTAGGGTCTTTCTCTATCTACGTCTTACTCAGAATATAAAGTGTGATTAGGAAGAGACCTTTGGTTGCTCTTGAAGGCAGGTGGTAGGAAAGAGCTGTAAATCACATACAGCAAAGAAGTCTAGGTATTTTCTACTTGCTTTCTAAAAGAACTACATGGCACTCACTGTTAAAATGAATGGAAATAAATGGGGTTTGGATTTATTTCTAATAGTAAGGCATACCATCAGTGCAAATTAGGAGCTATTCCTTTTATATAGGATCTTTACAAGTAGAAGTAAATCTATTTACTTTTTATTTCCTCAGTCATTTATATAATTTTTTGATTCATACACATTTAAGTATACATATACTGACAATGTTGTGTCTTAAAACATTAGGATCTATTTCTGTACAAAGAGGGGATGATTTCTGAGAAACTCCCAGCTAACAAATTAAAGAATTTTCATAAAAGTTAAGCATTAACCTGACATTGTATCCTAATTTTGGGTCAAACTCTCAAATGTATCTTGATCAAGTCTTTCAAAGCTCATCAACAAACTAATTTGAAGTGGACTGTGCGTGTGTTTAACCATATAGTAGTCAGTAATCCAAGAAATTAAGAAGGCTACATAATGCTGAACAATTCTTTAGACTTATTAGGGCTAAACTTAATTTAGAACAAAAAAAAAAGATAACTTCAGAACTTATTAAAAATCACAAGCAAGTTTATCCTTATGTTTACCTGAAGAAGAAATATTACACACAGCAGAATTTTGCCCATATAAACAGATGCACTGTTGCTCTACACACTACTGGAAATAAAAGTCTGTTTCTAGACTGCTTCTAAAACATCTTAGAAACTTTGGGTAGATCTTTCTAACAAAAAAAAGAAAGTTTGGTGTTTTTTTAAAGCATTGTCTGTAACCAGTTTGCAGATATTTTACATATATGCTGAGTTTTCTGAGGAAGCTGCGTGTTTTCAAACAGTTGTTCAGAGACCTCTTCGCAGTTACCAGCACGATTGGCTCTTACCACTGTCATTCCCTTAACAATGTCTACTGACATTCCACTTTTGTCTTCAAACCAGATGTCATCCATTACGGAGAACATTCTCTCCACAGGTGCATTAGTGTCTCTGCATGCCAAAACAAATTCAGCAAGGAGCAGGAGATTCTAGAATGTATGGTATTTTTTTTTTAATTATTTACAATTTTCACCCATCTTTCAGTGAGCTTTCTGCACCCAAAACCTCATGACTGACGGAAGAGGAGAAACCTCCATTTGAAGGCAGACTTTCATTTCAGAATGCATAAAGGCTCCATTATTTAAAAATAAAATAAAAATGAATTTACCCTCCCTGTGGTTTTGGGACTATGTTCTGCATACTATTAAGAAGATGGAGGAATTTGGTTTAAGAAGAAACTCAGATTTGAAAACCAGTGACCTAGTAAACGAATGTAGCAGAGATGTGTTTAGCACTGAAGGGGAAAAATACACTTTTGAAGAATAGGCTTACATAAATCTAAGTTAGTCCAAGGAACTTGTGATACTCAATTTGCAATATTCTGCAATGTAGAGGATTTAAGCCTCCATTACATTAACTGGGGCTGCACTGCAAGTCAGAAGTGAGTCCACTGAAGCACTCTTTTACCAGTGCCTTGACACCGGACCGTCTCCTTAACAAGCATAGCCAGAGTCATAACTGCATGAAAGGCAATGGGACTGGGACCAAAATTTTCACGTCAAATGAGATTTGCTGCTGCATTATACTGTTCATATGTTTTTCACCTTCAGTAGTCCACTAGCTCTGGTCTTGTCTTCTTGGGGAGGTTACTGCAGAGTAAGCTGGGATCTATACTTAAACAGCAAATCCTTTTTAGACATTTGTAGTTTATACTAAAAATGCTATTGTGTGGGATAATGTAGAAGCACTTCCAGTGCTGTTAAATCATACATTCAGCAATTCTTCCTGGGCAGAGGCCTATATATTCGGTGCTAATTACTGCTGACACTGCATGGATGCAGTTGCTGATGGCTGTGATATTAGTGTAAACAGAGTCTGTAATTAAAAGACCATGACTCTTCCTATACAAACATTTCTTCCTGAGTATCTCATGCAGTGACGCGTATTTCAAAATCTACTCTGTATGTCAGGGAAAAATTGAAAGAACACCTCAGGTGAAAGCACAGTTTTTAGATGTTACTAACTTTCAAATGGCAACAGTATTTCTAACTTTTGAGTTTATGAAATTTTAGAAGTAAATAATGTGTTGTCTCTCTTACAAATGCCTAAACTCTGCTTTTGCTATTCTTCCTTGTGTAATGGGTGGCAAAAATTGATAGTGCTACTAGTTTCAGGCAGTTAGAACTCATGTGCAATATCCCACACCCATAAGATTTTTTTTTCTCCAAAGAAATATAACTCTCAATTTTTTTCCTTCTGGTTTTTTAGTCTTTAAGTTTCCATCACATAATTTTCTGTGACCAAAAGAGCCAAAAAGGTAGACCTTCTTTATTGAAACCCAAGCTTTTCAAAAGACCTTGAAAACTTGATGTAGACTACAAGTGGGGCAAAATAAATTAGGCCTTCTGTGAAGCAGGGAAGTGGGACTGCAAGTACTTCATCTACTAATTCCAGGTACTACTGAACTATAACATCACTCTTACTTATGGTGTGAAAGAATTCTAATTTTTTTATTCTTGCTTGCAGGAGACTGAGGTGGCTTTCAAGGTTTTATTATTGTAGGGAAAAGTGATACTATTTTTGTGTAATAAAGAAGCAAAAATGAATCTCCTCTCATAAGGGGATTTATTATATGCTGTTCAGATACATAACTTGTATCTCTGGACTGGGAAAAATCATGTAAGAAGTTGCAGGAATGTACATGGTTCTCAGTGAGGGGAAAAGGTGACAGTGCTCTGAGAGCCTTTCCTGCTCACAGTCTGTTAGGTTGGAGGGTTATTATTATTCTTAGAGCCAGGGGATGTGGACATCTGTCAGCTTTTTTCCCTCACATGTGCAGCAACTGCGTGTGGTCCTCTAAATGAAACTATTAGCTATGCAGCTCTGTATTCACGTACCGATTCTGAGCGTGCTGAATTCGTGCCAATTAGAAAGTATTGTCTTATGGGTGGGTGAAATGGGGATACATAAATACCATAATAAAGTAAAAAATTGCTTTAAAATAACTTCTTTTTCTTAACTTTCTCTCCAAATTTTAAATTAATTATTTTAAAATAAGAGTGTACACTAAATTAACAGGTCTGTTTTTAAAAAGCAAGCTTGTTTTACTGCAGCACGCTGAACTGGATGATAATCACTGTAAGAGCAGCTGCTGTGGGGGGTCAGGGAAGTCAAGGAAGAGAAAAAGGAGCCACTGCCATGAGAAGTTGGGTGATATCTAGATGCAGTTGGTTTAATTCACAAAATGTGCATTACTAAGAAGACTGCATTAATAAAGACTACTGGGAACCAATGTTTACATTCGAAAGTTGTTAGGCACGTAAGGATAGGCTACCATACTCATTAGTAAGTATCCTGTGATTGCACAGGTGTTTACTAAATACTTGGGAAAAGTTCAGCTGATGCACAACAAACACCCATATGCTTCATAACACTGAATTAAGAGATTAACTTTGTTTACTGGGTTAATTAACTTTTCAGATTAGGGCAGCCTTCAAGATTACATTGAAAACAGAGCCACTGTAAACACACATACTTTACAGCATAAATCCTGCAGCAGTATTGTCATCATGGAAAACCATCACAACAACAACGTCTAGGCTGCATGTAATGCCTTTTTGGGATCTCAACATACAGTATGAACCATTTTCTATTAAGGGGAAGAAACACACACTCATCTGGCTTCCCTGCCAAAATAACCCAGCTATGCCACTTCATATGCTCTGCCACTTCTTGTTGCTAGATATGTAACAGTGTCATCTACCATGCTGTTCAAGTAATACATGTTAGTTAAATGGATTTTTCTTTTTCAATTATCTAGCAACATTTTGTCAATTATCTAGCAGTTCACATTGGCAAGACTTGTCATAAACTTCATAGATCTGTCAGATTCCTATAATGATGGAACATATGTTAAGAAGAGCCCCAAATCCCTTAAAAAAAAAAAAAAAAAAAAAAAAGAAAAACAAACATGTGGCCTGGACCAAAAGATATTTAATGCATGTACAATGAAAGGAATCTAGTGATTTTTGAATTCACTGGTCACAATGTCACTCTCTCTTTCAAGTTCTTGCAAGTAGTTCCTCTACTTTTAAAGCTAAAAGGCCATCTTCTCTCCTATTAGCTTTTGTTTTAACAGAGTCCTTTCATTTCCCCAGCAGAACAAATCTTTTTCCACGATCCAACTGCCAAGAGAAATTTTCTTTAACTACCTCTCAAAGCCACTCAAAGCCTTGATATAACACTCAAGAAATGTCTGACAATTTGGGCATTTTTTTCAGATTTTGACAAGACATACTATTCGACACATTTTTTAAGCTATTCAAAACAGATTTTATAAAATGTTCTAGTTAGCCTGTAAAGAAATAACTTCTGAATGCTAAGGCACTAAACAGACATTACCAATTTGGTAGAGGTAGTCTTAACACAGTCTTGGAGGATGTTTTACACAGATAATATGCCATTAAGCATACTAGTTTCCTCCTTAGTTCTATAAAATATCTCTTCTTCTATTTGTTCAATAATAAAAAGAGTCATACTCAGAAATGTGACCTACAAAAAGACAAAAAAAATCATAAATATAGTAATAATTTTATACCAGTGATATCCTCTGACTCTGGCTGAACCAAAGTAATGTAAAAGTGAACTTTCATGTTACCTTTAATCATTCAAACAAACAATTGCCATCTCACCCACAAATCCTCTGTTACACAAAATGAAATGAAACCTTACCTAGAAAAATATGGCCAAAGCCCTTCTCATCTGTGTCTCTTCTGGTACTGACAACAAATTACCATGAATTTTCTGGCATATGACTACTTCATAATTCAACATAGAATACAAGACACAACATGTTAAAATAATTTAGCAAAGCAGACAATACTTCATGAACTCATGAGTAAGAAGTGATAAAAAAATTGTAACTGGACCAATACAGCTAGGTAGATGATGTCAAACGTTCATACTCAGACAGAATATGTCTGAGGTAGCAAGAATATGTCTGAAAAGAGACATTCTGTTCATCACACAGATCTTGGCAACAAGCCTCAGCAGCTCAAAACAGAAGGTCAATAGAAGCTGCTTTAGACTCCTTTCCCAAGGAGATACAGCATGGCCAAAGAGAGATGCCCAGGTAAGAAAGCCTTGTCAATCATGCATCTGCATTCTCTCTTTTCCATAGGGATAATTTAAAGCATGAAGTAAATAAAACGAAAGAAATACAACATGTTTTCCTATCTGGGATAAAAAATTTGGAATTTTCATATGCTGTACTGCAATCTTTTTTGCTTGTTCGTTTTTATTAAACTGACTTTTTCACATATACAGAAATCATAACTCTTGAGACAATCTTATAGGAACAGAATGAAATGCTTTAGTAGGGGTCGCCACTCAACGCAAAAATTAGCAGATGATCTTAATTTTGAATACTATGAACATGTATGTTTTAAAATTATCATCACAACAAGTAATGTTAGAATTTATGTTCAGTGTCCTTTCCTTTAAGAAGTATAAATTATTTCATAGAGGTCTGCTCAAAGTGACCTCTTCATTCTTTATATTCAACCAGTTCTTTTGGAACAACATAAGCAGGAAACTCATACACTGGAAAACTGGAAAACATATCTATTGCAGCTACATATCATGATTTCTTCACTCCAGTAGGTGTCTGTAATGTAGAAATTTTTCCTTTGCTTTTTATATTCATATTGGGTTGATGCTTACTTTAAAATACAGGTTATTGCAAAGTAAATTAAGAATATGCTGTCTTACTTTGTTAGCATTTACACCCAGTTAGAGCTTGGTACGTATCAGACAAAGTTTTACAAACCTGGACACATTTATAAATAGAGTGACATTATCACAGTGAGGTTTGAAATAAGTCTTTGGGTCTCACTATAGAAAAAGCCCCGTAGGCTGAAAATATTAAAAACTAACCATATATCTCCTCATGAATGGATACCTACATAACTGTCCTTACATATTTTGGCAATCTTATAGCTGAAAAGCATTGTCAGTATATATGAGACTAACCATAAAGATTTCTACCTGTAGAAAATGATAGTTTAATAAATTGCTTCAGACAGAGCTAGATTAATCAACTCCATCACCCCAATTAATTATACAGCAATTATTTTCTGATGTTTTAAATGTCTTCTGATTACGTCTTACTCAGTAATTCTCGAAGTGTCTACATCTTAATATTATTTCCGATGTTATAACAAAAATTGCTGATTGTTTCTTACTAGCATAACTTTTTCAAGCTCTAAAGACTTAATCATCCATTTTATCAGTTCTTAGGTAATGGTTCTAAACATCCCCAAACTGGCAAAGAATATTTTTAACGGAATAAATTTAAAAACTCAAGTCATGAATAATTTTTTTTCTACACTGCCTAGAGGAAACGACCACCTATGAGAAATGTTTTACTCTCTGTAGAAGGTCATATAAATACGAGGCCCCTTGCACTCTATAAAGCTTTTTGCCATAATTTCTACAGGTCTGTAAGCCATTTGGGATCCAGAGGTCCTAAACTTTCAACTAATTTTTCATAAGAAAATAGAGCTGAAATCAAATGAAACATGAAATAGGAGGTCAGTAAGGAGAAACTAAATACTTTAGAAGGAAAATTATATCCTCAACTATATCTAGAGTCCAAGTAAATGATGGGAAGCTTTCTAGAACATACTAGGAACTCCCCTAAGTCCTATTGACTCTACTTGGCTTTCAAAACAATCTTACAATTCAACATGCACCTCCTTGTTGACCATCAGTGGGTTAAGCAGGTCTGTAAGGAACTGATGAACATACTGGGACTCTACCTGAAGCAGCCAAAAATGATCATTTACAAACTTTAGAGGAAAAAGCAGGGAACATTGATCAAAAAAAGTAATGAGGATCAATTCCAGTGCTCTCTTTTCCAGTAGGGGTGAGAATTCCTTTGTGTTTTCACTTGACAGTGTTGATTTTGCCCATGGGTGGGTATTCTGAAGCCTTTTCCAAAAAGCAAGTGCCCAGTAGAGAACTCTTATTTCTAAGACTGAACTAGGAGCCTCTAGGATAGGACTACAGGGTCAGCTAAGTCTATGATTGAGTGAATGAGACAGATGAAAATAAAACTAATTATGTACTGACTGCCACATACATGCAGTATAAAATTGGACTTCTTAACCTTGCATTCAGCAACCAAGCCCTTAGATTTTAGCAAATGAACTTTAGATCGTAAATTCTTAGATTTTTTAGAGTGTAAGTTCTAGATAAGCCCCTGAGCAACCTGATCCAATTAGACCTGCTTTGAGCAGAGAGGGTTGGTCTAGATGACCTTTGGAGGTCTCTTCCAACCTAAATTATCTTTGGGCCTCTGATTCTTCAAGCAGGAAATGTCCATTTGATCTGCGTTTGTAAAGCACCTAGTGTCCGAGACCTTTGGGTGTTACCACAGAAAAAATAAATAATAATCACCAACTGCCAATTTGTTCATACAGTTGATCTAAAGTAATACAAGGAATGGTTTGGTCAGCCTCAGATTATTTACTGGATTCTAAAACTACTGGGGTTTTTTTAAGGATATCACTTTTTTTCCTGACTATAACAGACACACAAGAAAGTAAAACAAAAAAGGTACACAAATAGCATCTGTAATCTATTGCAAAATCTAGCCTATTGCAAAAACATTGCTGCTCTAGCCCATATTTTAAAAAAAAGTTTCTTACTGGTTGGCAGCTGAAGCCACTGAAAACGATAAGCAAGCCTTTCTGGTAGGACAATGTTATTTAACTAGTAACCAGAGTTTTCATTATATAATAATACATGTAGAAAGTATTTAAAAGTTCCACTGAGGATGTGCAAACTGGAATAAGAAAATTCAGCTCAAGCCCATAATTTTACCATTTCTATAGTGTTAGCAACTATTGAAAGTTATTGTGTCTGAATACTGATAAGGAGGATGATGGGACAACTCCTGAGCCCCACACAGTGGACCTTTAAAATTGTTCAATTAGCCTCATGCAGATTTCTACAGCATGGAATCCAATGCCAAGGGGACAACAAAGCCAACACAGGGACTTTAAGCTGTGCCTTCTAAATATCAGGGAAAGAAGCACAGCCAGAAAATGTATTACCTGCAGGAACCACCACTGGGGCTATAGATAGGTAGCATAATTTAGTGCCATCAGAAATCACAACATATACAATAAGCGGCAAAATTTGTACCTACTTGGATTTTGCAATTAAGTATATACCTCTGCTTCACTGGTATTTTTCTGATGTCAAATTTCAAGGACTTTTGATGATAATAAAAACCCTCCCACTGACATATATGAAAGATAAGCAGTGTGTTTGTAACCCTGTTGCCTGGAAATAGTAGGTCCAGAAACAGTTGGCGCTAAACTTTAAATAAAATTATAGAACTCTTTCAACCTTTCTACTCTCACTGTGTAAATGTGAAAGTAGTGTAAATCTTGTTGACAGTTATTGCCATATCTATTGGCACACACTCAGTGGCAGTTTGAGAAGTGTTGTGCAGCATGGCTAGTGCCCATTACTTGTCTCCCCATATTTTCTTACAATTTATTTTCACCCCAGCAGGCAGTGCCTCACAATGCCATTAATTTGTTGGGCAGCTCATACTTTCCAACACAAACTACTTTACAATGTGCTCTTATAAACAACCTGGTGGTTTACTGGCAATGCTCAACAGTGTCAGGAGGGAGGTTATGATTTAAAGGCAGCAGGTAAAAAATTGAGCAGGTCACTGAGATGACATCGTTTGACCAAACCTCCTCTCCTTTAATTTTACTATCATCAGCACAAGTGCACAAAATCTACACTTGGTCTCCATAATATGTGACTGAAACAATGCTAAATTCAAACAGCTCTTTTTGTTGGTGCTTTTCCTACACAGTATTCTGCTAATAGCATATTTGCTAGCTGACCACAGGTTAAAGAAAACAAATGGAGAAAGAAGGGGGGGAAAAAAGAAATCTTTAAATTGATTTTAAGAGCAAGTATGGAAAACCCCACCCAAAGCCCTATCTCCTTGCAGAGTAATTAGGCACTAGTAAAATACTTGCATGACTCCAATATATATTTATAGCTACTTGCAATTGACTGCTTTGGTTAATACAAGCCTTTGCAGAGTGAAGGAAAAAAACCCACCACTAAGAGAACAAATTCAGTCTTTTTAATATAACAAACTGAATATCACATTTTTATCTTTTTTACACTCCAAACACTAATTTCCTCTTGTAAACTCTACTTCTACCTCTAGTAAGTAATGCAAATGTATATACACACAACCTGAGGTGTTATCAGGTTCTTCAAATCATCAATATTTTTAGAATATTTTACATAATTTTTTATCAGTAACACTAAGGTGTGCATTAACTGAAGCTGTCTCTCCTGTTACTCAAAATTAAATTGCTGTCAATCTGACACCTTTTGCAGACACTCAAGGAACTTGAAATTTTCTATTAACAACTAATAGAAAACTAGAATGGATCAGAGGATATGATTATGTGTTACAGCAGCCAAAAATGGTCTGCTAGGCTATTCTATTTTTATTTCTGTATCTTTAATCTAAAGATTCCGGCACCTGGGGCAGGGTTAAATGAGCAAACAATCTGAGTAATATGCTATCAGTATTCCTAGGGAATGCTTGTCTGCCATTACACAAACTGAATACTGCAAAATGGTTATTGAAGCTTTTCATGCAAAGGTCACAATAGAAAAGCATATCTTTGGCGTCAAAAATCTCTTAGTGTAAATCTAAGCCATAAATGCAAGTATCACTCACATGTAAAGAGGGCCTGAAGGGGTTAAGCCTATCTCTGTCTTAAATTCATGCAACCTTTCCACTTAATTTTAAACATTTTCCATGTGCTTGCAATGTTTTCTAATAACAGGCCAATTCCTTAACTCACACAGGAATCTAAATTACAATAATCACATGCATTCCTTTCCCCAAGAAAGGAAACACCTGTTGTAGTTCGTTAATTGCTGACTTTTTGTAAGCTTTCAGAAGAAAACTAACATTTACAAATAATTTATAACTGAAAATCTTCAGAAGCTGAGAAACACATGAATTTTAAAACTGATATGAAACTCAGAATGTATGTTGAGATAGTAACAGATGTTTTCACTTTGTTAATTAAAGAAAAACTCTGTATCAAAGTACCATAATAGGATATGGTTATTTTATGACTAAGATGGGGCTACTTTCTGTTCCATTTCACTTCTGCAATAATTGTTATTCATGCCACTATACAGCAGGAGAAAATAAAAAAACATTAAACCCCAAAAAAGTATGAGAATAAAAAAAAGTTTGTGTACTTAACTCTATACAATGTAGATTTATTCAGTGAGGAATTTAAGAAATTAATTCACTTGTTTCTATGGAATTCTTGGTGAATTAGAGAAAAAGGCACATATTTACATGATTACAAACCCCAAAGTGTCAATTAAACCTATCTTTATAAAAAATACACACACATGCACTCATATTTGTAATAGTAGTAGTAGTTTTAATCTGAGACTTGCTAATTATTTCCAGCCACATTCTAATATAACAAAAAAGTGAAATTCTGCCCTAAGCTATGGTACTTTATTTTCATTCATATATATCCGGTAATTTCAGTGGAATTACCCTCCTTAAAAGGAGCAAAAGGACTTATGACTTGTGCTAATGCTCTTACTCAAATATCTGTATTTGAGGCATGACATGGTACTTTTAAATAACAGCGACTCATCTGCTGTATCCACTGTTATGCTGCTAAGCTGGAAATGGTAGTTGACACATGGTAGCAAAAGTATAGTCAGAGCATGATCAACATGGAGGAAAGACTCAAGGAAAGAGTGCACAAAAGGCAAACTCTAGCTTCTGTCATGTACAAATGAGAGAGTTTTAGAGCTTCACATCCTGCCAGGTGTATTTTCAAATGACAGTCAAGTCTGTCTATCAGTAGCAGGATAACCATTGCCTTCAGTACTACAAATGGAAAAAAAATTAAAAAAAACAAAAAAGGAGGAAAAATAAAAGAAAAAACCTGGGTGAGCTGATCAGTTTTTTTTTTCTACAACAAAGAATGATATGTGTTACTAAGTCTGCAGTGGATAGGGGAAAAAAACCCCAACAAAATATCCGGATATTGCATTCACATCCCTTGTCATTTATGACTTAACTAATGGCTGGCATACAGGTAAGTGTTCATTTACCTGGGTTAATGAGGTGCAAGGCTTATGAAGGGCTCCTAGCAAAGCCAAGTTAAGCACTGGGAATACTGTGGAACAGGTCATACAAACCTTCTGCAGACACCTGTGCTGAGGTATGTGCCACAGGCCCCGCACAAGGTGCACATTAGAGCACATCCTTTGTTCCAGGTCAGCCAGACCCAGGCTAAATACACCTTGAACGCTGCAGAGGAGCCTGAGCTACTCTAAGTGGCTGGCCCAATATGAGAATGCACATCAGCAAGGTGATGTTCCCACTCCAGCATCCAAAGTCCCAGCAGAACAACGCATTAATGCTGACAGCAGAGAACTTGGTGTGATTATTTGGATGCTACGTGGTAGGTGTATCCTGAAGCAATAAGCAACTTCCTACTTCTTAACATGGCTACTTAACATGCCATCACTCCCACCCTCACCTTTTTCTCTGTATGAACCAATTTACTGAGACTTTTTTTTATACAATAGCTAATTTCACCTACTGCATTTAATGTCATAGGAGTTATACATGTAAATCCCTGTACTTAGAGATAAGATAGTCCTTTATGCCGTTTTAATCAATCTTTGTCATGGGTATGTTACTTAATAGCTCTGTCTTCCTATAGAAAATGAGCAACTTAAGGGAAATGAAACTTTTCAAAGATACATTTTCCTTCTGGCAGACTGTGAAATACACCATAATTATCCTCTTTCGATGAATAACGTTTGAAAGAAAATGAACATTCTGTGCACCAAAAAGTATAATACAATGACAATCTCAAGTGCCTTTTAAATAAAAGGAAATTGTTTTTCTGCTATGATCTATATTGCACAGAAACATATATACATGCTTGATAAATATAAAACCAAATCAGACTATCAAGCCATTTTTTAAGGTCCTACTACTTTCTAATAACAATAAACTCAATGTTTCACAGCCAAAAGGCATTGTATTTATATTTCTGAAAGATTAAAATTGTGTTATGAATTATGGGCTCCATCTTGCATTCCGATGGAACTACTTGTAGGAGCAAGGCTTGGACTGAACATGGCCTCTTTTAAAGATAAGGGGAGAGAGATAATGGCACCGCAAAACTTTACCACTGGGGATGGGGGCATAGGGGGTTAGTGAGGGGAAGAGAAGACAGGAAAAGGCCTTTTCAATAGCATAATAAAATCATGACTTTCCAGCCTACCTTCTCCTATTTGGAAACCTGTATTATCTTTAACAGCTTGGTAAAGTAAATGTTTGAACACAGATCTTACAAACTAATGGTGCTATGCACAATTTAACTAAACAGTTAGGACAAAGTGCCATTCAGCCCTTTATGACATCTGAATATATTGTTCCAGTAAATATGAGCATGAAGCAAAAATAAGGAGCCAAGGCCACACAACCTTCATTAGCTAATATGGGACAAAAACATTTGAATACCAACCTCTCCCTCAGACAGTCAGCCAAAATCCAGTTTTGAGTTAGGAAAATTACAACTCTACTTTTTTACTGTGGGGAAACTTCAATGTTTATTTCTTACATCCCTTGTTTTCTCTTTTTAATTTTCTTCTCCCTTCCCCTATCCCCCCTCCCCAAATCACTGCCTCCAGAGAGATAAGAAGCTGCTGATTAGTGGTAACACATCACAGTATGGAGCACTCTGTTCCACAGTTTCTAGAAGAACCAACAAAAACGTGGAAACTAATAAGTATCACTAGAAGGAACTTCTCAGTTGCATCTTGCCTTACAAAAGTCCTGGATTTGCAAGAACGGGTGCTTCCACTGGGAGAAATCAGTAAGGCTTCCTTGCCCAGGCTGAACTTTCAGCAAAGCCAGAGATCCAACACCTCACACACTGATGAGCTGCACCTTGCAGCTGCCTCAGGGAGACAGCAGCTCCCACTGCCCACCAAGTTCCTACTTAGTGGCTGGTCACTGCTGCTCAGCAGGTGGAAGAGGCCCGCGTACAATTAGTGCTGCCATGCAAATGCACCCAAAGGATACGGGATACTCAGCATGCCATTCAGATGTTTAAAAGGTGACAAAATAATGCAGTACACACTAAATATGGGGCAGTATGTAATGCCACTGAATACTATCCTATTTCCCAACACTGCTCATACAATAATATCCAAAACAGGTGTTCCCCTGCTCTAGTCCCCAGCACTTGGAAACCGCACTCCAAACAGGGTTTCCACAAACTGGACAGACAGATCCTCTACCACAGTCATTTCTGCTCAGTAGATTGGTGGCCACAGAGCTAATCAAAGACAGGGGACACACCAGCACCTGATCCATTGAAGCAAGCATGGCTCAGTTCAACAAGTCTTATCTGGCAGTGGTGCCCAATTCCCATTCCTGCTCCAACAACTGTTTAAGTATTTGATGAACTGTCTCCACACGCAGAACATACAGAAATTCATCTCACCATCTAGTTAGCAGGAAAGGAGGTGTCTAACCCAACCTATTCCTTAGGTTCTACTGAACTGGAGAGAGAGTCACCTCCAGTGAGCATTTTATTCTGTCTACCTTAGATACTTATTTGAATGCAGGATAAATACTTTTCTTGAGGTGACTCTATCTACTGGCTATAGGGTTGATTTCTTAGACACTGAAGTTTATGCCACACTAACTTAACAGCCCTAACAATTATTTCATTTACTGTAAACAACACACAACACTCCCAAAATAGTAACAAAAAATTCTACACAGAAATACGTGCCCTTTAGTTTAAAGCTTCAGAATAGAAGTGGCACATGCATGGACAAGAAAAAAAAATACTGTTTGAATAAATCTAAAAATTTTTTTCTAATGTTTAGACTAATGTTAAAAGTTGAATGTCTTAACATAGACCAGTTATGAAATAGCTCTAATTAGAATTTTTTCTCTGTGGTAATGTGTTAATGTCTATGTTGTAAAAAGCTGTCTAAAAAAGATACAAAGTAAGGGCTATTACCTTATGTAGCCATGACATTATCAATAATATTTAATAAAAATATTATCATAGAGAGTTCATTATACATGCCTTACCCTGTCAAAAATAACCTAAAGTCTACCAATAATGAACATACACTGTGTATATTTGGTGCATATATTACACAGACTGTGTATGCAGTACACAGTTTCAACTTTTTTAACAAGCAAAGGTCACCTAGCCAGAGTATAGGTTATGAAAGATCTCCATAAATTAAATTAAGCAGCTAGCTCACAAAGTTATAAGCTGTTTAGGGGACATGTCAGGAATCCCCTATCTATAGGGAAGCTTCTCTCTCCCTGTAGAGTAGAATTTGACACCTAGTAAGAAAGGCATTTTCTATTCTTTTAATATTTATGGATATTTTGAAGTGTTTTAAGGTCTTCACAGTCTCTGCATGTTTCGAACTACTTTTAACTGCAGTGAACTGCCTGCATATGCATTATTCCATCTCCAAAGCTACTGTATTTCCATTCAGAAAATCATAATGCAGTTATTAAAAGAGATTTCCACACAGAGTTATTGAATCATATTGGTAAGCTTGGTTTATGCCTAGGTGCTGTGACATGAATGCACACTATCTTGAATTAGTCTAATAGTCTGTGGAGTGACAGCTCACTGCAGCTCTTAACAAGCTGCACAGATCAACTTGGCAAGTACTTGGTTAAGTATCAGTGTACCTGGTGATGTACAAAATAAATATGAAATAGTATTACACTGAAATATTTATAGTTTAAAGGTTTCACCCATGAACAGCTCATAGATATTGTCTTCAAGTATGAGTCCATTGAGGTGGTGGAAAGTTACAACAAGTTATGTATTTGTTTGCCATCAAATCAGAAGAGACTTTAAAAGGGATTCCATTTCAGGACAGGGCCCTAACTAAGGAAATCAAAAGCATAACAACATCCACCCCGAGGGAAACTTCATTTAGCGAAAAGTTTACTGGAGAGATCTAAAAAAAAATTCCTTTTTGTCACAAAAGGTTTGAAAATTTTATTTAGAATTTCTGTGAGGAAGAAAACTGTTTAAGACTTAACATAAGGGGTATGTATTTTTCATGTAAGACATGTTGCCATGATTTAACTTATGTTTTAGATGCAATTTGCAACCAAGTAGCGCAGTTATTTGCATTTATGTTTCTCAGCTCATAGTTTTGTTTCTATGCAGTATGTCAATCTTTTCAAAGTACTGACTTTTGGAATTCATCAGTATCTGTGTATATCCAAAAAAATTCCTATCCAAATAATGTTCAAGGGTAGTTCACAGTAACTAAAATCTGTAAATGGCCTGTGGATAGATGTATCATAGATATGTTCATACTAGAAGACTTTAAATAAAACAACAAATGGAAACATTGAAAGTATGAGATTCATGATGTGAAAACACTAAGTCATCTACTTTCACAAATTGTCACATATATCTGTAGTTTTATTTTTTCCAAATGCATTGACATTGTACAATAGAAATTGTACTCATAGATTAGAAATTAAAATGGAATTAAATTCTAAAAAGGCCACGTAATTTTTAGCCTAACAAAATGCGAGGAAAGATCCCCTCTAGTTCTACGCAGTAGCTAAAATGAAACCTGTAGTACTTTTTCCACTAAGAAGGATTATGATAATACTTAGTACACTACAGCTAAATATGTTTGGGTGTTATTTTTCTTTTCCAATTAGTTATAATCTAATCAGACAAATACACTTTCATATATATTTTATATTAAAATGTTACTAGTTAGACAGAAATGCAATACACAGGCACACATACCTATATGCTCTGACTGCCAAATATTTCTCTGCCAAATACATGCACAAACCCCTAATAAGATAAGCAGGGAATGCATTTAAATAGCGCACACTTTAAACCACTACATTTCAGTATATTACTTTTCAGACTACACGCACATAACCAGACTGTTTTCCAAGCAGACATCCATTTGATTACTTAAAGTGCAAATTATGGTCTGGCTATTGAGTGTGCAGAGGAGGATAATAGGAAGTGCAAAGAAAATACAAGCCTTTCACATCAACAGGTGGCAATGCTAAATAGGAAAAAAAGAAGAGGGGAGTGGGCTCAGAGGAATATACCTTCCCTGTGTTGTACAGATATCTAAGAAAGAAAAAAGATTTGGCAGAAACTGGACCCTTTTTCCTGCAGCGATGATCTTGTTGCATGTACATGGTTTGTACACAAAGCATGGGGAAAACAGCACCAGGACCTCATAGAGGTTTCTTGGGCAGTTTGTGAAGTCCTCCTTGGGGCTGTTCAACATGCTCGGGGGCAACAAACTACGCAGAGCGAGGAGACAGCTTCCAATAGCTCATGCAAGTACCCCACCTAAGGGCTCAGAGTACTAACCTTCAATTCATGTATTTATGGTCAAGTTATAAAACCATAAAAGCAGAGACAAGAATACAGATTGATATACAGCTGAAAAACCCACAGTTGTACTGCAATTGAAAATGTCTAAAAGTAAATGTGCATGCCACTCAGGAGTCCCATATAATACTGTTAGATTTATAAAAACCAAACAAAATTCAACACCAAAATCTTATATATATAGGTATCCATAGGAAAACATGAGGATTGATTGCTGTCTCCTAGGAAGTGAAGTGTTTAGTTGTCAAATGATTAGATGCTTTATTTGGACATAAACCAAACTGCATGGGTGTTTATTCAGAATAAGTTAATAAATAGAAGTTAACAAGCATGTATTTATCATGGTTCTCAATACAGCAATACCTATCTCTGCACCAGGTATTAATACTTAGCAAAATGTTTTCTTCAAACTAAAAAGTACAATGTGCCAAAAGTACATAGTGCCTAAGAAAACAATCGGCTAGTGAAAAAAATCACAACACTTTCAAGTGACAGTCAGTTATTTCCCGAGTGAGTAGATTCAGATTTAACAAAACTATTTGAGAAACCTAGACATAAAATTGATTGAATTCCATTATTCAGCAATAATCTTGAATTCTGAGTTGATGAAGCACACTCAGCCTAAGAACTGATCTTAGCTAGCAGAATTAAGTGACTCTTCCTTGCAGTATAAAATAGGAGTGGATCCATAAAGCTAATCAGTTGGTTCTGAAATTTTCACACCACCTTCATTTTTGAGTTTTGAGTTGTTTTAACCTGGTTTCATGGACTAAACACCCACTTGAAGTCAGAGCATGTACCTCCCAAACCCATCCACCCCACACCTTTAAAAGGAATCTACTTTGCATGCTCAAGACTGCCCAGTGTTTCAAACTGGAACGAAATAAATACGGACTACTCTGAAATCCAAGAAGGGTACTCCTGCTCAGCACTGGAATGCTACTGTACATGGAAACAATAATACTATCTATGTACTCAGTGATGTGAGAGGTGCTCTAGTTTTTGATATTGAGAAGTCAATCTCTGCTTTAAAATTGCCTTTTGGATGAAGCTACTTCCATCCATAGTGTACATCAAGTGATTAGAAACTAACTAAGGAGCACAGTTTTTCTAAAGTAAGGTGCCTAATGTCTGCTCTATGAACATTTCAACAGGTAATATGGGAAGTTCTGTTCAGTCTTTAATATTTTTATTATAATTTTATTTTCTCCTGTTCAGGAAAATGGAAATTGAGTGTAGCAATGCCCTTTTAATACACCAGTTGTAGTCAGTAGATTGAAATCACTGTTACATATGTATCAAAGACGCACATAATTTCAATAATTAAACAGGTGATAATGTCTGCTTCACTACTATCAAAAGGATAAACGTCCTGTCTCCCTACGTTCAGGAGCAAAACAAAAGGAAAAAATTTGGTGAGCCCTTTACACAGCAGCCTCCATCTCTTGAACATCAGGGCATAACTCAGAATTGTAGCATACACAGAAGCTTAGTGCCTGGTAAGACTTTGGCTGACAGGGTGTATTGGTGAGTCACACTGAGATATTGAGAACATATGTCAAATTGCTAAAGCTCACAGAAATTGAATGCTAGTGCCTATTGAAGCCCCTCAGCCATAAAAAACTACTTTATTCCTAAACTTTTGTCATCCAGATAATTTAGCTGAATTAAAACTACAACACATAATAATGAACTATATTATAACTAGTGACTTAAAAATTACTGTTGCTGAAATGTAGCAGTAGGATATTCAAAACTACTTAAAGGATCCCAATAGCATGAGACAGTTAAAAGTCCTAATCTTTATACAGTCTGAATGAAGAGGAGAAGAAAGATAGTCTGAAGCAAAAGATAATCCTTTTTGTAGGGTAAAAAGATAACAAACAAACCAACAAACAACAAAACCCCAAAACATTTTCAAAGTCTGGTCTGTCCGTCTCTTTGGTGTGAAGAGAGTGATGGCTTATAATCGTTTGGACTTGTGATGGACAGTCACATGTTACAATGCATAGTATTCAGATTCTCAGAGAAGAATAGAGATTATTATTTATTATTGGTTTTGTCAAGAGTTATGTTTAATAATAAAATTTATTGAGAAAGCGCCTCTAATCACCAGGAAGGTATATAAGCCCTGAAAAAAATTATCATGCCTGTGCAAGCCAACTACAGCACATGTATTCAAGGATTGATACAGCATTATAACATAGTAACATAAAATGTATAGACAGCTTGCTCTTTTTACTCTGAAGTAACTTCCATCGCCTCTGGCCAGAGCTTGTTAGAAACGGCACAATTATCCCCGAGTTTTATGCACACTGATACTAAGAAGCATTATAAATGCTCGGGAAGCACTTTCCAACTCTAAAATCTCCAACTACCTCTAGACTGAATGTCACAGTAGCAAACAGTGCCACATGATGTGATTAGTCAGCGTAACATGTAATACCTAAGGCAGGCTTGCAAGTATAGAGACTGCAATTGGCAGTATGTCTTTGTTTGTGCCCTTGTGCCAGTGCTTCCCATCAGAAAGCTAAAAGCACAAGAAAGGAAATATCTAAGAACTGCCTATCCTTTTTCTTGACAAGGTCAATTATATAACCAAGTTGACATTATGGAGCCAGATAGCCCATATCAATCTGTAAGCTTACCTTGGCATACAAACTTCAATTCCTTGGCATCTGTAACGGTGGTTCTTTTATCTGACCTCTTCTTTTCTGTCCGACGGTGGCTACGTCTTTTCTTTGTCTCTCCCCAAAGATTCGACCCACCATGCATGCTAGGGATGTTTAGAATGGCAATTCCTTCCAGAGAGATATTGATTAAGTCTAGCTGAATTCCATCACACTGATTAGAAAGGAAGAAAGAAAAAGGAAAAAAAAAGAAAAAGAGAGAGAAAGCAGTATGAGAGAAAGAAAACTCTGAATGTTCTTTTTCTCAGATATTTTTCTTCAGCAATTTATCATTCTTAACACTGCTAATAGTTTATTCAATGTTTATACCTAAGATTGTACCTGAATAATTTTGTACCTGAAAAGGAGGTATAAGAACAGATCATCATTCAGAAGGTAAAATATGATTGCTATTCAGGTTTTGATTGCCTAAGCGTGGGATCATTTGGTACTGTCTTGTTATCTGATACCTGTTCACTGACCCAAGTAAAATATATTTCTAGCTTCACTACAGCTATTAGCAGAAAAATGTTTTTACTACCAAAATTTCTTTATCAATAACTGGAGGGTTTTTGTTGCCTTTTCCAGCTAAATTTTCTGCCTTATGATTTTGCAATGATACTTGTCACTCTAACAACTGAGTCCCCTCCACAACAAACTGAATATAAAAGTCCCTGCATGCAGAGAATACACAGACATATGGAAAGGAGTCTAAGCAAGACCCAAGAGCACAGAACATCACACAGGCATTAGTTTCAATCGAAAGGCACAACAATATCAGCACAGGGCTATGCCTCACTAGTAGCTCCTAGCAAGAGGTAAAATTAGTAGAAGTGGGTACAGCAATTGCTGATGCTGCTACAGCGTTTCTTACCCCAGAACCTTCGCCAACCACTTCTCTGAAATATGCATCATTACTAAGGGAAAACATAGGATAAGGAGCTAAAGAAGAGGAATCAGTGATCTAAAACCTTTCCAAGACTTACTGGACACACAGAAGTAATCTTAGCCCGTGGCATAGTCCCTTCAGTGCTTCAGTGCTGGAATCATAACCCATGTCACTAGTGTGTATTTCTCATGCTTCCTATAGCAACCCTGGAGATTAAGACATTTTATACAAGTACATTTCTTTGCTAAATCTGGCTTCCCATTTTATCTTATAATGGGACCATTTTTTCACTTCTGGAAAATGGCTCAGGGATCCTAACATATCAGACTGCTCAGTGACAAACTGCAACATTTTCTCAGGTGGTTGAAGCCTACGACATTTTCAGATACAGTTCACCTGAGACTCACTGCATGAGATGAACCTAGCTTAACAGCATACACCTAGCCTTCACTGGCTATAATTTACTCAAGCTAAGTCCTCCTGTCTACCAACATTAGGAATTTTTTAACCCATATAAAATGTAGCAAAATACTGAAGAACCTCTTCAAGAGAAAAAAAACCCCAACTTCATATTACAACAGCGGAACCTGCAGGTGGAAAGCAAAGCATCCATTTCTACACGAGTTCTCTGAACCAGCCAGTTGCCCAGGATTCATGTACTTGCACCTCGGCTAGAGATAGATTAGCTTAAAAAACAACATAGAGTATATCAATATCCTGGCAAGTCACACGCACCACAGCGTAGAGCAGCGCATTTTTAATACATTAGATCCTACTCCTGCAATGTTCTGCAAGCTTGTAGAAGATCTAGTCAACCATTTCAAACTAACTAAGAGTATTATTTTACAATTCCAATATACAATAATCAGGAAGAAAACGGGAAAAATAATTAAGCATGCTTCAGTAGTAGTCCACTGACATCTTGCAGCTTGCTGCTCTGTGGGTCACTGGCACTTCTTGCTCTCTGCCTAAACCTTTATCACAGCTTTGAAGAAGAAAAGCCAAGTACAACTCAAGAACAACTGTGAATAATTGTTTACTCTTAAACTTTCTGAGATCATAAAACAGAACTGTATTACAATGCACACACATCTTAATTCTTCTAAGAAGAGCATAAATCTGAAGAGAGAACAATTTCAACACTAAGATTTCCATTTCATATTTGCTCTTCAAGAATTAAATTTTAAACCTGTGGATTATATTCATACAGGGAAACCCTTAAAGTCAAAAGGCATATCTGAAAGTGAATTGGCAGTTGTGGCAACTACTGTAATTGAAAGTGTAACTTTTTAATAACACTTTTCTTACAAGAATAAAGGCATAGGTCTTCACTGGGATTTTTGGAAGCAAATTTGTGGTTTTCTCTGGCATTTTATATGTATTAAATACTAAGATGATTTATTTTGCTAAAAATTCTGCTCATGTGTATGCTCACTTACTGCTATACATTCTAGATAAACAGATATTAATTTCATAATTAAAAGTAATCTTGTGTAAATACCCTGCAGGCCTCAATGAATCAAACACATACTGTGTGTCAGGCCTCCCACTGTCTTCAAGTGGAATGTACTGGCTGGATAATTAGATAGTACATATTTTTTAACCTTATTTGCATGCATATTATATCTTTTGCACACTGACAAGCAGCAGTAACAACAAAAGTCAGATTACCACAGGGAATTCCCACAAAGAAGTCTTCATTTCTTATAATTTGCAGCCTAAATTAAAATAATTTGATCTTTGACAAGGATGAAATGTCAAGCAGAAGGGGGTCCTCTACAAGCCACGGCCTGTGGCTTCTGAAATCTGCCTAATTTATGTCAGTCACTTCTTAATACATATTTAAGTATTACACGAGAAAGATGATAAATATGCAATCTGACACCTTTGGTATTTCCCTGCTGTTAATTTATAAAGGTCTGGCGTCCCCCAAACTGACTGGAATTATTTAAATAAAAGAAGAATTGTGAAATAGGATGGCGTGGGGTCTAGCTTCCATTTTCACTCAATATTGAGCACAGCAGGTAGTACACTAAGACAATTATGTGACGAGGCCTCAGAGTCCCACAGTGATGAGCAACTTTCTGAATTAAGAAAAAAGGAGCATTTCTTTTGTTCATACACAGCCAAAAAGTTTGCCCTACAGGTACCTCTGCATAGTCCTAACACATTCCTCTATTACAAAAACAAAACACACGTG
This sequence comes from Corvus kubaryi, assembly GCF_017639235.1. Taxonomy (NCBI): domain Eukaryota; kingdom Metazoa; phylum Chordata; class Aves; order Passeriformes; family Corvidae; genus Corvus; species Corvus kubaryi. The sequence goes on along the minus strand of NW_024581137.1, from coordinate 30,690,538 downwards.
TTCTGCTTGTTTTCTTTTTTCTTTTTATTTCAAATAATGTAATGATGCTGTAAAAACAAAAGCATGTTTTTAAAATGTGGAGTATGTCTACCTAGATTAAAAAGGAAATGCTAGCTCTTCTAACTCTTTTTTACCTTCTTTTCTGGCCTCAGTCACTTCCTGGGTATTATTGTTTATGCCTTATTTATCATATCAAATATTTTCAGATCATCCCTCTGTTGAGAAAATACGTATCTATGCTTGAAAAGAGCTGGTATGACAGCTTTGCTGCGAAACCAAGGGCAATATCAAGCAAGTGCACAGGAATGTTTTAAACTCCTTTACCTTACCCAGTAATACCAGGTGGTATAGAAGGCTTACCTTGGTCCCACTACGCTTTTACAGCATTGCAGATATTGTCCATGCCACCCCTACTTACACAGCATCTATACCTACTCTCATTAAATACCTTTCACATGCCTTTCTTTTTTTCTGAAGTCGAAATAAAGTGCAAGTTCTCTAAATTATAAAAGCTTCTGCCTTGTTTACTGACACATAATTATTGAAAATAAATACTTAATTTTGTCCTAGTTTTGGGGGGTTTTTTGTTTCATTTTGTTTTCTTTTCCATTACAACCTTTCCTCAACTTCTTGCATCCCATTTTGAAAACAAAAATCCATCTTATTCTGGATAATATAAGAATTGTGTCCAACTTTTTCTGCATCTCACACTCATACAGAAGGAAACAGAGAACATGAGTCAGGAATGTATGTCAGAAAAACCAAGCTTAATTAGGTTAGAAATCAAATACATGGTTGAACAAATATTTGCCCAGAGAACATTAGATCACTGTCTCACAGCTCAGAGATACAGATCCTTAATCTTCCCAAGCATTGTGCATTCAAAATTTGGCTGTAGAGCAAACACATTCTTTGTGCATTTTATCTGGAGTGAAATGTGGTCTCATACATCAACCTCCCATTTACAGTGACATCCCCAAGGAGCATCAGGTTAAAAATCAGATTAAAACGGTGCTACTCCAAAATGCTGATAATGTTCAAACAAGAAACATTAGATACAAGCATACTGGCAAGCATTGTAATTTACTCATTGTAAATAAATATGCGAATAACTACCTCCTAACACTTCCTGTAAATTTTGGAAACTATGCTTTTTGTTCCTCACTGTATGACTAATGGTAATGACCAGGATAGATGAAGTGAATACTAAAAAACGTCTCATATACTGGCAGTGTAACACTTTATTGGCAATAACAGTTATTGACATGAATTGGTAATAATTATACAACTGATACGAGCAGCACCACAAACTTGTATACTGACTTGTTTGCTTTGTGATGTTAACACTTTCAGTGGTTACAATCATATGGTTAAAGTTCACATCTTAGTATGTATCAGAATATGTATGACTTTCTCTAGATATTAATATTTTATTGGGAAACCCTGCTCTTCAATTTGTATTTAATCAAAAGGTACATTTAACTTGCAGTTTATTCAAATCTAATCAAACCAGGTTAAGTATTTCTTCCAATAACTAACAAAATATTCTTCATGCTACATTTTCTTAAACTCATGTATGGGAAGCACTCTCTTGGGAAACAAGGGGGATTTTTTGGTTAAGTGTTTTTTCTAAGGTTTTTGCTGGAGTTTTGTTTTATTTTTATTATATTTTAATCTAACATGTGAGGAACATGTTTTCACTTCAAAGAGAAACATAACAGCATAACAGGCAAGTGTGGCACTGCTGGTGTTACAGTTTCAGTCTCAGTATTCTTTGCTACTTGTTCTGCTACCAGGCACATGGTTCCTTCAGATCATTTCAGACTTCACCCTTTAGGAAGCTTTGACTCGACTCTCATAGCTCCCACCATACCTCTCTGAGTGCCTCATGCTGTGACACAAATACTCCATTGACACAATGTGGTTCCTCATTACTACTGGAAAGGAAAAGCACCACAATCGTCTTGAGAAATTATTTCATTATTTGACCTAAATTCTCAGTTTGTATCTTCACTCATTTCTCATTTTTCATGTACTTATTTATAAACATCAGACCCCCAAACAGTTTATGTAATACAGCCACTTATCCTAGCACCCATCAAAGTGGCAGTGGCACATTATTTTAAATTCCTATTTTGTCTGTAAGTATCCTGTGTCTTTTTAGTTAATGTTCAATATACAATGGCAAGATGACCCCTTGTGCAGAGAGAAAAGCTATTTAATGAAGGGGAATAATTCAAAAATATATATATATATTCTTTAACCTTTATTCAGGAAAGTAAGTACAATTTTAGGGAATTGAGTTTTAAAGGTTAGAAAACCTTGGGACCCAGAAATAATAAGATTATTTTTTTTATTTTAATCCTGCAACAGCTCTCACTCCCTCCAACAGTCTTTCATTTTTCCATCTGACCTAGCCACACTCCCTATTGATTTCTAATGTTATACTTCACCTCTTGACCTTGTCTACTGTATTAAGACTTCACTAATCATCAAACTGAACTTTGTTCCAGTGTGCAGGGCTACACTACAAATAGGCATGATAAAAATAATATTTTGGAATATAGGGTCGAAAGGATGTGCACTGCCTTGCCTTGGTGGATTCAGGCACTCTGCACCCTTGCTCCCTGCATTTCAGCCAAACTAGTGACATTTCAAGGATAAAGGCAACAATTAGTTTCTTACTTCTATTTCTACAGATTCATGCAGCTTCTTACAGGTGGCTGAGAAAGTTTCCGAAGTGCCAAATTCAAAATACCAAAATTTGTTCTTCATTCTGAAACAAGAAAAAAAAAAGAAAAGAAAAAAAGAAAGATCTTATTCACTATCAATATGTGACAAAAGTGATCATCCTGTCTTCCACTATAAGTAATGGCAAAGGCTTGGGAACATGTGACATCCCATTTGAAATAGATGAGCTCATAATTTTCAAAGCTTAAATGTTGGTGTCAAGTTGTATGATATCCCCTAAAGGGATAACAGGAATGTGTTGAACTGACAGGTTCAAATGTACCTTTGACTTTTCTTTTTCAGTGACTATCAGAATATTTTTTGTCACTTAACCAGTGACATGCCTCAGAAAAATGTATCGATTTTATTTCATGTCTTACACCTACTATACTATTTCTGATTCACAGTTAACATCTTTATCCTGCAGAGTAGTAGAATGTGCAAGCAGGGCAATCCCATCATGAAGACAAGCCAAGACAAAAATGCAGCTTGCCCTAAGCTAGTTAAAAGTAAAGGCAAATGCCTATTGTGCATGGTGACAGATGAGATACTACAAGAAAATAAAAATTCCAGATCTAACAATCTTTAGATATTTTGCAGTAGGAGAGCTGTATTACCAGGTAATTCACTCATAGACACATTTTAAATGGGCAATGAGGCCTGCATCTTGAAGTTCATTAACAGGTCTACAGGAAAATAAAACTGGATTTAATGCTAGTAAATTGCTTAGTTTATCATGACAGCAGGCAGAATTTACACTTTTTTCTTTTTAAATACATAAAAACTGCACTTCTGTTTTACCAGATTTATAGCATACTGTTAAATACAATCAGGACGCCAACAGCACCATTTCAAATAAGAACGTGTACTTTTTGTGAATTCTCATGAGTAATTATTATTCTGTAACAAAAAAAAAAAGAAGCTAAACAACCACAACAAAAGACACTGAATTAGAATTCATTATTCCCACTTAAGAATCAGATATGAACACAGTTTCTCCACTTGTATAAACTGTTCTCTGACACAGCACATTGTGCTTTTAACTTGAAAACGACTGAGTTTGCATGAGCTAGAAGTGAAGAGTGAAACATAAATGTAGATGATTGTAAAACATGTCAAAAGTACAAATCCTACCCGTAATTATTTCAAATTACATATAAAAGGCTATTTAGTTGTTGTTAAAGCCTACTTAATGACTCTTAGAATTACAAAATGCAAAGAGGTATTGCAGTGCTGGCCATTTCCAGAAACCTGTTACAAGAGTCAGCAATTTCTGGAGCAGTATTAGAGGTGTGTAAAGATGTCCAACCTGGTAGCCTACACAGAGTTGGGAAGAGAAGAGTAATAAGGAAATGACACATTTCCGATGAAAAAAATTACAGGAATTTCCAAAGGTTTTTACACAGAAAATCTGAAAATATTTGGAAACTATTTTTGAGAACCTGTTCTCAGATAAATGCATATTTTCGAAGGTGCTCCAACAACCAGAAGGGTTCAGGCCAGATTCAGGTCCAGATTCCTTGGGTCCATGAATGGAAGTGGTCTGACATATGTTCGTTCTACACCTGCAGTTTAGTTAGCACACTGCCTACTGACCTGGGATCAAGTGCTCTATTTATGCCAACGTATAGAAAAAAATTTAGAAACCTTTTGTTTCCAAAGAAATGTGAACTAAGTCTTGAATTTCCATTGGGTGCCTTTGGAAAATCTGGATGCAGCTATCTTCCCACTACTTTCTAGACAGGGATGATGAATAATCAAAATTCCCAAAAAAACCCCAAAACAAAACAAAAAAATCCCACACCAAACAAAAACCCCAAAGCAAAGAAACAAAAAAACATCCAAAACCAACCAACCAACCACAAAAAACCCAGCAAAACCCGCCACCAAACAAAACACCTCAACCAAACAAAAAAAACCAACAAAACCTTGATGTAAGTATTCATAAAAATACTTTGTAATTTCTTTTGATCCTATTATTAAGATAAAAAGCCTTTGTATCTTCTTTTGATAGCCTTTCCTTTTGCTATTCAGTTACTTTTACCTCAAATGAAGAATCTTTTCTTTCTCTTTATTTAAAAGACTGCTTTAAATTGACTCACTTATTAGCACTCTATCTAACAAACTCTTTGACTTATGCAAAGTTAAAATAGACATATATTTTTAAGTAATTTACTTTAAGTCATATACTGTGTCAAATTCAGGTACCAAAAAAAACCCCAGCATTGCCAATGCACTCAAGGATTACTAGAAAATTTAGATCTATAAATCTAAACCTTGTAGAATCCATATGACAGAAGATTAAGTAAATATATCAGGTGAGTTTTTGATTTCTTATAATTTTAATAAAACCTCTAAGATTTTATCAGGCAGAAAAATGTATTGTGAGCCTGTTCTCCATCTCCAGTTGACTGTCTCTGTTTTTAAGCATAGAAGGACAACTTACTTGACCAGTTTTCAAATACAAAGATAGATGTAGATACAAATAATTTTATGCTTAATTTCCAAATGGTTTACCAACTTCTTTTACAAGCCATGAAATAGATTAAATTCCATGGTTTTATTCAAATGCACTACATCTTTTATTGAACAGAGGATTGTATTAAAACTTTTCATAGATACAAAATGGAGTTAAATAAAGAACTTCAGCGAAATTATACCGAAATTTTCATAAGCAAGACAAGTCTTATTATTCTAGTAAATATTACAATTTTTCTAATAATAATAAAAACCTCAACTTTAGTTCATATCTTCCACTTGCATTCCTGTTTCAAAGAGGTAAAGCTCATCTGCTTATCAATACAGCAGCAAACAGCAGAAGAATCCATTCAGAAGATTAGTGAACTACTATCATGGCCATTCTAATTTCTTCCATAATGTAACTAAATTTTAGATTGCTAAACAAATATATATTTAATAACAATTTTGCCACATTAAAACTGTAAGAAACTGCATCACAGGCTGCTGTCACATCTATATTCTCTCTCTCCCAGAGGAAATGATTTAGACTTTTCTCAGCTTTTAATAAGAGATGACCAAAAGTAAGTTTGAAGCCTGCTTCTTCTTTACAACACTGGTTTTGTTGGAATAGGAAAGGGAATGGATTATTCTAAAGAAAAGGGCTTGGGGTTTTTTTGTTACTTCCATATGCCTCAAAATGCTTATCTAAACTCTTAAACAACTTTACAATATAAATAAAACATCAGTCATGATTAAAGGCTGACTTATGTTGCTATTGTATTAGAGCATGTCAAAATATACAGCCTATGGGTGTAGGAATGACAAAACAAAACTGTACTTCAAGAACCTAAACACTTTTTATGCTGGCAATGTTACACATTTTCAAGTATTGATCAATCTTCTGACAAGTGGAATGATCTTCTTTAACAGGGATGAAATAAATTTGCAAGACAGTTGTGAGAGACTGAAATGTTAATGGTTAATGACTCAAACAATTGGCCATTTGCAAAAGCAGCAGGCTCTTTGCTGCGGCCAGGTTTGCATCCCCCAAGTGAAGGGGAGGAGGTGGGTTTCTGGATGTGTGGTGACAAAACCCAAGAACACCCCAGGTGAAGAGGGGACGAGCACTAGAGGAGGACCACAACAAGCCAGTCTGTTTAGCATCAAGCTGGGGTTTGAGCCAAGCAAGGGAAGAGGCTGGTGAGGAGCAGATCTTGCTAGGTGCGATAACGCTTTTTATCATGCCAATGTCCTCAGTTATGCAACTTGCTCAGGTATAAAACTCTGGTCCTGGGGAAGTACCAGGACATTCAGACACAGGCCTGAAGGTGTTCATCCCTTCTGATGGGGCATAACTGGCTAAACCTAGCTGATGTGAGAAGCAACTGTAATGTCTTAGAAGACATCATAAGCCATCAAAGATTCCCAAAGTGCCCCCAGACTCATTTCTGGGGGCTTCCACCAGAGGACTGAGCATGATCCACAGTGTTTCAAGAGACAGTGTTGAACTTCCATCTCAGGGGAGGTACCTGGGTGTGTTCCTACCTGAACCTGAACGCACATCAACCAACTGAACTATACATTTCGGGGGCTTCCCCCAGCCCTGACAGATCAAGACTGTGGCCATCACTTCAACCAAGCAACAATCAAATCTCATCACTGGATCCACGGGTGGTGATATCCATGTATGTATAAACACCGGTCATTCCGTGTCATTTCATTCTAATCTGCCCCAAGGGATCTGTTAACAAGAACCTCAGCTACTCTCACCTTCAGGAGCAGGTCATAACAACAGTATAAAAAGGCTAATACTGCCATTTCTTACAGCATTTCTATACTGTGGATAAATATCAGACTTAGAAACTTAGATACATTTCTTGGAAAAGTTCAGACTGATATTTGGTAATCAAGGCAAAATAATCAAAATAGTCTGTGATATGGGTTTGCTCCATTATCAGTTAATCAGAAACCCCCCTACTGCTAAAACTATTTTATATAACCTTTCTGATTAAGCAATTACAAGGCATGTCATTGAAAAATTGTCCTGTATCTAAATATGGAAATAGTAAATACTTTATTCAACACCTGAAGAGCATGTATACTTCATTGCACTATGATCACTCTGTCAGAACATGCATAACAATACACCAGTTATGGGCTGCTAATAAAAGGTCACAATAAAAGAGGAGTACCTTTAACTCAAGTAACAAATTCTTACTCTGGCACTTAGGGTCTATACTCAGGGCAAGAGCTTATTGCTACATTTGCAAGTTTGTCACACTTTCTACCACGTCCTATTTACACTTCTTAAATTTACTTTTTAATTTTTGCTTTATAAATTTATTATATTTATTTCCACTTTAATTATGCAGTGTCAAGCTTCAATGACTTCAGCTAAAATTTCTACATCAGAAAATTTCTGACTGTTATTTTTGTAAAATGTCAGCTGAAATACTTTGACCATTTTTGAAAATGACTGGATTAAAAACTTGTATATTTGCTTATATTAGAAGTGTTTGATAACATACATTTTGAACTGTTTTAATACAGCTAGACTTTCTGAGCAGAGATTTTAAATTTAGCATGAGAATGGCCTTGAATCAAGAATATGCCTCTAGCCGTCTGCATGAAAATACATACAGAATTTAACCATATTATGACCTGTTGGAAGTAGACCCTGAGAAGGCTTTATTTTTCATATTCTGTGGCAGAGAAACAACAAATTTTTGTCTCCAGTTCTGTCAATTTTTATCCTTTAATCTGTACTAAATATAGAGCTTTTTTACCCAGGAACATACTAGAATTCTTCATTCTTCCAAGGTAAATTCCTTGAAAAGTCCACTACAGGAAGCAACCTCTAATACAAATCTGTGCAACAATGTCTGTTCACGGACAAGCAGAACTTGAATTCCTCCAGAAAGTATATTTTTCCCGAAAATATAACCTCTTAGCACTGCCTTCTGAAAATACTTTTTTAAAGACTATTCCAACTTTTTTTCAAAAGTACTGTTTCTTTGTCAGTGAGTGTCAAGAGTTATCTCAATCTATATCATAAACTCATACAGTTTTCAGCATAAAGCTCCCATTCTAAGAGCAGCATTCATGAACAACAATGTACAGACTGTAATGAATTTTTAAAAGAAAATTCTATGGCAGGAAAAAAAAAGTAGCAAAGAACATTTAATCTATTTCATAAAGAGTAGATGCTTATCATCTCAACCACCACAAGTCTGGAAGGTGCTCAGAGCCACAGATTAATGCTACGTATTTAAATGGAACAGGTCTCTTTACCTCCCTTTTCTCCCTTGTTCACTCTTTTGTTCCAAGCAAATGTGGAATAATGTGTAGAACCACCTCTGCAGGGAACCAGAAATACCAGAAAAGCCTGCTGAAATGGAGGTATATTTCCACGGAGAAACTGTGAGCAGTACAAAGGGAAAAAAGGGTTGACAAGTATATGTGAAAAAAGAGGAGGTCATCATCAGAAAATAGAGGAATCATGAAAGAGAAGAATGAGCAGGACAGAGGAACTTAATTTCAAAATGCATTGAAGTTCTACAGCACTTAAAAAGGTATGGTGATAAAATACAGAAGAGAAGTAAAATAATCCTAAAAGAGACCTAAATAAAAACACATATTTCTTAAGTTTGAAAATACAGATAATAAGGTCTAAAAATGAAACTAGGAATATAGGAAACGCCATGATGGGCAAAAATATGGTCACGTCTTCCAATATTCTCTCACTGACAGCGGTTATTACCAGACACCATAGCAGATAATATAAAACTCCATGCAGTAAACATCTAACTCTATGGAAGGTTTATTATTATTTATAATTCTATCAAATTGCAAAACACTACATTCAGATTAGACATAAAGAAGAATTCTTTTATGATGAGGGTGGTGAGACACTAGAACAGGTCGCACAGAGAAGCTGTGGATGCCCCATTCCTGGAAGCACTCAAGGCCAGGTTGGATGGGGCTCTGAGCAACTGGTCTAGTGGAAGGTATCCCTGCCCATGGCAGAGGGGTCAGAACTAGATGATCTTTCAAGATCCCTTCCAAGCCAAAGCATTCTATGATTTGAATTCAATTTGTGGACACTTACACCATTAAGCAGTATGAAAGTGATTCCCAATGTATGGAGGAAAAAAAATGTCTCCTTGGGAAAAATAAGCTTACTAAGGTGGGTCTGAAGTTGCTCTTTTGGTTTAATGAGTCCTAGCCTGTAAGACTTACACTCAAGAGCAAGTGACAGACACACTCCTCTCTGGGCTCGCTAAATGGCAGGATCCAGACACCAATGTTGAATGGTGCCACATTCAGTCAACATCTCATCATTAGTGGTGTTCCCCAGGCATCAGTCCTGCCTACCATCATTATTGACTTGGATGAGGGGCTTGAGGGTACAATAATCAAATTTGCAGACAGCATCAAATTGGGTCAGTGTTCTGATCTGCTGGAGGGCAGGAAGGCTCTGCAGAGGGACCTGGACAGGCTGGATCAGTGAGCCAAGACCGGTAGTGTAAGGTTCAACAAGATCAAGAGCCAGGTCCTACACTTTGGCCACAACACCCCCATACAGTGCTACAGCCTGGGGCAGAATATCCAGAAAATGACCCAGCAGAAAAGGACCTGTGGCTGCTGGTCGACAGCTGCTGAACAAGTGTGGCTGAATGCAGCGCTGAACGCAGCGTGCCCAGATGGCCAAGAAGGCCCATGGTATCTTGGCTTGTATCAGGAATAGTGTGGTCAGCAGGATCAGGGAAGCAATTCTTCCCCGGTAGTCGGCACTGGTGAGGCCACACCTCAAATGCCATGTCTAGTTCTGGACCCCTCAATTCAGGAAGGACATTGAGGTGCTGGAGCAAGTCCAGTGAAAGGCAATAAAGCTGGTGAAGTGTTTGGAGCACAAGTTCTGAGAGGAGCGGCTGAGGGAGCTGGGGTTCTTTAGCCTGGAGAAAAGGAGGCTCAGGGGTCACCTTACTGCTCTCTCTACAACTCTCTGAAAGGAGGCTGTAACTGGGGGAGAAGGGGGTGGGTGTCAGTGCTTTTCCCAGGCAACAAGTGACAGGACAAGAGGACCTAGTGTCAAGCTGTTGGACATTAGGGAGAATTTCTTAGCAGAATGGGTGATTAGATACTGGAATGGGCTGCCCAGGGAAGTGGTGGAGTCACTGTCCCTGGAGGTATTTAAGGAATGACGACGTGGCACTCAGTACCATGCTCGAGTTGACATGGTAGTGTTTGGCCACAGGTTGGACTTGATAGTCTGAGGATCTCAGAGGTATTTTCCAAACTAATTCATTCTGCGATTCTGTGAAGTAAAACTTTACAGCATATAATATGTCATAGGAATTGTACATTGTATTTCTGGTGATAAAAATATGTGTATATATAGGATTTTATCTAATTTAACACTCAACATTGTAGAAAATAGAACTTCAGTTGGTAAAAAATATTTTAATGCTTTCTGCAATTCAATATAAAGAATATTTTTACCAGATCTCTCACAGTAGTTTTCAGCAGACAACATATTTTCCATCTTTTCTTACAGTTCATAAATCTATTATCTAGGTAATTTTATACTTAGGTAAAAATGATTTCATTGCAGCACATAATATATATTAATAAGAATGTATGACTTTTTCTAATGTTCTCTTCTTTCTACTTCTGTCTTAACAATCATATAATTTCTGTTCTTCTTTATAATGAATCATATGCAAAGGTAAGGAAATAGCCAGTGGAGATGCACATCCATAAGAGATTTATGTGTGACTGGCATGATTTTAATAGAGACATCTTTGTCAATTTTTTCTTTTTTCCATTACCAACTGTACTTCTGGCAAATCTAAGTGTTAATCTCCTATGGCACAGAGCTTAGGCAGAGACCATATAAGTAAGTGCAGAAAAGCTAAAATCCTCATAGAGCAGTTTCAGTTTTACACAATAAATAACATTTTCACATATCATAAAATGACACCACCCATGGCTGAAAAGCTACCCCGTAAGTAGTCATACCACTAAGTAACACTGTGAGATCATGCTCCCTGACATTATCAGTTCTACTGCTGCAAAGCTGAATCTGGCTCCATTTTCTCTCATGCTTTGTCATAGCTTCGCACTGTAGCTCTCAGGCATCCATGCAGTTGGGCTGCAATCTCCACTGCCCGCCTGCCTGTCCCCCTTTATCCAGTTCTTTGCCCAATTTTCTCAAAACCCTCAGCAGTTCATTCCAGCTGTAATTCTCATCCTTCCGCCTTCTCCATTCAGTTCTAGTCCTTCATTCAGCTGTGCTCTCACATCTGGCCAAGAAGCCACTCCTGGACACCTTGCCCTGACCATTTTCAGTAATAAACCCAAGTCATGAAAAGTTGCAAAAGGGCCTTGCAGTACTTAGTGACTGGGGTATAAAAATGTAGATGACATTTAATGTGGATAAATTTAAAGTGATGTATAGAGAAAAATAACAAATTAATTATAATTTTACCAAGAGTGGTCAGTTCTCAGTGACAAAGTCTTGGGCTTACAAATAGCTGAATTAAACTTTCATTTCCCCAAGGGGATTAATGGAGGAGGAGAGAGAAAACCATTTCTTATCTCAGGCTCCAACCATCCATTTGGATTGAAATATTTGTACAGACAGTTCACCTATGAATACTGGTCAATTCACACACTCCAGACAGGTACTGATGTTCCCAAATATCATCTGTTGTCTGTATATTTGCAGACAAAAGGTGCAATGAATTCATTGCAGGTCTGTGCACTGTTTCTTGATTTTGTTGAGCTACAGATCAGAATGCAATTTGTTCAGGTTTCTGAGAGAAATAGTAGCCAGACTGGATGTGTTTACTTCTTATAGGGTTACCAGGAAAAAAACCAACACAAGAGGAACACCAGGTTGATAATGATATTCATAAGCCACAATCTCATTTGCTATGAATCCTGTTATTGTTTTATTAATTATGATACCTTTCTTGCATACCCTCCTTACACTACAGACACCAGCACAGAGCCTACTGCTAACATCTATATGGAGGAAAATCTTATCCTAAAATACAAGTAAAAATTCCCATATGGAAATATAAACAACACACCCTAAAAATTTTAAGATCTTTGTAGCATGTGCTAGGTGCTATAATGCAGGAGGAACTTCTGAGCTGTGCCTCACATTGTATCTGCTTTCTTCCAGTATGCAACAAGATGTTCACAAGGGAAAAAAATATTTTCTCCAGAGTTACAGAAAAGTGGCTTATTCAACTGAGACTAATTGCAGGAGGTCAACCTACAGCAACTGATATGAAACCTAGCTACTCTAAAACATCGTGATACCTGACTGACGTAGTTAACAAGACATTTCTCCATGAAAGAGGGTACTGTTTCTAGTCTGTGACAGTAATACCTGTTTTGAATATATTGTTTTAACAAATTTATTAGTAAGACCAAAAAAATAGTTGTTTCTCAAAATATTTACTTTAAAAGTGTCTTCACTATAGCTTTGATTTAATCTGTCATTTTGCTCCCCTAAATAAACATTTGTTACACTTCTTAAATCCTTTGTGTCCATTCACCATCATGAAGATTTCTGCTCTTAACGTTTTACTTATTTTTATGCTTATATTTCTCCTCAGTTTCTTTCCAAAATTCCCCAGTCTTGGGAGCAGATGCTGAGGCACCAATGACTCATTAATCTCAAGAGGTTTTTTATCATGAACAAAAATAAAGTCTCTGAACAGTTCCATATTTACCAGCCTTGGTCATACTAGAGAGCCAACAAAGCTCATTTAAAAAAAGGCAAAAAAAGCCCTCTCTGTATATATTAGAATAGACTGACTAGCTCAGAGCAAGGACACAGACCTCCACATTTCATCTTTTTATTATGTCAGAGGAATGAAACAATATTCCTTTCCCTTATGCACTAATACGGATATGTATACACAGACATGAGACTAGGTGCACTAAGCAGTACTTATAGCTCAGAGGCTCAGGGACAGGTTTGAAGGAGGAACTCCTCATTGGCTGCTTCACATGCAAAACTGTACCTTTGTTTTAGAAAACTAGCAAACTAACAATCATATAAACCAGTTTTGTTTCCCTGTAAAGCAGGTGATGACATGTAATTAAACAATCTTTTTCCCTAGCCCATACTTTAACTCTCACTGAAAAACTAAAATATCTCAATACTTCTATTCAATTCTTGCCAAATAAATCCTTCCATTACCACAAAGTACTTGAAACACCATGCTTTACATCATTCCCAAGTAGGACACAATGAGAAGATTAAGTGAAAAGGACAAAAAAAAAAAAAAAAGAAAAAAGAAAAAAGGAAAAAGCAATCAAATGCTGTAAGGCAAACAATAAGCATCTCTTCTGTAAGCACACAAGAGAAAATCAGACTGTATAGAAGATCTTTGACTAAATCTTTCTCCTTATTATTCCTCCAGAAATATTTAAACCTTACTGGTTTAAATCTTTACAGGTCAGACTCTGCCTGTCTGACTGGGATTCAGAAGAGTTTAAAATTTATTTTTCTATTGAAAGAGCTGGTTTATAAATTTAGGAAGCCTCACTCATTTCAAGTTTCATTGTCTCCTGATTTCACCTCTATGAGAATATCACTTCTAGGAAGGAGGTGGCTTGTCTAGGATTTAGTTTACCACCACAATGCATTTGTCTGCCTGTGAAGTAGGACAACACTGTATTTCCATCCAAGACAAAAGACATCTACTCAGTGAAACTGAAGGTGTGATTTACCAGGCCTGAGTAAGCAGAATTGGTCTCCAGGTTTCATTGAGAGAAATAACTGGTTCTCCACTGACTATAGTGAGAGCACTGACACCTAGTTCATATGTAGATAGACACTTTCAAGTCCTAGATTAAGCTCTCTAATCTAAAACTGAAAACCTATCTTGTTTCAAAACACTTCACCTAGATAGAAGACTGTCCTCCTAAGCCCTTCAACATAAAAGAAGTCTCATTATTTCTCAATTCACTTGCTAAAAGAGAATTTACAAAACATATCCTTGCAAGTATGCACTCATACCTATGGATTTTAGTAACTTATCACAAAAGAATCCAAGATCTGAACTCAGGCCACCTGTGTTCCCTGCAGCACATTCAATTCAAAAGGCCACATAAGCTGTCCCATCTCTCTAGTCTCACCTTCAGGGAATTTTTAAATAGGCATATAACCTGTTTTGTGGAAATGCATGGACACTCTACTACCTGCTTTCCTACAGGAGGGTTAAAGCACAGCTACTGGATCTCAGGTGCAGATCATTCAGGAGAGAACAGGCAGGTGAAACACATGGGCCAAGCTTCATTCTCTTTGTGAAAAAAAAAAAAAAACAACGAGTTCATATTTCTTAAATAATGGTACATTACTTTCTATTTTGTGGAGGATGGGATGAGTTTTGCTTTTAAAAGGCCACTGATTTTTTAAAAACCTGAAAATATTACGATTAATGCTATATTTGTGAGTCTATATTTTTAGGCAACTTTTTTCCCCTGAAGATTGAACGCAGTCATCAGCTGTGGTTAAAAATGCTGTTCTGTAAATGTGCAGAGACTTCAGAATGCATTTTTAGTGTGACAGAAGGTCTTTACTTAGTAGAAATCAGGACTTAGCATTGAAAATGCACATGGTAGCTGTATAAATAATAAATTCTACTGCTATAATTACTTACTGTCTTATCCTTCACAATAAAAATTTAGAAAATTTTCTACATTGAACAGCACCTTAAAGGACAAGGCAGATTGCCAGACAGAGAGTAAAGCTAGGAAGAGTATAGTGGTTTTGGTCCTCCATACAAAGCTATGTGACCATGGATCATTCCTCCAAAAACTGTGTTGGATTATCAGCAAATAACATTTATATACCCAGCATGTAATTGTTTCACTTATTACATGGCTGCAGTGAGAGCACTTATTCTTCAATCCTGCTCCATTAAAATTCAAAATACATGCAAACAAGAAGAAATTGATTAATTTTTCTAAAGCATGTTTAAAATAGATCTGTAAAATGGTTCCCTACGTATCTTTCATGGAATGTCCTTGTGATTATATACATTTCACTTTGAAAAAGTCTATACAGACCCTTTTGACAGGAACATACACAAAGAAATCTGTCTTTGTAATTTTTTTATCATCATATGCTACACGATAAATTTAGCACCAATGTCTAGTAGGATTCCTTTCTGCAGCCAGAGAATTGGTGAGGAATCAACCTTTATGGGTAATAACTCTAAGCTATCAAGCCTAGTAATTAGACCTGTGCTGCCTAAATTATATTTGTCTAGTTCAGTGCCTTCGGTTTTACTTTTTACACTACAGCTCCATATTGCATTTCTAATCATTACTTCACCCCAGCTTTTTAAAATCTCACACAGCTCCATGCTACCAGCTGTTGTTTTCTTTCCTAATGCACTTCACTTGCAAAGAAAGAAAAAAAAAACTAAACCCAACAAAAACCTCACAGATTTAGATTTCTTTGAACCTCATTCTTACTCACTGCTTTTCAGCTCCTGAAATAAATGGAAGTAATCATTCTGTGCCTTAAATTCAGTAATACTTTAGGACTTAAACTTGATAAGGAAATTGAACATGGTGAATGACAATACTGTAATTTGGGGGCACTGATCTGATTCCTTCAACTCTGCATAATTTGGACTCTATTTCAGCATAAAACTTCATAATTTTAGATGAGATACAACTTTTCTAGCTAACTAACTTAGCCAGATCAACCAGCTTTAAATGAAAGTTAAAATTTAGCTAATCTATAATTAGTTCTAGTTCAATCATTCTATAGATTTAATTAAAAAAGTAACTACAAAAACCAACTCCAAAAGACAAAATAAACAGAAATGCTTATATTAAACTGGCATTTTTTTTAATCACTTCATGTTATTTGACATAAAGAAAACATCAGCTGCACAGCTTTTGTTAATATACATGCACAGCTTTTTTTGAACTGCGAATACTCAATAAGGAATTTCAAATTATCAGCACACAAAATGCTGTATCACAGTTTGTTGTAGTTACAGGAGAACTGCAGGTAACACTTCCACTGACACTTGTATAAAGCTCACGGAAGTTAGCTTGCAAGCTTGCCTTTCTTTCAAAAAAAAAAAAAAATCTTAAGAGTGTATTAAAGCATAAAAGCCTAGCAGCTAAAACAGGTCTGCAAAATGTATTCTGCCATAAACTTTTTAAGGCTGAAGAAAAGTAAAGGGTAAGTGAACTTTTTCAAATCTTAGCAAACAAAAAAGCTTAAAGAAACCATATATGAAGCAGTCTGTAAAATTTTCTTCTTGGGACTTCACAAAAGCAGGTACTAAATTCTTATAGTAAAGGTTAGCGAGCTGACTACAAAAGGCATACTTAAAATAAAAAATAAGGTCTATCAAACTTTTTCAGTTTTTCAACAGAGAACACACATTCATCCACCATTTTTAATTTTAATGTATATTGCAGAACTAGCACGAAGTATACACTGAAATTCTTAGCTTTTCCATAGTTCCTGGGCATCAGTTCACAAACACAAGGGGGCAGTAAAAATTATTATCTTTGTGCAAAGTCCTAATGACCTCTACCTCACAGTAATAGAATTTTTCTGTTGTTCAGGGATTTTCCGAGAGAATGGGAAAATACTTGAATATTTTTTCTTCCCATCAGTTTTCAGCTGTTTAGCATGGTGCGAAGGCTGAATCAAATAGAGTTAATGACTTAGCTGGTAGGAGAGGTGGCATAAAACACATGTAGGATTTGAAATGCAACTTCCAGATTTAAAACATGCATATTTCCACATTTTTGTGAGATCCCCAGAGCTGACTGTAATTCTAATGTTTCTGTGTTATGATATAAGTAGCTTACTAACCAAGTCTAACTCCCTTCAGAGAAGAGGATGGGGAGGAAGGAAAAAGCCAAGCCTGATTAGTGAAAATAGTGCTGTTTCCAATAAATAACACAGACTATCATGTTAAAGCAGAACTGAAAAATGCCTTCCAAGGTCTTATCTTTGCAAGTGGACTTCAAAAAAATGTTCCTGCACAATTTTTCTAAGTAGTAGCTATAGACTATGCGTTGGGAATTAATATTAAATTGTGGCTTTACCTCTAAACAAGAACATTATCAACACAGCAGCTCTACCATAGTAAGCTTCATGATTTTGGCTACATATATTTTACATTTACAGCCCTAAAACACCTGACAGTCATTTGTATAAACATACGACTTTTCCAGACAGGTTATCTCTAGGAAATAAAAATCATATTATTATTTTCTTTAGATGTGTCTCTATATGTGGCAGGATGCTCAGGAGCATTTATTTAAGCTTGCCTAATTTTGAAAATACTTGAAGCATCATGGGCAATTGTCACGTGATAAATTACTGTTTTCATCCATCAAATATTAAAGCTGCTCACTACTGACCTTGAGCACCACTTACACTGCCAGAGCCATGGCCCTTTTCAAAGTCAGCAGGGTACAGCTGGCACAAATTCAGCCAAGCAATCAGATTCATACCCCTTCACAAAAGTTAAGTCTTTTAAAAATGCTCTTTCTCACGTAGTGCAACCAGAGGTTTGACCACTCTTGAAAAAGGTGTCCAACACCTGACTGTTCCTATCAAGGAGTATTACCTGCTCACATTGATTTGCAGCAAAGTATTTCTCAGTAAGCATTTCCACTTAACATTTACTCTCATGGAACCTGTGTAGTGGGAGATATTTACGAGTTGCTTTCAGCTTAAAAATAAATCACCTCTAATTCCTCTAAGCGAAATCAATCAAAAGTCTTTAAAAAATGGACTGGTTGTTTGGTCGATTCTGGCAGAAAAGTAAACAGCACTTCAGCTTTTCTCCACCATTAAGGTCTAAATGGCCTAGAAAGTAAATCAATATCTCCAGTCAGCCCTCTGGCTATTGTTTAGCCAGTAGATATGGATTTTCTCTAGCTTACTGCACTCCTTTGGGACTAACCTGTAATCCTCAGAGAGTAATAATAAGTTCATTATCTAGTTCAGCTCTCTGTTGTACATTTAAATGGACCACATCCATCAGCAGCACTTGTTAAAGTTAAAGGACAATGACATCCCATTCAACCTGTTTCGCAATGAAATACTTGCAATATCTGATGGAGAAAATTATTATAAAAACCTTATCTGTTGTCAGGTTATTAAAAATGAAATATCACAAATGAGTTAAACAGTAAATAAGGATTTTTCCTTATGTAACATTGTTTCTTTGTTAATGAGTTAAATTGTGGTAAAGTTTATTTGTGACATACATCATGCAATCTTTCATTATTCATATCAATCTGTTTCAAATATTTCTGGTTAAATACCACTACAAAGCAAGCAGCTGTCAGAACCAATCAGTACTTTTTTATCATTCTTCAGCTACCAGATGTTTGCTGGACTAAAAGGATTTCCCCTCCTTCTACCTAGAAGTGCAAAAGAAATCTCTCTCATTTTTAAACACTGAAGTTTTAAAAGGCTCTACTCTCAGACCACAGAACCTGTACTCTGCTCTCAGCCAGAAAGAGTTTCAGCCTCTGATCTGAGCACTCTGTTTTACTGTGTACGCACATTTTCTCTCATAAACATATACATTCCATCACAGCATGACAAATAACACATTAATTTTACAGCTTTTACACAGAACATAAAAAACCCCCAAAAAACAACTAGCAACTATTCTGCAGATGATCTGAGTATAAAAAAAACCCACTTACTACTTACTAGTTGCTATGACTAGTTCCGTACTGTAAATTATGCACATAAAGAGTGCTGTCTGCTGGGAAATGTGCTGCACTTTATCTGCAGCCTCATATTTAGCCCTCAGAGGGGTTACAGAAATATTCATAAAAATCACAGCCACAACTGCCACAAGTTCTTTTCTCTAATTCAAGAATTATTAGGAAGAATGAAACGGGAAAAGGATGGGGACTACGGCTCTATTCAGGCAAGGGGTTTGAACAGCAATAGCTTCTATAATAAGTAACCATGCTTTTTTGCTTTCAGAATTGCCTATCCGGATTTCAACCACATTTAGGTGAGTGACAGTCTTCAAATCAAAAGGAGAGCTGACAGAGTCCTAAATAAAGATTAAGGAATTGATCCTTAAAATGGATCTTCTAAATTCAGAGGTAAAGCCCAAACAGCAATGCTATACAGAAGGACAAATGGAGCTTTATGACATTGAAAATTCCCAAGATGCAGCTTTAGTCTTCGGCGAGCTGCTGTTGGTACTGGGATCACCACTAGGTGACAGCTGGAGAGCACCCAGAGTTCCCCAGCTCTGGGGAAATCTCTGACAATTCTGCTCTGCTCTAGAGCAATTCACTTGTTTTGGTGAAGTTTTTAGATCACCCCACACAGTACCGTAATGAAAATCAATAGAACTCAAGTTCTTAAGTACATGTCACTTTGAAAATATCTGTTAATATTGTGTGAAATAATGCTTATACACTCTAAAAATGGAGCCTTAAGGTCTTCTGAATGTCACTAATCTTCAGCAGAGAATATGGTCTGGTGGAAAGACAAGTCAAAAAGATCAAAGCCATAGAATAGAGCACCTGAAAAAGCAGCCCAGAAGGTGTCCTTCCAAAATTCTTCACAAATGTTGGTTCTTGTACTCACTCTTTTAGCATGTAAGACATAAATAAAAACAAGTATCTCCTCTACCTTTTCACAGGACTTGGGGGTTCACATAACCCCCAAGTGATGCAATTGATATTCTAGGAGGGTTTATTTGTTTGCTTTTGGTATTTTTATTGTGGGATTCTGTTCCCCTCATTATGTTTGTTCTCATGGAACTGTAATGGCATTGACTTGTGAGACAATTCTTTCACCAGCTCATTACGTTGACTGATAAGCATTTGTATTCTTCATTCCCAGATCAAATCTACCTACTTGCAGTTTCTGTGGCTTTGAATACCTTCAACCAAACAACCCTTTACAATTTTTACAAATTAGTAATATCTCGTGCAGACACTTGCTATGATCATCTCATAATTTAATATTCTCCTTTTTATGATGAATGACTAGTATTCAACAGTTTTGTGTCTTTTTCTTTAACAACTTCTTAAACAATTTTTGCAGCTTTTTCAGAAACCTTTGTAATTTTCAATGTTCTTTTTAAAGACTAGACACTAGGACAGCATAAAACAGCGGTGTTCTTACGACCACATGAATTTTAAAGAATCATCTTCTCACATCTCATTCCCCTGTTCCTAAAGCCAAAGCACATACCTTGTCTTCAAGCCACAGAATCACTCTCAAAAGCTCCTGTTCAGCTCATTACCAGGTATGACCATCTAGTACTTTCCTGAGTCATTGTTCTCTAAAATAAAGGTTCATCATTCTCCACATGGCCTACCTCCGTGTTTTCTAGATATTTGACCCTCCATTTACCTATTTTTAAAACAATTTACCCAGACAACTGTTGACATTTCTCAAGTATTACTTAACATTCTTCCAATTTTTATAAGACAAAAACTTTGCTATCAATGGTTTCTTACAGCTCTCTGACAGAGACATTAGAAGAAATAGCTAAAGCATAAAAATATATAATAGCAATTATTTACATGAATTAGCCTGTGTAGACTGTACGCTTCTATTGAATAACACACTTATAAGAAAATACTAGAAACAAAATAAAATTAATTTTGTCTTTCATGTAGCGTATTACAGACTCCTTCTAGTCAATATACTTTTAATCTCCCGTTACATTGGAAAGTACTGAAATTTAAATCTTGTTAAAGAAATGAAAACCTTTAAGATAACTCTTTGATATAGTATCTTCTGTGTTCAGTTCTGTATTGATGCCATGATTTTTCTGCCTTTTCTTTTATATCCCTGTTATACCTTTTTACAACTTCTGTATTCTTAGTGCTTTTTCCCTACATTTTTGGACTTGTTTGTTAAGCTAGGAGACTAAACATTTTAGAAGCTTTGTAGGTAGGGGTTAGTGTGCCCCAGACCCCAAGGTCCTCTCCAGAATACATTCTGTAAACTAAGATAGAACCATCTGGGGGGGTACCTTGGAGTGGGGGGCACCTTGGAGAGGGGGGCTCACTCGAGCCTCTCATTGGGGAATCTTTAATAGATATGCTAATTAGTAAGACCTATAATGTTATACCAGATCTTTTGCAGGTGTGCATTGTGGTGTGCATTGGGCTATGTTCGACCTGGACATAGTGCACCTAAGGATCCTTAAAACAAATACCAAGGTAAAATCCCTTTTTCCCTTCTAACTGTGATTGAGAATTGATTTTAAGACCAGGAAGAGGCATCAGTATCCTCATCTCACTCCTACTTAATGCTAGTTTTGTGCAGGAACTAAATCCTCTACACAATCTGCATAATTTAATAATTGTTTCAGACATTTTTAATACTTTCATATCCTAATAGCCAGTAAGGAAACTTATACCCTAACATCTTGTATCTAGAATGAAATCTGACCCTGCTAATTCAAAAATCAAATTCACGCCAGTTTCAATGAGGTCAGGGTCTCGGTCTTGATCTTTCAAGGCATTAGCATAATGCACTCTTGAGTCTGATTTTAGCATTCTTCTTTCCTTTGCATAATGCACACTTGTAAAACTTTTTTTTTTCCTTTGGTTTTAGCCAGAGAGCAAATTAAAAAATAAATCAATTTTGTTATTTTTAAATGTTAAGAAAATGAGTTCTGTATAGACATTCTCTTATTTCTTCACTCATCTGCTCCTGCTGTCTCTCAGGTCTACAGCAGAATGTTTTACCCAAATTCTAGGACTCAGGAACACATCTTTCAAAACTTTGCTGATGAGGTGTCACAAGATACTCAAAACTACCCACAGCTTAAAGTTTAAGTAGAGGATTAAATGTTCAGAGCTGATCGCCATTTTCAGTTGATCAATATATCAGCGGAAGTTTTGTATTACAGATAACAGGACTCTCACCAGTGTACATAAAGCACCATGGCATCAATAGAACAGGAGCATTATGAGAGCTAAAAGTTATCAGAAGCAGTGACAACAAATCATCCTGATGGAAATTGTTTAATGGTGGACATAAACAGACTTTTCCCAGTGCAAAGACTCACAGTGCACCTAACTTCAAGATGCACCTGTTTTTCTTTGCTGCACAAAGAGAATTTGAGAGAGTGGCTGTTATTCTGTGAGACCAGCAGTGTGCTCCTAGGGGCTGGCTAGAGCTGCACAATGCATCCTGACAGCCTTAAAGCACCGAGGGAGATGTAGCCAGAAGAGGTGATTTTAACATGGGGGAAAATGGGACAAAAGCACCTAAACTGCAACTCTCTTGAGATATTCAGCACTTGGAAGCATGCTGTTGAACTTGAGAGACTTCCTAATTTGCTAACATTGCTCTTCTGAAAGAATTTCTCAATTACATGACATGGCATTGGGAATAAGGTGCTCGTGCAGGTTATGTGACAGGCTTTTGCTTTCAAGTGACTAAAGAAGTTTTCATAGCTGGGAATATGATTTTCCTTTGGCATTAAGGCCTCTGCTGAATGCAATGCAATGTAATGTCCTGGCCTCATAGTCCCCCTGGGACACTATGTGTCAAGTTTGATCGGCCATGGGCTTCTGGCACAAGGAGTTCTATTTTATGTTACCTGAGTGAAGGCAAATCAAAGTAAACATAAAGAGCTGGTAAGAAGCCATGAGAGGAGAGGATCCAAGTAACCTCATCCATGAAGAACAGAGCACAGGCAGTCCTACCATCAAAGGAGAAGTAGTTCAGGGTGTCCAGCAGAGGCCACCAAGCCGGCTGGGGCTGGTGCATTTGTCCTTTGTGAGGGGAGGTAGAGGGTGCTGGGCTTGATTAAACCTGGAGAAGAGGCAGGGAAAGAAATAACAGCCCCCTGGTACCCACAGGAGCAATCCAGGCTCTTCACAATGGTGTATGACACAAAGAAACAGAGGGCATAAATTGAAATAAGGTCTGATAGGACATAAGATTGTTTTTCAATCGACAACTGAAGGCACAAGAATTGTTTGCCTAAAAAGGATGTTCAGTCTCCATCCTCTCAGATTTTCAAGGCCAGACCACATAAAAACCTGAGCAAACTGGTTGCCTCGTAGCTGACCCTAGGATGTGGGTGTGGACATGGGAGAGACCTGAAGTCTGGGATATTTAACAGCTCTGTCAATATAAGCAGAATTGGGAATCAAGATGGTAAGGGCCTGTGTAAATCTAAAAACCTACACACATGCCTAAGAGAATCCATCAGT
Source organism: Corvus kubaryi (assembly GCF_017639235.1). Taxonomy (NCBI): domain Eukaryota; kingdom Metazoa; phylum Chordata; class Aves; order Passeriformes; family Corvidae; genus Corvus; species Corvus kubaryi. The sequence goes on along the minus strand of NW_024581137.1, from coordinate 30,667,108 downwards.
ATTAGACAAGAGTAGAATCAACTACTTAGGGAAAACAGAACTACCAGGAGATATCAATGACCTTCAACCTCTACAGGTCATGCAACAGGAAAAACTAACAACACAAAAACCATCCAATATAACAGAAAACAATCTGTTAATCAACGTGTTATTGATCCCTTGTTTTTGTCAAGGTCATTTAATGTTCTAAAAAATGATCTCACACTTAATCTTTATAGAAAAAGTGGGCTAATTTGATTTACAAATTAAAGTGCTATTAATTATGGAAGACAGTCAATAAAAAAGATGATTCCTCTAAACACAAGGCAGATCTTATGGCCTGTGATTTATGATGATGATTATAATGGCAAAATATTTGCAGTTTTCACCATCATCTAACTTGGGTTAGCTGCAACAAAAGATTCAGGTAAGATATAATCAAGCACCAATACAAAGAGCATTAGGAGACAAACAATCTTTAGAGCAGTAAAAGTAAACATCTGGATTAAGAGCAGTATGCAAAAACAATAACGTGACCTATTGTTCCTTTTCCAACATAGGCACAAAAACCTCTGCTTTTTCAATATCAGAGCCAGACTTCTGTCTTGCTGCTGCTGTTTCCTTTGAATTACAGTCCCTAAACGTCCAAGTTACATAACCAGACATCTCAAGGGTGCACTGCATTCATCTAAAAGGATATACTCATTGCAAATTTTCCCATTCCAGATTATTAGTGTGTCAATAAAACCTGGCAGCTTCTCCCACAACTAAGGCAAGCCTTGGATTTTACTAAAAATACCTTATGGGACATTATAATATTCAAAGGTCTGATTCCTCTTAACAAAGGCATATTATTTAACCCTTAAGTTAAAGATTAGAAGCAGCATATGAGACATTTTATTTTATAATATTTAACATTAAATAAGTATGTCATAAAGTGGAAATAAAAATACAAAACATAAGCCTAGAAAGAAGGATGAGAAGAACAAAAATGATTTACAGAAGAAAATCAATTTTAGTTTAAAGAGTAGAAAAATGGAGAACTTGGAAAATTCATATGCATGTATCACAATATATGCAGTTTTCCTTTCTCATTGTTTTTAGTTTGCAAAGCGAAAATGGGATAATTCACACTTTTTATGAATAATTGTTTCAAGTTGCCAACAGAAAAAGAGAGAAATAGTATTGGTTATGCCAGGCCATGTTTTCAAACTTTTTCTCATAGCCACAAGATATAAAGTATGTTTCAGTCACTGACACAATCAAAGGGCTTCAAAAGTCAACATCCATAGCTTGCTCTTTTAATATATGTGTCTTAATTCAGCCTGGATTTTACAGCCATTTCTTTAATATAGCTGTTTATCCTGCAAGGTTTAGAAACAGAAAAGCCAATTTTGAAAGAACTTGTCAAACTTCAGCCTACCAAAATAATCTTCTTGCTTTACGCACAAACAGCTGTTTGAAGAAAGTAACATTAATGTATAGTTGCAAGGCACTGGAAAAATAGTATAAACTAAACCTATGCCTATTGCTAAAAGCTTTCATCATGTTTGCTTTGTTTTCATGTGAAGAACATGGCACTTAATTTTGACAGTCTGTCATTTTTCTAGCACGTTCAGAGAGTGGTTGGACAGAGCAGTACTTTTACGCTTTCCATCAAAAACCTCCCGATGCAGAACTGCTTGTCTTCTATTAGTGTCGTTGTCAAGCTCAGTGAGCTGTTTAGGCTGAGGGAGGACTATGTCATATTGTTTCAAGCTCACATGTCAGCAAAGAGAGATATAGATCTAGTGGTTTCTATCAGCATTAATGCTTGCTTGTGCATTCATATATAGCAGATACCTTTGTTTGCAAGTTGCAGTTGGATAGTGCTGTAGTGCCAGTACAAACAATCTATAAAAGCCTCCATTTTCAAGGTAGAGAGGGCCTACCTGGCATATCCTCCACCAGCCTACTCCCCTGTCCCATAAAAGCACAGGGACAAACATGGGGTACAATATTGACAAGTCCAAACACTGTAAGTTGATAGAGAGTTGTCAAATCACTTGTGGAATGTTATTCATCAACTCTTTATTTTTAAGTCTAACAGAAAGTTGTATTTTTCCATAGATTCATTTTTTTTTTGCTCTTGAGTAAATATAAGAGTATCAGATAATTTCTGAGAACTTTCCCAAAAAATATATCTGCACTTTGTTTGCAACTCTAAAGTTGTAAAGTTGCAAGGTCTCTCCTTAGGGAAATTATTTTCTAAATCTCTCTCAAGGTCTTAAAATTGTTAAAAACCCCCAAACAAACGAACAAACAAACTACACTTTACTTTTTCATAAAAAAATACATATTTTACATTAAAAAAATCACCTCTTATAGCCTGAGCACAAGAGGGACCTAGAACACCCAAAAAGATTCCTCTATTATTAGCAAGAAACCTAAAAGTATGTAATGATTTTGCATTATATATCTAAGTAAATACAAGAAGTTATTTTCTGGCAAATATGTAACCTCTTCTGACTTTCTACTAAAAATAACATTAATTTGAAATTCATGCATCATTCTTTCTGGTGTTAAACCTCTGCACAAATGATGCTTTAAGCAAACTTAAAAACAGAAAGATGACATAACTTCTCGATTTAAATCTTTGTGAACTAGAGCTCTGAAGTTACCTACCATTCTTTGATGTCTTCTTGAAGTGCAAAATAATCAGTTTAAATTAATTATACAAAATTACAAACGATATAATGTCAAAAATGAGTTGATGTAACTTACATCAATGAAACTGCCATATGTTCCAAGATCTAAGAGACTTCTAGCTACACAATAGTCTGTGCTTACATCAGTAGAATCTCTTGCATATGAGCTCAATCCCAAACTAAAGCCCAGACCTGCCTTGTTTCCAAACTGTTGCACAAAGACATCTGTGGGAGAGCTCAAGGGAAAGCTGTGGCTGTTTCCTATTTCTGGACCCACAAATAAGTCACCCAGATGACTTCTCAGAACGGTTGAGATTTGACTAAACTTACAGGAGTACAGAGTAGTAGAAGAATGCGTGCAGGACACAGTACAGCCTAGTCCATGGCAGGATCTGTGCTCTACAGAGTACATTATGTACACAGTACAGTCTAAGACGGCAAACTATCACTGCCAGTGCACATCAGCTCCCTAGGGCTGGATGGTAAAGCTGTGCAGACATCAGGGTTGTCTGATACACCATTTAAACTGTTTTTACAACCTCAAATCATACCAGAAGTTTGAAGTCCCTCTCAAACTGGAGCACTACTCAGCTGTGCTCTGCATCCCACACGCCGGAAACACTTTCCTAACTACCTAGGTAGACATCTTCCAAAGAAATGCAGTCTTTGAAGAGAGCTGTCTTCCAGAGATCAGATAGCCCAGGTACTCCAAGCCTGCAAGTAGGCTTATTTAAAGTTATTTATGAGCATAATTTTAAGAACACATTTTCCAAAGTCGAAATGCAACTGACGAGATGGTCACAGCAGCAAAAAATTCTAATTTTTATGAGAACATTTTTGTTGTCATTCTTATTATTCCTACAGCAATGCAAAGCCTCTCTCGTGGAACAAGACACCATTATGCCAGAATGACAAAACAAAAAGATGGTCTATGAATCAGAAATGCCTTACATTTAATGGAAATGTAGGGTTTGGTTTTTTTCCACATTATTGATCAGATAAGAGGCTTCTATTCTCTGGAAGGATAAAAGATTTTTGAAAGAATACCAATATTATTTCTTATTTAATGGTGTATTCCAATTTGAAACAGCAGTATTGTCAACTTTAATATTAAAAAATCATGCACTGGGGCTCAAAAAGCATGAGACTGGAAAAAAAAATTTGGGTATTTTATATTTGTCCTTCACTACTTTGCCTAAGGAAGCATTCAAACTATAACAATAAAGTGTTCTCTACCACAACAGAGACAAAACCTCCACATTTGCAAGTAAGCTTTTCTGATAAGGAGTTTAGGATTGAGACCAGAAAAATTCAAACATACCAACATTTTATATGAAAAAAATTAATACTATTTGCCAATACAATAATTAAAAAGCCTGTGTTCAATGAATCACTTTTAACTCAAGGACAGTCTTGTAAAGTCCTTGGGCAATACTTCCTATTTGCATAGGGAGCTTTTGCAAGGAGCAGGTCAAGGTTCATACAAAAAAAAAGGGAGGAACACCAAGGACTAAGGGTGAAAACAATAATATTTTGTATTACTTGAGAGGATAGCACTCTCCTCCAATTTGCATTTATTTCACATTTATTTCTGCATTTATTTTTAAATGGTTGGAGACTATTGTCTAATGGAACATGTTGTTTAGAAAAGAGATTTAGGAAGCCAAGGAAAAGGAGGCAGAGGAAGACAGAAAAGAAGTTAAGATATGGCATCTGGACAGACTCAAACCACACCTGCAAGGATAAAATGCCAGTCAGGTACTACTTTGATTAAAAAAAAGCAAAGAGATGGTATTTCTTTTTACGATCAAAGATTAGGTAGAGACAGAGCCAGTCAAGACAAAAGCCAATATTAGTTTTCTGTACCTCATGCCTAAGAACACAGTGGAATGTGTTTCATTATTTGCCTAAATTATCCATGAAAAACAACCTACAGTTCTTTAGCATCAATGCGAAACATCCCAGAGAGGGAACACACCTCAGATATCAGCCAAAGAACCCAGCATTTTAGCCAAAAATGCTCTATTGTCATGACCATCCATGCTTGGCATTCCATTCACCTGGGGGCTGGGATGTGGTGGGAGGGAGGGAGGGAGGAAAGGGAAAGAAGGAAGGAAAGGGAAAGAAGGAAGGAAAGGGAAAGAAAGAAGGAAAGAAGGAAAGAAGGAAAGAAGGAAGGAAGGAAGGAA